>NC_141536.1:97948998-98263248 GCF_021556685.1 Rattus norvegicus | reverse complement strand
TCCCAGGTGTGTCTGTCCCTCTGAAAGTCTAGTTCTCCCTCTACAGGATTTGAGTGCAGGGAGCTGTTTGACTGGGTTTGTTCATATCTGGGCGCAGTCTGAACTGCAAGGCTCCTTCAGCTTGACTGCCCCTATCTTCCTGTGCCCAGAGGCCCTATTTAGTTTCCTCTTGGGTCAGGGATATGGGCAAATTGGGCAGAAGTGGCAATCTCTCCTGCCCTGTAGTCTCAGCAGTGCCCACACATCTGGGCGATCAACTCTCTCTCCCAAGTGGTTTGGGAGCAGGGAGCTGTGGGCCTGGATCAGTTAGGTTCGGGTGCCAGCTCATCCCAAAGTTTTCAACCCAGAAATTTTCCTGTCCAAAGAAAGAACTGGGACAAAAACAAATAGAACAGAGACTGAAGGAAGGGTCAAGTGGGTACTGCCCCACCTGGGGATACACCATGTCTTCAGACACCAAACCCAGCAATGGTCAAGTGGTGCTTGCTGACACGAACCTATTGTGTTGGTTCCTGAGGAAGTCTGGCCAGCAACTGTCCAGTGGAGATGTGGATGCTAGGAACCAACCATCAGACTGAGCTCAGGGAACCTGTTGGTGGAGCTGACCGATGGACTAGAGGAGCAGACAGGGATTTCAACCCCACTGGAAGGGGGCTTGCACATAGGCTGGCCTGACCACCCATTTCTCCCAGAGTCCAGACCACCAACCAAAGGGTGTACCTGGAGGGATCCATGGCTCCAGATACATATATAATAGATGATGGATTTGCCTGACCACAAGGAGAGAGGACACTCTTGGTCCTGGGGGGAGGCTTGATGTTCAAGTGTAGAAGGATGTTGGAACAGAGGATTGGAAGTGTGTGCATGGGTCGATGAGCACTCTCTTACAGGTAAAGGGGATGGGGGAGGGCAGATGTGGGATGGGGGCTTTGTGGAGGGTAACTGGGAAGTGGGATATCATGAAATGGGGAGTTGTTGTAGGGGTAACTGGGAAGTGGATATTATTTGATATGTAAATGAATGGAGTGATTAGTAAAAAAATAAAAAAAATTGAAATCTGTAGTGCTCAATATTATTCAATCATAAGTAAAAAATAATAAAGTTATATCATTTTCAAGAAAATTAGTGTTCATATAGCTTATCTCCTTAAGTGAAATAAACAAGAGGAAACACATTCTACATGATTTCTTCTCAGATGTGGTAAGTAGAGGGAGAAAAAATGGTTAAGATTTATGATTTTAACATAGGCGAATGCCAGCAGCAAACCACTGAACTGAGAACGGGACCCCCGTTGAAGGAATCAGAGAAAGGACTGAAAGAGCTTGAAGGGGTTCAAGACCCCATATGAACAACAATGCCAACCAACCAGAGCTTCCAGGGACTAAGTCACTACCCAAAGACTATACATGGACTGACCCTGGGCTCCAACCTCATAGGTAGCAATGAATGGCCCAGTAAGAGCACCAGTGGAAGGGGAAGCCCTTGGTCCTGCCAAGACTGAACCCTGAGTGAACATAATTGTTGGGGGGAGGGTGGTAATGGGGGGAGGGTGGGGAAGGGAACACCCATATAGAGGGGGAGGGAGAAGGGTTAGGGGGATGTTTGCCCAGAAACCGGGAAAGGGAATAACATTTGAAATGTAAATAAGAAATATTCTAGTTAATAAAAAAATAAAATAAAAATATTTATGATTTTAATGTGAAAATAGCTTTATAGACTCCTTTCCTTTGTATTATTACATAAGCTAAAGGAAGTAAATAAACTCGATAATATCACCTATGAAATAAGAGACACTCAAACATAAATGTGCATGTCTCAGTTTTTAATTTGCTCAGTAATTATGAAGTACTTATCAAATGCCTAACGTTGTTTCAGTGACTATATATAAAAAATACAATTGGTATTTATATTTTAATTGAGCTAACAAGACAATAAGTATCTTCCATAGTAAGTTAGAAGCAAAGTAAAAATGTAATTCACCAACTAGAGTTATATTTGGAACTGAAGAAAAGATATGAGTATGGAAGAAAGTTTTATATTTTGGTAAATCAGTTAGGGTTTTACTGCTGTGAACAGATACTATGACCAAGGCAAGTCTTATAGATGACAAGATTCAATTGGGGCTGACTTACAGGTTCAGAGGCTCAGTCCATTGTCAGCAAGGTGGAAGCATGGCAACATCTAGGCAGGCTTGTTGCAGGAGGAGCTGAGAGTTTTACATTTTCATCTGACGGGAGCCAGGAACAAGCAGCATCCTTAGGCAGCTATTAGGAAAATCTCTAAGTCCACTCCAACCATGACACACTTCCTCCAACAAGGATACACCTTCAAATAGTGCCATTCCCTGGGACGAGCATATACAAACCATAACAATCATGGTGGATTACTGGATAAGTGTCCTTCAATAAGACTGTGGTAGAGTTGTGTGAATTACTATTTGTTCCAGAAAATCAAGAGAGAAGAAAACTCTTGCAATTAGTGCAAATGTACAAAATACTCATCATTTTTAAGTATCGGTAAGGATGGAACCATTACTCTGTCCTTGTGTATAGGCAAGAATAATAGGATAATAGTACAGCAAAAATGGAGAATAAACTATATAGGGCACTTTACACCATTTGAAAAATTTGGCTTTTTTCTGTTAAAAAGGTAAACATTCTAAACAAATATACTAGCATGAAAACTTTTATATTTGACTATCATGGTTAAAATAGTATTAAGGAATGAACTACAAACATCTGTGCATTGTCAAGCTAGAAGTTGAATTCAACTCCTAAATGGAATGTTTTTTGTAGTTTCAAGATGGCAGTTCATAGTGATAATATCAGTATATTTTGAAGAGTTTTATAATAGACAACATATTGAACCAGACAAAAAGGAAAATGTAGGGTCACTCCATTTTTAATTTGATGTGAAATGAGAAATTGTCATCATTGAAGATGGGGAAGACTTTCAGAGTTGTAGGGAATTTCATGAGCTCAGTATTTTTCATGTTACATTTAATCTAATCTAATATGTTATATTAATTATACTCTATTACTATATTATACAGAACTATATTTTCAGATTAATATAATACAATAAGTATAATATAATTTTAAGTTATTGATATAAAAACCAGGGTAGACAACCAGATATAAAAATTTGGTATATGGAAAATAAGGCATAATTTGTCATATAAATATTACTTAAAGTTATGAGACTTGTTGAGACAGATTAGAGTGTAAGTATATATAGAAAACTGATTCTGTTGATGTCTTGAGCCCTCTATCTGCAGATAATACTAATAAAAATAATGAGGAAAATTAGTGAACTCTGAGCATAAGCAGTTAGTGATATATGAGTAAATTCAGAATTTTTTTAGCACAAAGAAGGTCAAATGCAGCTAATATGCTGATGGCATAATAAGTTCCTGGCTTAAAATAATTAAAAATCATTCACTTAATTTATCCAGGAGGGATCAGTATTATGTAAAAGAAAGTTTTAGTGGGATGACTGTTGGGGAATCCTGAGTGGAAGATAGTTGTTAGAAAATAAAAACAATGGAGAAAGATTAGAGACAAATCTTTTGAAGAATTTTTTAATGCAAAGACTTCAGCAGAAAAAGAAGTTTTACCATATATTTCAGTAAAAGAGTAGACAAAGTCTTTTTAATGTGAGCATGCTGATGTACTAGTGGAGGGAGCATGGATGTTATAAACGAGAGAAAAAGAGATAAATGTTAGAGCAGGTTGTGGGTTCTTTGTTTCCTTCTAGTTTTAGGTAGAGAATAGGAGAAACTGTGATTTCACTCATGAGACTTTAATGGCACCTTTTAACTATTTCCTCATTATGAATAAGAGATGCTCTGAGACTTTATGGCTCATGAAGATTATAGAATTCCTGAGACTCACATGATATTCATAAGATCATCATACATCCTTGAGCTTATATTAGAGCTTATCCATTGAATCACTGGTATAGCTGTGAATGATCTGGATAATGTCTTGGAGTCCTGGTGATGTAAACTCTTCTGAGCTTTTCAACTCCTATAAACAACTACAATAAACTAGTTGTCTCACTAAAGTGGGCTTGGAGGGAAACTTTCGGTGTGTGTGTGTGTCTTCTTTATCTAGGTTAGTAGGTGCTTCTTATGAGTTCTCTGGGAAAGTTTTACAATACTTGGATTGAATAGGGACAGAGAATGAAAGATATATCAGTGAGAAATTGGGGGAGGGGACTGTGAAGTGGCTTTTTCAATATCACATGTAGTGGCATGCCATTTTGTTATGACTGCAGTTGCTTGGTGTCTATTATGGGTACTCGAAGTTTGAGCTAGAGCAATAAGACAACAAAAAGAGATCAAGGAGATACAATTTGGAAAAGAAATAAATGTATCGTTATTTGCAGATGATAAGATAGTATACATAAGCGACTCCAAAAATTCTACCAGAGAACTTCTACAGCTAATAAGCAACTTTAGCAAAGTGACTGGATATAAAATTGACTAAAATAAATCAATAGCCTTCCTTTATACAGGAACAGGCTAAGAAAGAAATTAGTGGAACAACATCCTTCACAATAGTAACAAATAATATAAAATATCTTGGGGCAACTCTAATCAAACAAGTGAAAGATCTATCTGGATGACAAGAACTTCAAGGCTCTCAAGAAAGAAATTGAAGATCTCAGAAAATGGGGAGATCTCCCATACTCATGGATTGGTAGAATTAACACAGTAAAAATGGTCATTCTATCAAAAGTAATCTACAAATTCAACAACGAAATCCCATCAAAATCCCAACACAATTCTTCAAAGACATGGAAAGAGAAATTCTCAAATTCATCTGGAAAAGCAAAAATCCCAGAATATCAAAAACAATCCTTAACAATAAAAGAACTTCTGGGGTAATCACCATTCCTGACCTCAAGCAGAATTACAGAGCGATAGTGATAAAAACTGTATATTATTGCTACAGAGATAGACAGGTTGATCAATGGAATAGAATCAAAGACCAAGAAATAAAATCACACACTTACAGATGCTTGATCTTTGACAAAGAATCCAAAAACATATAATAGAAAAAAGAAAGCATCTTCAATAAATGGTGCTGGAGCAAACCACTGAACTGAGAACAGGACCCCCATTGAAGGAATCAGAGAAAGAACTCGAAGAGCTTGAAGGAGCTCGAGACCTCTTATGAACAACAATGCCAAGCAACCAGAGCTTCCAGGGACTAAGCCACTACCTAAGGACTATACATGGACTGACCCTGGACTCTGACCTCATAGGTAGCAATGAATATTCTAGTAAGATCACCAGTGGAAGGGGAAGCCCTTGGTCCTGCTAAGACTGAACCCCCAGTGAACGTGATTGTTGGGGGGAGGGTGGCAATGGGGGGAGGATGGGGAGGAGAACACCCATAAAGAAGGGGAGGGGGAGGGATTAGGGGGATGTTTGCCCGGAAACCGGGAAAGGGAATAACACTCGAAATGTAAATAAGAAACACTCAAGTTAATAAAAAAAAATAAATAAATGGTGCTGGTCTAACTGGCTGTCTGTATGTAGAAAAATGAACATAGACCCATATTTGTTACTTTGCACAAAGTCCAAGTCCAAGTGGATCAAGGACTTCAACATAAAACCAGATACATTCAATCTAATAGAAGAGAAAGTGGAAAAGTGCCTCAAACTCATTGGTACAGGGGGAAATTTTCTAAACAGAACTACAGTGGCACAGGCTCTAAGATTAACAATTGAAATGGGACCTCATGAAATTGGAAAGCTTCTGTAAGGCAAAGGACATAGCCAATAGGGCAAATTAGCAACCTACATATTGGGGAAAAACTTCACTAACCCTATATTTGGTAGAGGGCTAATATTCAAAATATAAGGAACTCAAGAAGCTAACCATCAAGAAACCAAACAACCCAATTAAAAAAATGGGGTATAGAACTAAACAGAGAATTCACAACAGAGGAATCTTGAATGGCTGAGAGTCACCTAAAGAAATATTCAAAGTCCTTAGTGATCAGAGAAATGCAAATCAAAACAATCCTGAGATTTCCCCTTACACCAAACAGAATGGCTAAAATAAAAATCTCAAGTGATAGCACATGTTGGTGAGGATGTGGAGAAAGAGGAACACTTCTCTATTGCTGCTGGGATTGCAGGCTGGCACAACTACTCTGGAAATCAATTTAGGGGTTCCTCAGAACATTGGAAATATATCTACTTGAAGACACATCAATACCACTTTTGGAAATATACCCAGAAGATGCCCCACCATGCCACAATGACACATGTTTCATTATATTCATAGCAGCCGTAATTGTGATAACCTGAAGTTGGAAACAACCCAGGTTACCCACAACAGAAGAATGGATACAGAAAATGTAGTTCATTTACACAGTGGGACACTACTCAGCTATTAAGAATGAGGACATCCTGAGTTTTGCAGGCAAATTGATGGAACTAGAAAATATCATCCTGATTGAGGTAACCAAAGGACAGCATGTTATGTACTCCCTAATAAGTGGATATTAGTCAAAAAAGTACAGAATATCTAGGTTATGATCCATATAACCCAAGAAGGTTAACAAACTGAAGGACCCTAGTGAGGATTCCTCAATCCCACTTGGGAGGGAGAAGAAAGGAATCACAGGAGGTGGGAGAGGGAGGAAGGGATTTGGGTGGGAAAGGAGACAGGGAGAGAAAGAGGGGAACATGATCAGGTATTGAGTAGGGGAACAGGACTGAAAACTTGGGGGCCAGCAGAATAAATGGAAACAGGAGACTTTGGGTGGTAGGAGGTGGGGGGACCCTCTAGAATTTACCAGAGACCTGGGAGGTGAGAAAATTCTCAGGGCTCAAAGGGAGGGACTTAGATGAAATGCCCTACAATAGGAAGGGGGAACTTGTAGAGTCCACCTCCAGCAAGAAGACTGGTCATCAAGTGGAGGAATGGGTTTGCCATCTCACAGTCAAAAACTCTGACCCAGAATTATTCATGTCTGAAAGAACTGCAGGGACAAAAATGGAGAAGATCCTGAGGAAAAGGAGGTCCACTGACAGGCCCAAATTTTGATCCAGCTCAAGGGGATGCTCCAAGGCCTGACATTACTACTGATGCTATGGTGTACTCACAAAAAAGTGCCTATTCTGACTGCCCTCCAAAAGAGCCAACAAGCAGGTGAAAGAGTCAGATGCAGATATTTACATCCAACCAATGGACAGAAACTGCTGACCCCTGTGGTTGAATTCAGGAAAAGCTGGAAGAAGCTGAGGAGGAGGGCGACCCTAAAAACAAAAACAAAAACAAAAAACAAACTAAAAAAAAAACCCCAAATGAAACAAAAAACCAAACCAACAAACAAAAGAAAACAAACAAACAAAAATTTCATCCTTAACCAGCCCAGACCCCTGTGATCTTTCAGACACTGAGCCACCAACCAGGCAGCATAACCAGCTGATATGAGAACCCAAAACATATACAGCAGAGGACTGCTGGGTCTAGACTCTGTCAGAGAAGATGGACCTAACTCTTAAGAGACTGGAGGCCCACTTGCAGCTTTTAGCTGGAGCCCGAACCACACTGATCTGGGCCCACAGCTCCCTGCTCCCAAACCTGCAAGACAGAAAACTCACCGCCCGGACAGGAGGGCACTCCTGAGACTGCAGAGTGGGAGAGACCACCAATACTACCCACCCCTGCCCACATCCCTGGCCTAAGAGCAAACTGTATAGGGCCTCTAGGAACAGGAAGATAGGGGCACTCAAGCAGCAGGTCCCTTGTGGTCCAGAAACTGTCTAGATCTGAAGAGACCCAGTCAACAGCTCCTTGCACCCAAATCACTTGGGAGGGAGAGCTAAACCTTCAGAGGGGCAGACACACCTGGGAAGAAAGAAGAGACTACACTCTGCCCAAATTTCTGACTCCAGAGGAAAACATCTAATGCCATCTGGGACCCCAGTGCAGTGGGGGCCTGGAAAAAGGCAGAGCAGGCCCTCCTGGTTGCTGCCCTCATGGAGGGCTCAAAAGCAGCCCCCATGAACAACTTGAGCCACTGGACCAGAGGTAAGCTGAACTTTTCTGCTCCAAGCGACTTGCCTGGTAGACTCAGGACACAGGCCCACAGGAACACCTGAAGACCTGTAGACAGGAAAGACTACACGCCCGAAAGCAGAATACTCTGTTCCCATAACTGGCTAAAAGAAAACAGGCAAACAGGTCTACAGCACTCCTGACACACAGGACTACAGGACTGGCAGGACACTGTCAGAAATAGCAGAACAAGGTAACACCAGAGACAACCTGATGGAGAGAGGCAGCGCAGGACCCAGGCAACAGAAACCAAGACTACATGGCATCATCGGAGCCCAATTCTCCCACCAAAGCAAGAACTGAATATCCAATCACACCAGAAAAGCAAGATCTAGATTTAATATCACATTTGATCATGATGATGGAGGACTTCAAGAAAGACATAAAGAACTCCCTTAGAGAAACGCAGGAAAACATAAATAAACAAGTAGAAGTCTATAGAGAGGAATCACAAAAATCCCTGAAAGAATTCCAGAAAAAACAATCTAACAGGTGAAGGAATTAAAATGGGAATAGAAGCAATAAAGAAAGCACAAAGGGAAACAATGCTGGATATAGAAAACCAAAGGAAGAGACAAGGAGCTGTAGATACAAGCATCACCAACAGAATACAGGAGATGGAAGAGAGAATCTCAGGAGCAGAAGATTCCATAGAAATCATTGACAAAACTGTCAAAGATAATGTAAATGGAAAAAGCTACTGGTCCAAAACATACAGGAAATCCAGGACGTAATGAGATCAAACCTAAGGATAATAGTTATTGAAGACAGTGAAGACTCCCAGCTCATAGGACCAGTAAATATCTTCAACAAAATCATAGAAGAAAACTTCCCTAACGTAAAGAAAGAGATGCCCATAAACATACAAGAAGCCTACAGAACTCCAAACAGATTGGACCAGAAAAGAAACTCCTCCTGTCACATAATAGTCAAAACACCAAATGCACAAAATAAAGAGAGAATATTAAAAGAAGTAAGGGGAAAAGGTGAAGTAACATATAAAGGGAGTCCTATCAGAATCACACCCGACTTCTCACCAGAGACTATGAAAGCCAGAAGATCCTGTACAGATGTCATACAGACCCTAAGAGAACATAAATGCCAGCCCAGGTTACTGTATCCAGCAAAACTCTCAATTAACATAAATGAAGAAACCAAGATATTCAATGACAAAATCAAATTTACACAATATCTTTCTACAAATCCAGCACTACAAAGGATAATAAATGGTAAAGCCCAACATAAGGAGGCAAGCTATACCCTAGAAAAAGCAAGAAACTATTCGTCTTGGCAAAAAAACAAAGAGAAGAAAAGCACACAAACATAATCTCACATCCAAATATGAATATAACAGGAAGCAATAATCACTATTCCTTAATATCTCTCAACATCAATGGTCTCAACTCCCCAATGAAAAGAGATAGATTAACAAACTGGATATGTAATGAGGACCCTGCATTCTGTTGCCTACAGTAAACACACCTCAGAGACAAAGACAGACACTACCTCAGAGTGAAAGGCTGGAAAACAACTTTCCAAGCAAATGGTCAGAAGAAGCAAGCTGGAGTAGCCATTCTAATATCAAATAAAATCAATTTTCAATTAAAAGTCATCAAAAAAGATAAGGAACGACACTTCATATTCATCAAAGCAAAAATCCACCAAGATGAATACTCAATACTAAATATCTATGCTACAAATGAAAGGGCACCTACATACAGAAAAGAAACCTTACTAAAGCTCAAATCACACATTGCACCTCACACAATAATAGTAGGAGATTTCAAAACCCCACTCTCATCAATGGACAGATCATGGAAACAGAAATTAAACAGAGACATAGACAGACTCAGAGAAGTCATGAAACAAATGGACTTAACTGATATTTATAGAACATTCTATCCTAAAACAAAAAAGATATACCTTCTTTTCAACACCTCATGGTACTTCCTCCAAAATTGACCATATAATAGGTCATAAAACAGGTCTAAACATATACAGAAAGATATCAATAATCTCATGCGTCCTATCAGATTCCCACGGGCTACAGCTGGTCTTCAATAATAATAAGGGAAGAACGCCCACATATACATGAAAGTTGAACAATGCTCTACTCAGTGATAAAAGGTCAAGGAAGAAATAAAGAAAGAAATTAAAGACTTCTTAGAATTTAATGAAAATGAAGGTACAACATACCCAAACTTATGGGACACAATGAAAGCTGTGCTAAAAGAAAAACTCATAGCTCTGAGTGCCTGAAGAAAGAAACAGGAAAGAGCATATGTCAGCAGCTTGACAGCACACCTAAAAGCTCTAGAACAAAAAGAAGCAAATACACCCAGGAGGAATAGAAGGCAGGAAATAATCAAACTCAGAGCTGAAAACAACCAAGTAGAAAGCAAAAGGACCGTAGAAAGAATCAACAGATCCAAAAGTTGGTTCTTTGAGAAACTCAACAAGATAGATAAACCCTTAGTCAGACTAACCAGAGGACACAGAGAGTCTGTCCAAATTAACAAAATCAGAAATGAAAAGGGAGACATAACTACAGAATCAGAGGAAATTAAAAAAAATTATCAGATCCTACTATAAAAGCCTATATTCAACAAAACTTGAAAATCTGCAGGAAATGGACAATTTCCTAGACAGATACCAGGTACCGAAGTTAAATCAGGAACAGATAAACCTGTTAAACAACCCCATAACTCCTAAGGAAATAGAAGCAGTCATTAAAAGTCTCCCAACCAAAAAGAGCCCAGGTCCAGACATGTTCAGTGCAGAATTCTATCAAACCTTCATAGAAGACCTCATACCAATACTATCCAAAATATTCCACAAAATTGAAACAGATGGAGCACTACCGAATTCCTTCTATGAAGCCACAATTACTCTTATACCTAACCCACACAAAGACCCAACAAAGAAAGAGAACTTCAGACCAATTTCCCTTATGAACATTGATGCAAAAATACTCCATAAAATTCTGGCAAACCAAATCCAAGAGCACATCAAAACAATCATCTACCATGATCAAGTAGGCTTCTTTCCAGCCTTGCAGGGATGGTTTAATATATGGAAAACCATCAACCTAATCCTTTATATAAACAAACTGAAAGAACAAAACCACATGATAATTTCATTAGATGCTGAGAAAGCATTTGACAAAATTCAACACCCCTTCATGATTAAAGTCCTGGAAAGAATTGGAATTCAAGGCCCATACCTAAACATAGTAAAAGCCATATACAGCAAACCAGTTGCTAACATTAAACTAAATGGAGAGAAACTTGAGGCAATCCCACTAAAATCAGGGATTGGACAAGGCTGCCTACTCTCTCCTTACTTATTCAATATAGTTCTTCAAGTTCTAGCCAGAGCAATCTGACAACAAAAGGAGGTCAAGGGGATACAGATCGGAAAAGAAGAAGTCAAAATATCACTATTTGCAGGTGATATGATAGTATATTTAAGTGATCCCAAAAGTTCCACCAGAGAACAACTAAAGCTGATAAACAACTTCAGCAAAGTGGCTGGGTATAAAATTAACTCAAATAAATCAGTAGCCTTCCTCTACACAAAAGAGAAACAAGCCGAGAAAGAAATTAGGGAAATGACACCCTTCATAATAGTCCCAAATAATGTAAAATGCCTCGGTGTGACTTTAACCAAACAACTGTATGATAACCAAAGAGCTGTATGATAAGAACTTTAAGCCTGTGTAGAAAGAAATTGAAGAAGACCCCAGAAGATGGAATGATCTCCCATGCTCATGGATTGGTAGGATTAATATAGTAAAAATGGCCATTTTACCAAAAGTGATCTACAGATTCAATGCAGTCATCATCAAAATACCAATCCAATTCTTCAGAGAGGTATACAGAAATTTGCAAATTCATCTGGAATAACAAAAAACCCAGGATAGCTAAAACTATCCTCAACAGTAAAAGGACTTCTGGGGGGAACACTATCCCTGAACTCAAGCAGTATTACAGAGAAATAGTGATAAAAATGCATGGTATTGGTACAGAGACAGACAGATAGACCAGTGGAACAGAATTGAAGACCCAGAAATGAACCCACACACCTATGGTCACTTGATTTTTGACAAAGGAGCCAAAACCATCCAATGGAAAAAAGATAGCATTTTCAGCAAATGGTGCTGGTTCAACTGGAGGTCAACATGTAGAAGAATGCAGACCGATCCATGCTTATCACCCTGTACAATGCTTAAGTCCAAGTGGATCAAGGACCTCCACATCAAACCAGACACACTCAAACTAATAGAAGAAAAACTAGGGAAGCATCTGGAACACATGGGTACTGGAAAAAATTTCCTGAACAAAACACCAATGGCCTATGCTCTAAGAAGAAGGATCGACACATGGGATCTCATAAAACTGCAAAGCTTCTGTAAGGCAAAGGACACTGTTTTTAAAACAAAATGACATCCAACAGATTGGGAAAAGATCTTTACTAATCCTACAACAGATAGAGGGCTTATATCCAAAATATACAAAGAACTCAAAAGTTAGACCGCGGGGAGACAAATAACCCTATTAAAAAATGGCGTTCAACCCAATTAGACAAGATGGATGAAGCAAAGAAGTACAGGCAGACAGGAGCCGGATGTAGATCTCTCCTGAGAGACACAGCCAGAAAACAGCAAATACAGAGGCGAATGCCAGCAGTGAACCACTGAACTGAGATCGGGACCCCTGTTGAAGGAAACAGAGAAAGGACTGAAAGAGCTTGAAGGGGCTTGAGACCCCATATGAACAATGCCAAGCAACCAGAGCTTCCAGGGACTAAGCCACTCTCTAAAGCCTATTCGTGGAGTGACCCTGGACTCTGACCTCATAGGTAGCATTGAATATCCTAGTAAGATCACCAGTGCAAGGGGAAGCCCTGGGTCCTGCTAAGACTGAACCCCCAGTGAACTAGATTGTTGGGGGGAGGGCGGCAATGGGGGGAGGATGGGGAGGGGAACACCCATAAAGAAGGGGAGGGGGGTTGGGGGATGTTGGCCCGGAAACCGGGAAAGGGAATAACACTCGAAATGTAAATAAGAAATACTCAAGTTAATAAAAAAAATTTAGTATCTGACCAGAATATTGAAATGTGAACCAAAAAAAAAAAAATGGCATTCAGAGCTAAACAAAGAATTCACAGCTGAGGAATGCCGAATGGCTGAGAAACACCTATAGAAATGTTCAACATCTTTAGTCATAAGGAAAAAGCAAATCAAAACAACCCTGAGATTTACCTCACACCAGTGAGAATGGGTAAGATCAAAAACTCAGGTGACAGCAAATTCTGGCGAGAATGTGGCAAAAGTGGAACACTCCTCCATTGTTGGTTGGATTGCAGACTGGTACAACCATTCTGGAAATCATTCTGGCAGTTCCTCAGAAAATTGGACATTGAACTACCTGAGGACCTAGCTATACCACTCTTGGGCATATACCCAAAAGATACCCCAACGTATAACAAAGACACGTGCTCCGCTATGTTCATCGAAGCCTTATTTATAATAGTCAGAAGCTGGAAAAAACCCAGAGGAATGAATACAGAAAATGTGGTACATCTACACAATGGAATATTACTCAGCTATCATAAACAATCACCTTATGAAATTCGTAGGCAAATGGTTGGAACTGGAAAATATCACCCTGAGTGAGGTAACCCAATCACAGGAAAACACACATGGTATGCACTCATTGATAAGTGGCTATTAGCCCAAATGCTTGAATTACCCTAGATGCACAGAACACATGAAACTCAAGAAGGATGACCAAAATGCGAATGCTTCACTCCTTCTTTTAAAGGGCAACAAGAATACACTTGGCAGGGAATAGGGACGCAAAGTTTATGACAGAGGCAGAAGGCACACCCATTTAGATCCTGCCCAACATGTGGCCCATACATATACAGCCACCAAACTAGATAAGATGGGTGAAGCAAAGAAATGCAGGCCAATAGGAACTGTATGTACATCTCTCTTGAGAGACACACCCAGAATATAGCAAATACATAGGCGAATGCCAGCAGCAAACCACTGATCTGAGAACTGAACCTCCGTTGAAGGAATCAGAGAAAGGACTGGAAGAGCTTGAAGGGGCTTGAGACCTCATATGAACAACAATGCCAACCAATCAGAGCTTCCAGGGACTAAGTCACTACCCAAAGTCTATACACAGACTGATCCTGGTCTCCAACCTCTTAGGTAGCAATGAATAGCCTAGTAAGAACACCAGTGGAAGGGGAATCCCTTGGTCCTGCCTAGCCTGAACACCTAGTGAACGTGATTTTTTGGGGGGAGCATGGTAATGGGGGGAGGACTGGGAAGGGAATCCCATATAGAAGGCGATGGGGATGGCTTAGGGAGATTTTGGCCTGGAAATAGGGAAGGGGAATAACAATCGAAATCTAAATAAGAAATACTCAAGTTAATAAAGATAAAAAAAATGGTGTTTAGAGGTAAACAAATAATTCGCAGCTGGGGAATGTCGAATGGCTGAGAATCACCTAAAGAAATGTTCAACATCTTTAGTCATAAGGGTAATGCAAGTCAAAACAACCCTGAGATTTCACCTCAAACCAGTGAAAATGGCTAAGATCAAATACTCAGGTGACAGCAAATACTGGCAAGGATGTGGAGAAAGAGGAACACTCCTCCATTGTTGGTGGGATTAAAGACTGGTAAAACCATTCTGTAAATCAGTCTGGAGGTTCCTCAGAAAATTGGACATTTCACATTCTATAGACCGAACTATACCTCTGTTCATAGTATACCCAAAAGATGCTCCAACATAAAACAAAGAGTCATGCCCACTATGTTCATAGCACCCTTATTTATAATAGCCAGAAACTGGAAAGAACCCAGATGCCCTTCAACAGAGGAATGGATACAGAAAATGTGGTACATCTACATAATGGAATGCTATACAGTTATCAAAAATAATGACTTTATGAAATTCATAGACAAATGGATGGAACTGGAAAATATCATCCTGAGTGAGGTAACGCAAACAGAAAAATACACATGGTATGCACTCATTGTTAAGTGTATATGAGCCCAATTCTCAAATTACCATAAATGCACAGAATACAGGAAACTCAAAAAGCATGACCAAAATGCGAATGCCTCACTCCTTCTTTAAAAGGGGAACAAGAATACTCTTGGCAGGGAATAAGATGGCAACGTTTAGAACAGATGGTGAAGGAACGCCCATTCAGAGCCTGCCCCACATGTGGCCCATATATATATATGGTGTCCAAACTAGATAAGTTGGATGAAGAAAGAAGTGCAAGCTGACAGGAACTGGATGTAGATATCTTCTGAGAAACACACCCAGAATATAGCAAATACATAGGCGAATGCCAGCAGCAAGCCACTGAACTGAAAACAGGACACCCATTGAAGGAATCAGAAAGGACTGAAAGAACTTGAAGGGGCTTAGACCCCATGTGAACAACAATGTCAACCAACAAGAGCTTCCAGGGACTAAGCCACTACCCAAAGTCTATACATGGCCTGACCCTGGGCTCCAACCTCATAGGTAGCAATGAATAGCCTAGTAAGAGCACCAGTGAAAGGGGAAGCCCTTGGTCCTGCCAAGACTGAACCTCCAGTGAAAGTGATTTTTGAGGGGAGGGCGGTAATGAGGGGAAGATGGGGAAGGGAACACCCATTGAGAAGTAGACTGTGAGGGGTTAGGGGGATATTCAATTGGAAACTGGGAAGGGGAATAACAATTGCAATGTAAATAAGAAATACTCAAGATAATAAAGATGGTCATAAGGGAAATGCAAATCGAAACAACCCTGAGATTTCACCTCACACCAGTGAGAATGGCTAAGATCAAAAACTCAGGTGACAGCAGATGCTGGCGAGGATGTGGAGAAAAAGGAACACTCCTCCGTTGTTGGTGGGATTGCAGACTGGTAAAACCATTCTGGAAATCAGTCTGGAGGTTCCTCAGAAAATTGGACATTGAACTGCCTGAGGATCCAGCTATACCTCTCTTGGGCATATACCCAAAAGATGCCTCAACATATAAAAGAGACACGTGCTCCACTATGTTCATCGCAGCCTTATTTATAATAGCCAGAAGCTGGAAAGAACCCAGATGCCCTTCAACAGAGGAATGGATACAGAAAATGTGGCACATCTACACAATGGAATATTACTCAGCTATCAAAAACAACGAGTTGACACCCGCGGATCCCGGCCCGCAGCAGCTCTCTGCTCCCAGACCCGGTGAGAGAGAGACCCAACCGCCTGGTCAGGTGGGCACTCCTGAGGCTGCAGAGCGGAAGAGACCACCAACACTGCTCACCCCTGCCCACATCCCTGGCCCAAGAGGAAACTGTATAAGGCCTCTGGGCTCCCGTGGGGGAGGGCCCAGGAGCGGCAGGACTTCTGCGCCTGAGACACCGCCGGATCCTGAAAGAAACAGACCGGATAAACAGTTCTCTGCACCCAAATCCCGTGGGAGGGAAAGCTAAACCTTCAGAGAGGCAGACAAGCCTGGGAAACCAGAAGAGACTGCTCCCTGCACACACATCTCGGACGCCAGAGGAAAAAGCCAAAGACCATCTGGAACCCTGGTGCACTGAAGCTCCCGGAAGGGGTGGCACAGGTCTTCCTGGTTGTGGCCGCTGCAGAGAGCCCGTGGGCAGCACCCCACGAGCGAACCTGAGCCTCGGGACCACAGGTAAGACCAAATTTTCTGCTGCAAAAAAGCTGCCTGGTGAACTCAAGACACAGGCCCACAGGAACAGCTGAAGACCTGTAGAGAGGAAAAACTACACGCCCGAAAGCAGAACACTCTGTTCCCATAACTGACTGAAAGAGAGGAAAACAGGTCTACAGCACTCCTGACACACAGGCTTATAGGTCAGTCTACCCACTGTCAGAAATAGCAGAACAAAGTAACACTAGAGACAATCTGATGGCGAGAGGGAAGCGCAGGAACCCAAGCAACAGAAACCAAGACTGCATGCCATCATCGGAGCCCAATTCTCCCACCAAAACAAACATGGAATATCCAAACACACCAGAAAAGCAAGATCTAGTTTCAAAATCATATTTGATCATGATGCTGGAAGACTTCAAGAAAGACATGAACACACTTAGGGAAAACAGGAAATCATTAATAAACAAGTAGAAGCCTACAGAGAGGAATGGCAAAAATCCCTGAAAGAATTCCAGGAAAACACAATCAAACAGATGAAGGAATTAAAAATGGAAATAGAAGCAATCAAGAAAGAACACATGGAAACAACCCTGGATATAGAAAACCAAAAGAAGAGACAAGGAGCTGTAGATACAAGCTTCACCAACAGAATACAAGAGATGGAAGAGAGAATCTCAGGAGCAGAAGATTCCATAGAAATCATTGACTCAACTGTCAAAGATAATGTAAAGCGGAAAAAGCTACTGGTCCAAAACATACAGGAAATCCAGGACTCAATGAGAAGATCAAACCTAAGGATAATAGGTATAGAACAGAGTGAAGACTCCCAGCTCAAAGGACCAGTAAATATTTTCAACAAAATCATAGAAGAAAACTTCCCTAACCTAAAAAAAGAGATACCCATAGGCATACAAGAAGCCTACAGAACTCCAAATAGATTGGACCAGAAAAGAAACACCTCCCGTCACATAATTGTCAAAACACCAAACGCACAAAATAAAGAAAGAATATTAAAAGCAGTAAGGGAAAAAGGTCAAGTAACATATAAAGGGAGACCTATCAGAATCACACCAGACTTCTCGCCAGAAACTATGAAGGCCAGAAGATCCTGGACTGATGTCATACAGACCCTAAGAGAACACAAATGCCAGCTCAGGTTACTGTATCCAGCAAAACTCTCAATTAACATTGATGGAGAAACCAAGATATTCCATGACAAAACCAAATTTACACAATATCTTTCTACAAATCCAGCACTACAAAGGATAATAAATGGTAAAGCCCAACATAAGGAGGCAAGCTATACCCTAGAAGAAGCAAGAAACTAATCGTCTTGGCAACAAAACAAAGAGAAGGAAAGCACACAAACATAACCTCACATCCAAATATGAATATAAAGGGAAACAATAATCACTATTCCTTAATATCTCTCAATATCAATGGCCTCAACTCCCCAATAAAAAGACATAGATTAACAAACTGGATATGCAACGAGGACCCTGCATTCTGCTGCCTACAGGAAACACACCTCAGAGACAAAGACAGACACTACCTCAGAGGGAAAGGCTGGAAAACAACTTTCCAAGCAAATGGTCAGAAGAAGCAAGCTGGAGTAGCCATTCTAATATCAAATAAAATCAATTTCCAACTAAAAGTCATCAAAAAAGATAAGGAAGGACACTTTATATTCATCAAAGGAAAAATCCACCAAGATGAACTCTCAATCCTAAATATCTATGCCCCAAATACAAGGGCACCTACATACGTAAAAGAAACCTTACTAAAGCTCAAAACACACATTGCACCTCACACAATAATAGTGGGAGATTTTAACACCCCACTCTCATCAATGGACAGATCATGGAAACAGAAATTAAACAGTGATGTCGACGGACTAAGAGAAGTCATGAGCCAAATGGACTTAACGGATATTTATAGAACATTCTATCCTAAAGCAAAAGGATATACCTTCTTCTCAGCTCCTCATGGTACTTTCTCCAAAATTGACCATATAATTGGTCAAAAAACGGGCCTCAACAGGTACAAAAAGATAGAAATAATCCCATGCGTGCTATCGGACCACCACGGCCTAAAACTGGTCTTCAATAACAATAAGGGAAGAATGCCCACATATACGTGGAAATTGAACAATGCTCTACTCAATGATAACCTGGTCAAGGAAGAAATAAAGAAAGAAATTAAAAACTTTTTAGAATTTAATGAAAATGAAGATACAACATACTCAAACCTATGGGACACAATGAAAGCTGTGCTAAGAGGAAAACTCATAGCGCTGAGTGCCTGCAGAAAGAAACAGGAAAGAGCATATGTCAGCAGCTTGACAGCACACCTAAAAGCTCTAGAACAAAAAGAAGCAAATACACCCAGGAGGAGTAGAAGGCAGGAAATAATCAAACTCAGAGCTGAAATCAACCAAGTAGAAACAAAAAGGACCATAGAAAGAATCAACAGGACCAAAAGTTGGTTCTTTGAGAAAATCAACAAGATAGATAGACCCTTAGCCAGACTAACGAGAGGACACAGAGAGTGCGTCCAAATTAACAAAATCAGAAATGAAAAGGGAGACATAACTACAGATTCAGAGGAAATTCAAAAAATCATCAGATCTTACTATAAAAACCTATATTCAACAAAATTTGAAAATCTTCAGGAAATGGACAATTTCCTAGACAGATACCAGGTATCAAAGTTAAATCAGGAACAGATAAACCAGTTAAACAACCCCATAACTCCTAAGGAAATAGAAGCAGTCATTAAAGGTCTCCCAACCAAAAAGAGCCCAGGTCCAGATGGGTTTAGTGCAGAATTCTATCAAACCTTCATAGAAGACCTCATACCAATATTATCCAAACTATTCCACAAAATTGAAACAGATGGAGCCCTACCGAATTCCTTCTACGAAGCTACAATTACTCTTATACCTAAACCACACAAAGACACAACAAAGAAAGAGAACTTCAGACCAATTTCCCTTATGAATATCGACGCAAAAATACTCAATAAAATTCTGGCAAACCTGCTCCCAGACCCGGTGAGAGAGAAACCCAACCGCCTGGTCAGGTGGGCACTCCTGAGGCTGCAGAGCGGAAGAGACCACCAACACTGCTCACCCCTGCCCACATCCCTGGCCCAAGAGGAAACTGTATAAGGCCTCTGGGCTCCCGTGGGGGAGGGCCCAGGAGCGGCAGGACCCCGCCGGACCCTGAAGGAAACAGACCGGATAAACAGTTCTCTGCACCCAAATCCCGTGGGAGGGAGAGCTAAACCTTCAGAGAGGCGGACAAGCCTGGGAAACCAGAAGAGACTGCTCCCTGCACACACATCTCGGACGCCAGAGGAAAAAGCCAAAGACCATCTGGAACCCTGGTGCACTGAAGCTCCCGGAAGGGGCGGCACAGGTCTTCCTGGTTGCTGCCGCTGCAGAGAGCCCGTGGGCAGCACCCCACGAGCGAACTTGAGCCTCGGGACCACAGGTAAGACCAACTTTTCTGCTGCAAGAAAGCTGCCTGGTGAACTCAAGACACAGGCCCACAGGAACAGCTGAAGACCTGTAGAGAGGAAAAACCACACGCCCGAAAGCAGAACACTCTGTCCCCATAACTGACTGAAAGAGAGGAAAACAGGTCTACAGCACTCCTGACACACAGGCTTATAGGACAGTCTAGCCACTGTCAGAAACAGCAGAACAAAGTAACACTAGAGATAATCTGATGGCGAGAGGCAAGCGCAGGAACCCAAGCAACAGAAACCAAGACTACATGCCATCATCGGAGCCCAATTCTCCCACCAAAACAAACATGGAATATCCAAACACACCAGAAAAGCAAGATCTAGTTTCAAAATCATATTTGATCATGATGCTGGAGGAAGGGGAGGGGGGAGGGGGATGTTTGCCCGGAAACCGGGAAAGGGAATAACACTCGAAATGTATATAAGAAATACTCAAGTTAATAAAAAAAAAAAAAAAAAAGAGTTCAGGACCAAAGGAAAAAAAAAAAAATTCTGGCAAACCGAATTCAAGAGCACATCAAAACAATCATCCACCATGATCAAGTAGGCTTCATCCCAGGCATGCAGGGATGGTTTAATATACGGAAAACCATCAACGTGATCCATTATATAAACAAACTGAAAGAACAGAACCACATGATCATTTCATTAGATGCTGAGAAAGCATTTGACAAAATTCAACACCCCTTCATGATAAAAGTCCTGGAAAGAATAGGAATTCAAGGCCCATACCTAAACATAGTAAAAGCCATATACAGCAAACCAGTTGCTAACATTAAACTAAATGGAGAGAAACTTGAAGCAATCCCACTAAAATCAGGGACTAGACAAGGCTGCCCACTCTCTCCCTACTTATTCAATATAGTTCTTGAAGTTCTAGCCAGAGCAATCAGACAACAAAAGGAGATCAAAGGGATTCAGATCGGAAAAGAAGAGGTCAAAATATCACTATTTGCAGATGATATGATAGTATATTTAAGTGATCCCAAAAGTTCCACCAGAGAACTACTAAAGCTGATAAACAACTTCAGCAAAGTGGCTGGGTATAAAATTAACTCAAATAAATCAGTTGCCTTCCTCTATACAAAAGAGAAACAAGCCGAGAAAGAAATTAGGGAAACGACACCCTTCATAATAGACCCAAATAATATAAAGTACCTCGGTGTGACTTTAACCAAGCAAGTAAAAGATCTGTACAATAAGAACTTCAAGACACTGAAGAAAGAAATTGAAGAAGACCTCAGAAGATGGAAAGATCTCCCATGCTCATGGATTGGCAGGATTAATATGGTAAAAATGGCCATTTTACCAAAAGCAATCTACAGATTCAATGCAATCCCCATCAAAATACCAATCCAATTCTTCAAAGAGTTAGACAGAACAATTTGCAAATTCATCTGGAATAACAAAAAACCCAGGATAGCTAAAGCTATCCTCAACAATAAAAGGACTTCAGGGGGAATCACTATCCCTGAACTCAAGCAGTATTACAGAGCAATAGTGATAAAAACTGCATGGTATTGGTACAGAGACAGACAGATAGACCAATGGAATAGAATTGAAGACCCAGAAATGAACCCACACACCTATGGTCACTTGATTTTTGACAAAGGAGCCAAAACCATCCATTGGAAAAAAGATAGCATTTTCAGCAAATGGTGCTGGTTCAACTGGAGGGCAACATGTAGAAGAATGCAGATCGATCCATGCTTATCACCCTGTACAAAGCTTAAGTCCAAGTGGATCAAGGACCTCCACATCAAACCAGACACACTCAAACTAATAGAAGAAAAACTAGGGAAGCATCTGGAACACATGGGCACTGGAAAAAATTTCCTGAACAAAACACCAATGGCTTATGCTCTAAGATCAAGAATTGACAAATGGGATCTCATAAAACTGCAAAGCTTCTGTAAGGCAAAGGACACTGTGGTTAGGACAAAACGGCAACCAACAGAGTGGGAAAAGATCTTTACCAACCCTACAACAGATAGAGGCCTTATATCCAAAATATACAAAGAACTCAAGAAGTTAGACCGCAGGGAAACAAACAACCCTATTAAAAAATGGGGTTCAGAGCTAAACAAAGAATTCACAGCTGAGGAATGCCGAATGGCTGAGAAACACCTAAAGAAATGTTCAACATCTTTAGTCATAAGGGAAATGCAAATCAAAACAACCCTGAGATTTCACCTCACACCAGTGCGATTGGCTAAGATCAAAAACTCAGGTGACAGCAGATGCTGGCGAGGATGTGGAGAAAGAGGAACACTCCTCCATTGTTGGTGGGATTGCAGACTGGTAAAACCATTCTGGAAATCAGTCTGGAGGTTCCTCAGAAAATTGGACATTGAACTGCCTGAGGATCCAGCTATACCTCTCTTGGGCATATACCCAAAAGATGCCTCAACATATAAAAGAGACACGTGCTCCACTATGTTCATCGCAGCCTTATTTATAATAGCCAGAAAATGGAAAGAACCCAGATGCCCTTCAACAGAGGAATGGATACAGAAAATGTGGTACACTACACAATGGAATATTACTCAGCTATCAAAAACAACGAGTTTATGAAATTCGTAGGCAAATGGTTGGAACTGGAAAATATCATCCTGAGTGAACTAACCCAATCACAGAAAGACATACATGGTATGCACTCATTGATAAGTGGCTATTAGCCCAAATGCTTGAATTACCCTAGATCGCTAGAACAAACGAAACTCAAGACGGATGATCAAAATGTGAATGCTTCACTCCTTCTTTAAATGAGGAAAAAGAATACCCTTGGCAGGGAAGGGAGAGGCAAAGATTAAAACAGAGACTGAAGGAACACCCATTCAGAGCCTGTCCCACATTTGGCCCATACATATACAGCCACCCAATTGGACTAGATGGATGAAGCAAAGAAATGCAGACCGACAGGAGCCGGATGTAGATCGCTCCTGAGAGACACAGCCAGAATACAGCAAATACAGAGGCGAATGCCAGCAGCAAACCACTGAACTGAGAATAGGTCCCCTATTGAAGGAATCAGAGAAAGAACTGGAAGAGCTTGAAGGGGCTCGAGACCCCAAAAGTACAACAATGCCAAGCAACCAGAGCTTCCAGGGACTAAGCCACTACCTAAAGACTATACATGGACTGACCCTGGACTCTGACCCCATAGGTAGCAGTGAATATACTAGTAAGAGCACCAGTGGAAGGGGAAGCCCTGGGTCCTGCTAAGACTGAACCCCCAGTGAACTAGTCTATGGGGGGAGGGCGGCAATGGTGGGAGGGTTGGGAGGGGAACACGCATAAGGAAGGGGAGGGGGGAGGGGGATGTTTGCCTGGAAACCGGGAAAGGGAATAACACTCGAAATGTATATAAGAAATACTCAAGTTAATAAAAAAAAAAACAAAAAAAAAACAAAAAAAAAAACTGTATGCTATTGGTACAGAGACAGGCATGTAGATCAATGGAATAGAATTGAAGACACAGAAATGAACTTATACCTCCACTGTCACTTGATTTTTGACAAAGAAGTTAAACCAATCCAATGGGAATAAAAGATAGCATTTTCAACAAATGATGCTCATTCAACTGGAGGTCATCATGTAGAAAAATGCAAATCTATCCATCTTATTGTCCTGTACAAAACTTAAGTCCAAGTGGATCAAGGACCTCCACATCAAACCAGATACACTCAAACTAGTAGAAACAAATGTGGTGAAGAGTATCGATTACATGGGAACTGGCGAAAATTTTCTGAACAAAATACCAATGGCTTATGCTCAAAAATCAAGAATTGTCAAATGGGACCTCATAAGACTGATAATCTTCTGTAAGGCAAAGGACACTGTCATTAGGACAAAATAGCAACCAACAGATTGGGAAAAGTTCTTTACAAAAAAAAAAAAAAAACAACGAGTTTATGAAATTCGTAGGCAAATGGTTGGAACTGGAAAATATCATCCTGAGTGAGCTAACCCAATCACAGAAAGACATACATGGTATGCACTCATTGATAAGTGGCTATTAGCCCAAATGCTTGAATTACCCTAGATCCCTAGAACAAACGAAACTCAAGACGGATGATCAAAATGTGAATGCTTCACTCCTTCTTTAAATGAGGAAAAAGAATACCCTTGGCAGGGAAGGGAGAGGCAAAGATTAAAACAGAGACTGAAGGAACACCCATTCAGAGCCTGCCCCACATGTGGCCCATACATATACAGCCACCCAATTAGACAAGATGGATGAAGCAAAGAAGTGCAGACCACCGACAGGAGCCGGATGTAGATCGCTCCTGAGAGACACAGCCAGAATACAGCAAATACAGAGGTGAATGCCAGCAGCAAACCACTGAACTGAGAATAGGTCCCCTATTGAAGGAATCAGAGAAAGAACTGGAAGAGCTTGAAGGGGCTCGAGACCCCAAAAGCACAACAATGCCAAGCAACCAGAGCTTCCAGGGACTAAGCCACTACCTAAAGACTATACATGGACTGACCCTGGACTCTGACCCCATAGGTAGCAATGAATATCCTAGTAAGAGCACCAGTGGAAGGGGAAGCCCTGGGTCCTGCTAAGACTGAACCCCCAGTGAACTAGTCTATGGGGGGAGGGCGGCAATGGAGGGAGGGTTGGGAGGGGAACACCCATAAGGAAGGGGAGGGGGGAGGGGGATGTTTGCCTGGAAACCGGGAAAGGGAATAACACTCGAAATGTATATAAGAAATACTCAAGTTAATAAAAAAAAAAGATCTTTTCTGAATCAGTTGGTTGCTGTTTTAACCTAATGACAGTGTCCTTTGCCTTACAGAAGCTTTGCACTTTTATGAGGTCCCATTTGTCTATTCATGACCTTAGAGCATAAACCATTGGTGTTCTGTTCAGAAAATTTTTGGCTGTGTTAACCTGTTCAAGGTTCTTCCCCACTTTTTCTTCTACTAATTTGACTCTGTCTGGTTTTATGTGGACTTCTTTGTACAGGGAGGCAAGATTTGCATTCTTCTACATGCTGACCTCCAGTTGAACCACAATCATTTGTTGAAAAAACTATCTTTTTTCAACTGGATGGTTTTAGCTCCTTTGTCAAAGATCAAGTGAACATAGGTGTGTGGGTTCATTTCTGGGTCTTCTATTCTATTCCATTGATCTACCTGCCTTTCTCTGTAACAATACCATACAGTTTTTATCATTATCGCTCTGTAATATAGCTTGAGGTCAGGGATGGTAATTCTCCCAGAAGTTCTTTTAGTGTTGAGGATAGTTTTCGTTATCCTGGGTTTTTTGGTATTCCAAATGAATTTGCAAATTGCCCTTTCTAACTCTAAGAAGAATTGAGTTGGAATTTTGATGGGGACTGCATTGAATCTGTGGATTGCTTTTGGCAAAACGGTCATTTTTACTATATTAATACTGCCAATCTATGAACATGGGAGCTCTTTCCATCTTCCGAGGTATTCTTTGATTTCTTTCTTCAGAGACATTAAGTTTTTGTCATACAGAACTTTCACTTGCTTGGTTAGAGTCACACCGAGGAATTTTACAATATTTGAGGGTTATTGTGAAGGGTGTCATTTAGCCAATTTCTTTCTCAGTCTGTTTATATTTTGAGTAGAGCAAGGCTACTGATTTATTTGATTTAATTTTATACCCCAGCCAGTCACTTTGCTGAAATTATTTATCAAGATTAGTAGTTCTCTGGAGGAAATTTTGGAGCCAGGTAAGTACACTATCATATCATCTGAAAATAATGATATTTTGACTTCTTTCTTTCCAATTGGTATCTCTTTGACCTCTTATTCTTGTCTGAATGTTCTGGCTAGAACTTCAAATATTATATTGAATAAGTAGGGAGAGAGTGGGCAAACTTGTCTAGTCTCTGATTTTTGTGGCATTGCTTCAGGATTCTCTATATTTAGTTTGATGTTAGCTATTGGTTTGCTGTATATTGCTTTTGCTATATTTAGGTATTGATGTTGAATTCCTTGTTGTTCCAAGACATGTAACATGAAGAAGTATTGAATTTTGTCAAATGCTTTCTCAGCATCTAATGAGATGACCATGTGGGGTTTTTTAATTGTTTATATAGGGGATTATGTTGATAGATTCCCATATATTGAACCATCCCTGTATCCCGGGGATGAAGCCTTCTTGATCATGATGGATGATTGTTTTGATGTGTTCTTTGATTCGATTTGCAAGAATTTTATTGAGTATTTTTGCGTCGATATTCATAAGGGAAATTGGTCTGAAATTCTCTTTCTTTGTTGGGTCTTTGTGTGGTTTAGGTATAAGGGTAATTGTGACTTCATAGAAGAAGTGGAATATTTTGTGGAATAGTTTGGAAAATGTTGGTATTGGGTCTTCTATGAAGGTCTGATAGAATTCTGCACTAAACTCACCTGGTCCTGGTTTTGGTTGGGAGTCATTTAATACCTTCTTCTATTTCTTTAGGAGTATGGGACATTTTAGATGGTTTATCTGATCCTGGTTTAATTTTGATACCTTGTATCTGTCCAGAAAATTGCCATTTCATCCAGATTTTCCAGTTTTGTTGAGTATAGGCTTTTGTAGTAGGATCTGATGTTATTTTGAATTGCCTCAGATTCTGTTGTTATATCTCCCTTTCAGAATTACACTAGACATCTTACCAGACTATGAAAGCCAGAAGATCCTGGTAAGATATCATACAGACCCTTAGAGAACACAAATGCCAGCCCAGGCTACTATACCAGCAAAACTCTCAAGGAACGTAGATAGAGAATCCAAGTTATTCCATGACAAAACCAAATTTACACAATATCTTTCAACAAATCCTGCCTATCAAAGGATAATAGATGGAAAACTCCAACACAAGGAGGGAAACTACACCCTTGAAAATGCAAGAAAGTAATCTTCTTACAACAAAACCAAAAGAAGAGAGCTACACAAACATAATTCCACCTCTAACAACAAAAATAACAAGAAACAAAAATCACTATTCCCTAATATCTCTAATATCAATGGACTCAATCCCCCAATTAAAAGACATAGACTAACGGACTAGATATGTAAGAGGACCCAGCATTTTGCTGCATACAGGAAACAAACCTCAGTGACAAAGACAGAAACTACCTCAAGCTGGAAAACAATTTTCCGTGCAAATGGTTCCAAAAAACAACCTGTAACAGCCATTCTAACATCAAATAAAATCAACTTTCAACCAAAAGTTATCAAAAAAGATAAGGAAAGACACTTCATATTCATCAAAGGAAAAATCTACCAAGATGAATTATCAATCCTGAACATCTATGCTCCAAGTACAAAGGCACCTACATTCATAGAAGAAACCTTAATAAAGCTCAAAGCACACATTGCAACTCACACAATAATAGTGGGAGATTTCAACAACCCACTCTTATCAATGGGCAGATCATGGAAACAGGAACTAAACAGAGACATGGAGAAACTAACAGACATAATGAACCAAATGGATTTAACAGATTTTTTAGAACATTTCATCCTAAAACAAAGAAAATAACTTCTTCTCAGTACCTCATGGTACCTTCTCCAAAATTGAGCATATAATCAGTCACAAAACAGGCCTCAACAGATAGAAGAAGATTGAAATAATCCTATGCATTCTATCAGATCACTACAAACAATAACAACAAAAATGACAGAAAGTCCATATCCACATGGGAGCCGAAAAATGCTACTCAGTGATAACTTTGTCAAGGACAAAATAAAGAAAGTAATGAAAGACTTTTAGAATTTAATGATAATGATGGTACAAGATACCCAAATTTATAGGACACAATGAAAGCAATGCTAAGAGAAAAACCCATAGCTTTGAGTGCCGCCACAAAGAACCTGGAGAGAGCACACACTAGCAGCTTGACAGCACACCTAAGAGCTCTAGAATAAAAAGAGGCAAATGCACCCAAGAGGAGTAGAAAGAAGGAAATAATCAAACTCAGAGTTGAAATCAACCAAATAGAAACAAAAAGAACTATACAAAGAATCAACAAAACCAGAAGCTAGTACTTTAAGAAAATCAACAAGATAGACTAAACCCAAATTAACAAACTCAGACCATCTCCTTTTAAGCATGTATTATCTTTAATGTTTGTTTTCCAGTCTCAAGTTTTTTTCCTCAATTTTCCTAATTTTTTAATATGTGCTCCCATCTGCAAGCATAACAGAATATCATTTGTAGTGTCCGGGATTGTTTCTTGTCTATGGGATGGGTTTCAAATATGGCAAGCCATTGGTTAGCTATTCCCTCAGTCTCTGCTCGATCTTTGTTCCTGCGCATCATGTACTCAGGACACATTTTGAGATGAAGGTTCTCCCCTCTACTGGTGGTGGACACTTCAGGTTCCATATCATCCACTGTTAGGAATCTCAAATTGAGTCACCCCAATAGACTCCCTGGGGCCATCCCACTTTTATCTCGGGTATCTGGCAGGTCCTAGAGATTCCCCTTTCCTCCAATAATGATATTCTGTTACTCTTGTAGGTAGGGGCTTAGCATAACTGTCCTCTGAGAGCTCAACTCAGCAGCAGATGGGCACAGATGCAGAAACCCATAGCTGGAGAGTCTTGTAGAAGAGTTGAGAGGATGTGACTAGTCCTGTAGTGACTTGATATGCCAGGATCCGTTCATACATAAGGGAGGCCTCCCCCTCCTCAGAGGATGCAGGAGGGACTGTATG
The DNA here is from genome assembly GCF_021556685.1 of Rattus norvegicus. Lineage (NCBI taxonomy): Eukaryota > Metazoa > Chordata > Mammalia > Rodentia > Muridae > Rattus > Rattus norvegicus. The sequence goes on along the minus strand of NC_141536.1, from coordinate 98,234,246 downwards.
AGAGGAAGACCAGAAGGGAGGGCTATAATTGAGATGTAAAATTAATAAATAATTTAATTAATGAAAAATATACTATTATTTTGTGCATTGTAATTATATGTGGGATATTGTTCTTTACAGATAGACATATGAAATGATGTTCTGCATCTCATTTTGATTATTTCCCCCCCACTTACCCTATGTTACTAAATACAAATCTAGAATATTTTGTTTATATATATTGGTATGGTTTACGTTACTTACAGTCCATCAGATTGCCCAGATTACCTCCAAGTTGTTGTGGTTATTATTGTTGTGGTTGTTTCAGTTTTCGTTCATCACCCCATCCACTGCCAACATGAGGGTACTCTTCTACCCACCCATCCACCTACTCCCTCCCATCTCCCCACCCTGGCTTTCCCACACACTGGGGCATCAAGCCTTCACAGGACCTAGGGCCTCTCCTCCCATTTATGCCTGACAAGACCCATCCTCTGCTATATATGTGTCTGGAGCCATCAGTCACTCCATGTGTGCTCTTTGTTTGGTAGTTTAGTCCCTGGGAGCTCTGGGGTGTCTGATTGATTGATATTGTTTTTCTTCCTATGGGGTTGAAAGCCTCCTCAAGTAACTCAGTCCTTTCTCTAACTCCTCCATGGGGGAACACTGTTCTTAGCCTAATGGTTCTCTTTGAACATCCGCCTCTATATTTGTCAGGCTCTGACAGAGCCTCTCAGGAGACAGCTATATCAGGCTCCTGTCAGCATGCATCTCTTGGCATCCCCAATAGTAACTGGGTTTGGTGACTGCATGTGGGATGGATCCCCAGGTGGGTAATCTCTGGATTCAGTCTTTCCTTCAGTCTTCTGCTCCACACTTTCTCTTTGTGTTTCCTCCTGAGATTATTTTGTTTCCCCTTCTAAGAAGTACTAAAGCCTCCACACTTTTGTTTTTCTTTTTCTTGAGGTTCCTATGGTCTGTGAACTGTATCTTGGGTATTCCAAGCTTCTGGGCTACTTTCCACTTATCAGTGAGTGCATATCATGTGTGTTCTTTTGTGATTGGGTTGCCTCGCTCAGGGTGATATTTTCTAGTTCCATTTGCTTAAGAAGTACATGAAGTCATTGTTTCTAATAGCTGGGTAATACTCCATTGTGTAAATGTACAACATTTTCTGTATCCATTCATCTATTGAGGGACACCTGAGTTGTTTCTAGCTTCTGATTATTATAAACAAGACTGCTATGAACATAGTGGAGCATGTGACCTTGCTATATGTTGGAGCATCTTTTGGGTGTATGCCCAAAAATAGTATAGCTGGGTCCTCAGGTATGTCCAATTTTCAGAGGAACCTCCAGACTGATTTCCAGAGTGGTTGTACTAGCTTGTATCCCACCAACAATGGAGGAGTGTTCCTCTTTCTCCATATCCTGGCCAGCATCTGGTGTCACTGGATTTCTTGATCTTAGCCATTCTGACTGGTGTGAGGTGGAATCTCAGGGTTGTTTTGATTTGCATTTCCCTGGTGACTAAGGATGTTGAACATTTCTTTAGGTACTTCTCAGGAATTTCATATTCCTTAGTTGAGAATTCTTTGTTTAGCTCTGTACCCATTTTAATAGGGTTATTTGATTCTCTGGAGTCTAACTTCTTGACTTCTTTGCATATATTGGGTATTAGCTCTCTATTGGATGTAGGATTGGTAAAGATCTTTTCCCAATCTGCTGTTTAATGTTTTGTCCTATTGTCATTGTCCTTTGCCTTACAGAGGTTTTGCAATTTCATGATGTCCATTTGTCTATTGTGGATCTTAGAGCATAAGCCATTGGTGTTCTGTTCAGGAAATTTTCCCCTGTGCCCATGTCTTCAAGGCTTTTCCCATCTTGCTTTTCTGTTAGTTTGAGTGTATCTGGCTTTATGTGGAGGTCCTTGATCCACTTGGACTTGAGCTTTGCAGGAGGACATAAGAATGGATCAATTTGTGCATCCTTTTCCACTGAAGCCCAACCATGCAGTCCAGGTATGGGGGAAGGGATCCAATGTCAGAGAACACATATCAAGACAACCCCACTCCACTTGTTAGGGGATCCCAAATGAAGACCAATCAGTGCATTTGTTGCAAATGTGTAGGGTGCCCTGCATGATTTTTAGTTAGTGGCCCATTCTCTGTGAGCCCTTATGGTCCCAGGCTAGTTGATTCTGTAGGTCTTCTTGTGGTGTCCTTGATACCACCAGCTTGCTCAATTCTATTACCCACTCTTCACAAAGCTCAGCCTGATGTTTAGCTATGGGTCTTTGAATCTGCCTACATTAGCTGCCAGCTGAAGCATCTCAGGAGACAATTATGCTACGTTCCTCTCTGCAAGCATAGCAGTATCATTAATAGTGTCAGAAGTTAACCCTTTCCCATGGAGTGTGTCTTAAGTTAGGGCAGCCATTGGTATGCTGTTCCCTAAATCTCTGCTCTATCTTTATTTCTGCACATCTTATAGGCAAAACAAATTTGGGGTTGAAGTTTTTGTGGGTGGATTGATGTCCTCATTTCTCCTCTAAAAAATCCTGCCTGGATACAGGAGGTAGCCACTTCAGTCTCTATATCCCTCTCCATTAGGAATCTCAGCTAGGTTCACCCCCCATAGACTCTCCATATCCTCCCTCTCCCAAGCCTCTAGATAGAACCAGAGATACCCCCCACAGATTTTCATTCTCACTCCTAGCCCTCTCTCACCCCTCCCCACACCTGAGAGACATCCCTGTTCCCTTTCTCATCCCCTCTAAAGAAATGTTCAATGTTACTAGTCATTAGAGAAATGCAAATCTAAATGACCCTGAAATTTCATCTTATACCAGTCAGAATGGCTAAGATAAAAACCTCATGTGACAGCACATGCTGTCAAGAGAAACACTACTTCATTGCTGCTGAGAATGAAACTTGTAAAACTACTTTGGAATCAGTTTGGCAGTTTCTTAGAAAACTAGGAATAGTTCTACCTCAAGACCCAGCTATATCCCTCCTGGACATATACCCAAAAGATGCTCCACCATCACATAAAGACACTTGCTCAACTATGTTTACAACAGCTTTTTTATAATAGCCAAAAGCTGCAAAAAAAAAAAAACCTTACATGTCTCTCAACAGAAGATCAGATAAAGAAAATGCAGTACATCTACACACAAAGGAACACTATACAGCTGTCAAAAATAAAGACATCATAAATTTTAAAGGCAAATGAATTAAACTTGAGAATATCACACTGAATGAGGGAACCAAGACCAAGAAAACATGTATGGTATGTTCCCTCTTACAAATTGATGTTAGCCATATAATTAGCCAGGGTAACCACTCTACAATCCATAGACCCCAAAACACTGAGTGATAAGGAGGTCCCAAATGAGGGAGTGTGAATCTCACTCAGAAGGAGAAACAAAATAGTCATCAGAGATGGGTTAAGAAAGGGAAGTGGGTATAACAAAGTCTAATTGAATGTAGAATCATCCATTATTTAAAGTTAATCTTAATTTTTTTTCCTGATAAGGGCTAGAGTGATGACTCCAAAGTTAAGAACAGTGGCTGCTCTTCTAGAATATCCAGATTCAATTCTAAGCATCCAAACTGTGGCTCACGACTGTTACTCCACTTTCAGGGAATTTCACAACTCTCTTTTGTCCTCCATGGGCACCAGTCATACAAAGGGTACTCCACAGGTATAGATGCAAGGAACACACCCATATACATAACATTTTAAAAGATAAAATTAAAAATAAAATCTCCTGAGGATTAGGCCTATGGTGTTTGAACAAATGATAATAGTTTTGTTTATTTTTATTTGATTAACATAATTGTAGTGAATATGCATCAAGGTCAAAGTGTTAAATAAAGGAATTCTACCAAGAAAAAAAAAGAACTCAACCACCTGAAAATGAGAGAAAATACATGATATTTGTTATGTATCCTTCTCTGTCTGACATTTTTTAAAAAAATATGGTTATGACCAGTTGTATCCATTTCCCATTAAATTACATAATTTTATTTGTCTTTAGGGTGCATGTGTGTGTGTGTGTGTGTGTGTGTGTGTGTGTCTGTGTGTGTGCATCCTAGTTTGTTTTTTGCTGCTGTGATAAAATGCTGAGAAAAGCAACTTGAAGGAACAACTTACAGGTTACAGTACATCATGGAGAAAAGTCAAGGCAGGGTCTCAAGACAAAAAGCTAGAGCAGGGACTGTATCAGAAACCATGGAGAAATGCTGATTGCTGGCTTGCTCTCTAAAATTCATTGAACTTGCTTTCTTTTACAACTGTGGATCACCACCCACAGCCTTCCCTACAGCAGGCTGGACCCTCCCATATCAATCACTAATAAAGAAAATGATTCACAGATATGCTACAGGTCAATCCAATGGAAGCAATTCCTCAACCAAGGTTCTGTCCTTTTGTTGTTGACAAAAGCTAACTAGCACATGCAGTTATTGTTAGTACTATTGCAGTATACCTAATGGGAAGGCATCTCTATAGAACTTTGCCTTATAGACTTTTGGGTCCATATACTCAGAAGTGATGTAGTTGGTACATAGCGTAGTAATATTTCTAGTGCTTTGAGGAGCTTCCTCATTGATTACCATAGTTCCTAGAACACTTTAGACACATCTTTACCAGAATCTGTTGTTCGTTTTCTGAATCATAATCATTATGACTGGGGAGGGATGGAATTTCACTGTAGTGTTTGTTTTCTGAACGATAAACTTTATGACTGGGGAGGGATGGGATCTCATTGTGGTGGTAATTCTCACTTTTGTGTGTGTGTGTGTGTGTGTGTGTTTATTGGTCATTTATTTGTACTTTCTCTTATGATATGTTTCCTATTTATCCCAGTTATTGAGGTGGATGCTTAGTTTACTGACTTCTTTATATATTCTGGACAGTATTTCTTCATAACCTCTACTGGTTTTTAACATTTCCCACTGATTTTTTTGTGTGTTTAGTATTATGTCTTGGGGTACCCACAGAAAGTTGTCAGGCTTTACTGATAGGTTTTCTTTATGCTTGATTCTTTACCTTTTGAAGATTTCTCATCTGAACATGGGTACAAAACTGATGCCAATGAGTGGATTCAATTTGATCCTTTCATTAATATTTTTCTTTACTTAATGGAATAGACTTTATTTTTTCTCCCTCCCCATTTGTTGGTATTTCAGCTAATCTCATCCCTGTTGGGTCCTGGGAACCTCTTGCTGTCCTGTCATCTAGCACTTGCTGGTAGCTACCCCGAGTTCCCCACTCTCCATTTTTTCATACCTCTGTTCATATTCCTGTTCATCTGCATATCATCCCAGTGTCCTCCCATCCCTGATCTTCCGCCCCTTCCCTTCTCCCCTCCTCTCTTCCTTCCAATTCATTCCCATCTTCTACCTCCTGTGAGTATTTTGTTCCCCCTTCTAAGAAAGACTGAATCATCCACACTTGGTATTCCTTCTTCTTGAGCTTCATATGGTCTGTTAATTGTATTTTCAGTATTCCAAGCTTTTGGGCTAATATCCACTGATCAGTACATGCATATTTGTTTACTTCTTATGGGTGTGTTGCTCATTTTCTCAATACTTCTCAGGTGTCTTCTCATTTCTTTGTTGTAAAGATTTTGCTCTGTCTCTTTCTTTGAATAAGAGGTCACTTTTTCTTTTTGACCTTGTTCGTTGTTAGATCACATGGAGGCAGCTTCCAGCCAGCCATGGTAACTATAAGCATCATGGTTGTTTTGAGACATTGGCCCTTTTACCCAGTACAATGATGCAAATGACTGATCAAAATGATTAAGTAAATTCCCACTTTAGAAATTACATCACAAGGAGGAAAATTTCTTCATATGGCCCTTGATCTAAGTTTAGAGAACTTTAATTTATTCATGTTGATGAGTACTCATTTATGATAAAGTTTCATGACAATGTTAAATGCCCATTAACATAAAATTACTCTAAAGAACCTCAGTGAAAAAGGAATATGAGGATTTCAGTAAGATACTTTCCAGTCAAGATACTTCATTGAGCTCTTCTGAGACTAGCAAATCATTTGAGAGGTTTGAAATATGAATGTATCCAATAGAGTTACACAGAACAATTTGCAAATTCATCTGGAATTAAAACAACCCAGGAAAAGGACTTCCAGGGGAATCACTATCCCTGATCGCAAGAAGTATTACAGGGCAATAGTGATAAAAACTGTGTGTTATTGGTACAGAGACAGGCGATAGACCAGTGGAATAGAATTGAAGACCAGAAATGAACCCACAAACCTATGGTCATGTGATTTTTGAAAAGGAACCAAAACAATCCAATGGAAAGAAGATAGCATTTTCAGCAAATGGTGCTGGTTCAACGGGAGGTCAGCATTTAGAAGAATACAGATCGATCCATTCTTATCACCCTGTACAAAGCTTAAGTCTAAGTGAATCAAGGACCTCTACATCAAACCAGATACACTCAAACTAATAGAAGAAAAAGTGGGGAAGAATCTCGAACACATGGGTACTGGAGGAAATTTCCTGAACAAAACACCAATGGCTTATGCTCTAAGATCAAGAATCGACAAATGGGATCTATAAAACTACAAAGCTTCTGTAAGGCAAAGGACAATGTTGTTAGGACGAAACAGCAACCAACAGATTGGGAAAAGATCTTTACCAATCCTACAACTGGTAGAGAGCTTATATCCAAAATATACAAAGAACTCACGAAGTTAGACTGCAGGGAGTCAAATGAACCTATTAAAAATAGGGTTCATCAATCACAGAAAAACACACATGATATCCACTCATTGATAAGTAGATATTAGCCCAAATGCTCGAATTACCTTAAATGTACAGAACACATGAAACTCAAGAAGGATGATCAAAATGCACATGCTTCACTCCTTCTTTAAATGGGGAACAAGAATACACTTGGGAGGGGATAGGGAGGCAAAGTTTAGAACAGAGACTGAAGGAACTCCAATTCAGAGCCTGGCCCACATGTGGCCGATACATATACAAACCACCAAACTAGATAAGGTGGATGAAGCAAAGAAGTGCAGACTGACAGGAACTGGATGTAGATCTCTCCTGAGAGACACAGCCAGAATACAGCAAATACATAGGAAAATCCCAGCAGCAAACCACTAAACTGAGAACGGGACCCCATTTGAAGGAATCAGAGAAAGGACTGAAAGAGCTTGAAGGGGTTTGAGATCCCAGATGAACAACAATGCCAACCAACCAGGGCTTCCAGGAACTAAGCCACTACCCAAAGACTATACAGGGGTTGACTCTGGGCTCCAACTGCATAGGTATCAATAAATAGCCTAATAAGGGCACCAGTGGAAGGGAAAGCCCTTGGTCCTGCCAAGACCGAACCCTCAGGAAATGGGATTGTTGGGGGGAGAGGGCAGAAATGGGGGGAGGATTGGGAGGGGAACACCCATATAGAAGGGGAGAGGAAGGGGTTAGGGGTATGTTGACCTGGAAACCAAAACTGGGAAAGGGAATAACAATTGTAATGTAAATAAAAAATACCCAATTTAATAAAGATGGAGAAAAATGGGGTTCAGAGCTAAACAAAGAATTCACAGCTGAGGAATATCGAATGGCTGAGAAGCACCTATGAAATGTTCAGTAAATCTACACAATGGAATACTACTCAGCTATCAAAAACAATGACTTTATAAAATTCATAGGCAAATGGATGGGACTGGAAAATATCCTGAGTGAGGTAACCCAATCACAGAAAAACACTTATGGTATGTACTCATTGATAAGTGGATATTAGCCCAAATGTTCGAATGACCCTAGATGCACAGAACACATGAAACTCAAGAAGGATAACCAAAATGCGATGCTTCACTCCTTCTTTAAAAGGGGAACAAGAATACACTTGGGAGGGAATAGGGAAGCAAAGTTTAGAAAAGAGGCAGAAGGAACACCCATTCAGAGCCTGCCCCACATGTGGCCCTTACATATACAGCCACCAAACTAGATAAGATGGATGAAATAAAGATGTGCAGGCTGACAGGAACCGGATGTAGATCTCTCCTGAGAGACACAGCCAGAATACAGCAAATACATAGGAAAATCCCAGCAGCAAATCACTAAACTGAGAACGGGACCCCATTTGAAGGAATCAGAGAAAGGACTGAAAGAGCTTGAAGGGGTTTGAGATCCCAGATGAACAACAATGCCAACCAACCAGGGCTTCCAGGGACTAAGCTACTAGCCAAAGACTATATAGGGACTGACCCTGGGCTCAAACCACATAGGTAGCAATGAATAGCCTAGTAAGAGCACCAGTGGAAGGGGAAGCCCTTGGACCTGTCAAGACTGAACCCCCAGTGAACGTGATTGTTGGGGGAGGGTGGTAATGGGGTAGGATGGGGAGGGGAACACCCATACAGAAGGTGAAGGGAGTGGCTAGGGGGATGTTGGCCCAGAAACCGGAAAAGGGAATTACATTCGAAATGTAAATAAGAAATACCCAAGTGAATATAGAGGGAGGAAAAAAAACCACACAACACAACACAACACAGAACAAAAAAATGAAAAAAAAAGAAAAGAAATGTTCAACATCTTTAGTCATAAGGGAAATGCAAATCAAAACAACCCTGAGATTCTACACACCAGTCAGAATGGCTAAGATCAAAAACTCTGGTGACAGCAGATGCTGGCGAGGATGTGAAGAAAGAGGAACACTCCTCCATTGTTGGTGGGATTGCAGACTGGTACAACCATTCTGGAAATCAGTTTGAAGGTTCCTCAGAAAATTGGACATTGAACTACCTGAGGACCCAGCTGTACCTCTCTTAGGCATATACCTAAAAGATGCCCCAACATATAACAAAGACACATGCTCCACCTTGTTCATAGCAACCTTATTTATAATAGCCAGAAGCTGGAAAGAACCCAGATGCCCTTCACAGAGGAATGGATACAGAAAATGTGGTACATCTACACAACAGAATGCTACTCAGCTATAAAAAACAATGACTTTATGAAAATCATTGGCAAATGGATGGAATTGGAAAATATCATCCTTAGTGAGGTAACCCAATCACAGAAAAACACACATGGTATGCACTCATTGATAAGTGGATATTAGCCTAAATACTCAAATTACCCTAGATGCCTAGAACAAATGAAACTCAAGAAGGATGACCAAAATGCGAATGCTTCACTCCTTCTTTAAAAAGGGAACAAGAATACCCTTAGGAGGGGAAAGGGAGGCAAAGTCTAGAAAAGAGACTGAAGGAATGCCCATTCAGAACCTGCCCCACATGTGGCCCATATATATACAGCCACCAAACTAGATAAGATGGATGAAACAAAGAGGTGCAGGCTAGCCAGAACCGGATGTGTATGTCTCCGGAGAGACACAACCGAAATATGGCAAATACATAGGTGAATGCCATCAGCAAACCACTGAAATGAGAACGGGACCCACGTTGAAGGAATCAGAGAAAGGACTGAAAGAGCTTGAAGGGGCTTGAGACACCCATATGAACAACAATGCCAAGCAACCAGAGCTTCCAGGGACTAAGCCACCACCCAAAGACTATACATGGACTGACCCTGGGCTCTAACTGCATAGGTATAATGAATAGCCTAGTAAAGGCACCAGTGGAAGGAGAAGCCCTTTGTCCTGCCAAAGCAGGATCCCCCCAGTGAACGGGATTGTTGGGGGAAGGGCAGTAATGGGAGTAGGATGGGGAGGGGAACACCCATGTAGAAGGCGAAGGGGGAAGGATTAGGGGGATGTTGGCCTGGAAACTGGGAAAGGGAATAACATTTGAAATCTAAATAAGAAAAAACCTAATGTAATAAAGATGGGGAAAAAAGAAATATGAGTGTAAATCCTAAAGTCATAACTAGAATAATAAGAAGGTCCTGAGTTCTATTTGAATAGTGAGAGGATGCAACAAGAGAAGAATCCAAGTAGACATCATGTACACATTTCCTTCATCCTCCAATCAAATTGGGGTAATGTTGAAATTAACTTTTCCTTGTATTCAAAATATTTAAGTGAAATATTTAGAAATGATAATTAACTATGAAATTACAGGTTAAATTAGAGAAAAAGATTGATTATGAACAAAGAAAGAATAAAAATTGTAAAAGGCTATTTATCCCCTCTTAAGGTTGTTAGGCCAAATTCTATTTGTGGGATCAACATCAATATGATATCATATAGTTGTCATGGACCCAAATATTATTCAATAAATAGTTTCTCTTCTTGAGTGTGTCTTACAAAAATTATGGTCCTAAATCTACTTTTTTTCCTTGAAACAAGGTTTCTTTGTGTAAACTTGTCAGTCCAAAACTCACTCTGTAGACCAGGCTAGCCTCAAACTCAAGATCCACTTTCTTCTTCTTCCAATAGCTGGGATTAAAAGTGTATGCCACCATGTCTAACAAAACTCGAATATTTCAATTAAGTTTTGAAATGTTCCATGTTCTGAACACTCACAGATTTGAAAATAACCACACTAAGTACTGTAGAGTGAAACTCAGAAAATATAATAAGTATGACATAGTATCTAGTATTGAACATGGACAGAAAACAAGTATAAATTAAAAAAAAGATGAGTTAAATCTGAATAAACTGGAGTTTAGAGTAAGTAATGTTGGTGTCCCACAGACTGGAAAGTGGACAAGGCAGATGAGTAATGATAATGTCAGGGGAATCTAAGGTTAGGTAAAAGGGATAAGGAGACTGTACCACCTTTTAATGCCTAGGAATCTGAAATAATTTACAGAGAAGGCTTAAAAGATTAATAAATAAAGGAATTAACATCTAGCTAAATATTATTAAAATTTGGATTAAAAACTAATGAACATTTGTTAAAATTCAGTATTCAATCCACATGGAAAATAATATATGTGGTCATGTCAATAATAAAACAGTTGGATAACACAAGGAAATGTGACCTGGAATGACAAGTGAGAGCCAAATCTGTCAACACAGAATCAGTGTTTGGACAGTCCATGTGTTACTTTAATCAACATGGAGCAAATACTCAGGATTCTAGAAGCTGAGATTTACTTAAACAAGGAAACGCTCACTCTATTTATAACTGGTTTTGAAACACAAAACTCTATGATCTATTTTAAGTATATTGGTTTTCTGAAACTGCACTCTTCACAGAATCTTTCGACTGAAAGGAATTTTCTCCCTTCTCTGATTCAGGTCCTGGGTTATTGCCAACTTCTATCTCTTGGCAGTTCCTCCTTTAGCACTCTCATACAGCTATGTGTTCCCCACTCTATCTCAACTCTACTCCAAAGCAGCAGTGAAACACTTCTCAGGAACATGCATGAGGTGGTTGCACTTCTGCCTCAGAGTCTTTCTTTAGACTAAGACACTGGCAGCACTAGCAGCCCAATCCAGCAGCTCTTCCTTCAAGATTTTGATCATTCTTCTGATATAAGATTCAATAATTCTGATCCTTTCTCTTCATTTTACTGCCTCTAGGTGTACATTCCTCTTCCTGCCTTCCTAAAATGCTAGTTCTGTTGTTATAGATTTACTTCTCTTTTAAATATATACCCAACACTTGTTAAAAGCCAATCACATCAGAAATTTTGTGTTATTTTATTTGAAACATAATTGGTTTTTATTTGTGATTCTATAATTAGGAAATACCTCATTGTGTAAAGTACAGTGAGTGGTCTGATGATCCTAACAGGGAAAGTTAGCTCCATGAGCAGAAAAATACAGACTAGAATATGAATCAAAGAAGAGCAAATTTGGGAAGAGGACGATTCCTTATTACATTCACTCTACATTTTCCTTTCCATCTCTCGTTTTTTGTTCTGTTTTGCTTAGAAGTAACTGCTTAGAAATTGTTTGATTATGAAAGGCTCCTTTTGCACTGTGAGCCCTTTCAGGTCTGGTCTTTGCTGCTGTAAACTTGTCTAAAACAATGGTTTTTCATGAGGATTATTCAGCATAGTTTTATATATAGTCAACAGTTCTTTGTATTAACATTTCTCTTTTAAAAAAAGATGGGATTCTGGCTCCTTCAGGAAGCTAATCTAGCAAATAAATGATTGGCAAACAAGAGGCTAAGGGGACATAAAATAAATAATCATAATAGTAATAAAAACAGATGAAGTAGAAACTACAAAAAGTTTAAATTTGAAAAAAAATCTCAAAATTGGAAAATACAATGTCAGATGTGTTCATCTAGGAAAGGCTATAGCAAGCAAGTGAGTTTTCTGGAGATGATCTACCATTTTGTATGGCTACAGTGGGTGACTTCTGTGAATGTAGATTTAGAAACTTCATCCCAGGATTGCTTCTTGCTGCTGATATGCCTTTCCTGTCACTATTAAATAGCCTAATGATTACTTAGGCATTCATTCACACTACTGGACAGATGTCCTGCAGAATCAATATGAAGATGTACTTTCATATAGTAATGCTTGTGTAGATGAATTGTTAATTTCATAATTACTAATAATGATTTTATAGATTTCCTAAATTTATACAAGTAGTTGCACATGCCCTGTAGAATAAAAACTGCAAACAGAGCTCTGTAAACCTTCACATGTCATGGGCTAACTGCACTGGGAAAAGAAAGCAGGCTTGGAACAAACTTGGAATGAAAGAACTGTTCTTTCTAGGTTAGAAACAAGTGTCCACTATTTGGTCATAAACTGAGAATGGACAATTTTTGTAGGTGCGAGGACAGAAAATAATATATTGACTAGTCTATCTATACAAGACTTCAAAATAATAAGACACAAGGCAGATGATTTCTCTTGATAAAACCATGCAACTTATGATATAAAAGTTATTGCTTTAAAATTATGATAAATTATAGAGTTAATAACAGACAATGAATGTTTAATCAAGTACTAATCATAATGAAAAAACATGTAAACAATTATGCTGTAATTCCTTATCCATATAAGGCATGAATTATTACCTTAAACTTGCTATGAACTTATGAAGTTAAGAGTGCTTAGAAAACCATGAGTTTGGGTTGGGGATTTAGTTCAGTGGTAGAGCGCTTGCCTAGTAAGCGCAAGGCCCTGGGTTTGGTTCCCAGCTCCGAAAAAAGGAAAAGAAAAAAAAAAAGAAAAAAGAAAACCATGAGTTTAGTTATCCTGAGAAAGTATAAATACAAAATGACAATAAAGAGATGATTTAAGCCTCCTCTGCTTAATCCAGTAAATATGTCTCTGGATGTGCCTGAACTTACTCTCTTTTACTTGTTATTTATTTGTTTGTGTGTTTGTTTGTTTGTTTGTTTTCTCTCCTGCTCACAAAGAGTTTAAAAAAATGCCAAGCCTCTTGCCAGGTCAGCAAGGGGTCCTTGAACCAAAAAGAATAGCCCTAGTAACTAAACTATTTTTTTAATCTCCTGCCACTATCAGCAGGAGTTAATTGCCAAAAGTAAGTGGGTTTTGGCCACAGGATAAGAAAGAGTTGAAGAAAGAGAAAATTTACCAAAAGTAAGTAATTTTTGCCATCAGATTCACCGATGCCACTTTTCACTGCCTTCCCCAGGAAACCCTGTGATGCCAGGTTGGGCACCAGCAATACAAATAAATACCATTCACATACTGATTTTTATGAACAGATTCTTGACAATCTTCATTATTTCATTCATCATTGTACCAAGGTAACATCATTGGTGAGGAATGGCATGCATAAACTTTAATTATCAGGAATGTATGCTTTTAGACACATTTTTTATTTTATGTATATGTCTGATTTTTCTATAACTATGTGTGTGTACTACATGCATGTTGGTTCTGGAAGAGTCTGGAACATGATTAGAGCCATTGAAACTAGAATTGCAGATAGTTGTGAGCCTCGATGTGGGTGATAGGAACCAAATTTGGTCCTCTGTAAAAGTACAAAGTGTTCTAAATCAATCTTTATATCCCATCAAGTCTCTTAAAGACACTATTTAGTAGTTGGTAATTTCACTCTAGTTTTGGGGAAAGCAAGTAAGGACAAATCTTATGTTAGTACATGAACCATTCTCAATAAATATAACACAGTATATAGAGCAATATTCTTCTGAAATATGATTTGTGTGCTCACATGTCTTCAATATGTTTAAGAAATTGTATTGTAATTAACGAACTGACTGCATAGTCTTCTCATTGCTATCTTCATCTCTTTATTCCTAAGTGTATAAATCACTGGATTTAGAAAAGGAGTAATAACTGCATCAAAGATGGCAAGAAATTTATCCAGATGTGATGTTGGAAATGGCCATGTGTAGAAGAAGATTAAGGGTCCAAAGAACAAAATTACCACCATGACATGAGCTGACAGAGTGGAGAGAGCCTTACATAAACTACCCAAAGATTTCTTTTGAACAGTCACCAAAATAAATATGTAAGAGATGATCAGGATTAAAAAGGAGGCCACAGAAATAAATCCACTGTTAGCAGTAACCATAAACCCTAAAGTATATGTGTCCACACAAGCAAGTTTAATAAACCGAGGAAGGTCACAGAAAAGCTGTCTAACTCATTAGGGCCACAGAAGGGCAAGTCTACCACAAAACTCAGCTGAGTCACTGAATGAATGAAGCCAATAATCCAAGAAGCAACCAAAATCAAAATGCACTTTTGTGGGCTCATGATGATCAGGTAGTGCAGAGGCTTACATATGGCAACATAACGGTCAAATGCCATGGCTATGAGCAGCACCATCTCAGTGCCACCTACTGCATGAATAAAAAAGATTTGAGTGATGCAACCCCTAAAGGAGATGGTTTTGTGCTTTCTCAGAAGGTCATAAATCATCTTTGGTGTTGTGGAGGAGCAAAATATCAAGTCAATGATGGAAAGATTGCCTAATAAGAAGTACATAGGGGACTGTAATTGAGGGTCAGAGGTTACAGTTAGCACAATAAGAAAATTTCCCAACAGACTTGCCACATAGAATATACAGGAAAAGAAGAAGAGAAATAACTGGATTGCCCATGAGTTGGAGAGTCCCAGGAACACAAACTCAGACACCACAGAGCAGTTTGCTTCACCCATTGCCTCCAGTGAAAACCCTCGTGCTTTCTGAAAGAGGAGAATAATGAGAAACTCTGATTTAGGACAATAGCATTTAGTTGACAAAGTCACATAAAAGACTAGCATGCCTTTGGAGATAATTTAAGGAAAATATCAATTATTTGTCTACCAGGAAATGCCAAGAGCAAAAGATTCTTCAGAGGAGAATCCATCAATTGGTGTCATAGAGAATACTATGCAGTAAGCCTGAAATCATATACATAAAAGTAGCATTATATAGATTGAGCATGTTATATTTATGTATTTGAGAAGATGGATGGATGGATGGAGAGATAGATAGATAGATAGATAGATAGATAGATAGATAGATGATAGATAGATAGATGTATGGATTATAGATGTAACAACAATTACAGAAAAAGACACATGAATTTGAGACAAAGTATGGGAGAATACATAGATGTAACTATAAAATGTAAAAAAAAGCAATAAAAATAAAAAAGGTAAAAGCATGCTTTATCCAGGACAAATAAAAATAATTCATTTTCTCTTATATATCTTTTGACCAAAATATACCAAATTACCTTTTTCATTTACTTGGATAAATATAATTGTTACGTTTTTAAAATAGTTTTATAGGACTATCTTTCTTAATACTCTGAGCTAAAAGGGTTTCTGTGTGTTAAATGTGAAATTCTTAATTGACCATGATTTTCAAATTTTGGATATATATATTTTTCATAATAAAATGCCTATATACATATTTTAGGCTCAGAGATGGATGTTTCTCTTTTCTATAAACTGAGATGACAAGGTGATAAATGAAGGCAGAGGATGTAGGTTTATCACACTCGCTGTGTGTTTTAGAGAAGTTAAGAAAAGCATGGACACTGTGGAGCAGATCCTGTGGAGCAGATGCTCAGTGGAGAGAAAAACTGGAAACTCCCAATGAAAGAGGCAAGAGGAGTAAGAGCAATGCGCTGTAAATCCCCATGAAGGCCAAGTGAGAGCAAGTGTGTAAAGGACACTGGAGGGACCAGTCTCCTTGAAAGTGAAGATTCCTAAGCTCATTCACAATTAAATTCAACCCACACCAAATATCAATATAACAGCCTATTCTCATTAGTTGTATAGGAGCTTAAACATTTGACAAGACACAAGGTTTGGGTGTGGATGGAGAGGCGGGGGGGGCGGATCACACCTTACAGCAGAAGAATCAAGTGGTTAAGTTTGAAATGCTTTCTGGGTTTTTGCATAGGCATTTGTTCTGAATCAGCTGTTCTACATCTAAGATTCAAAATTCTTGAGTACATTCACATGTGTATTCATGTGACCAAGGTGGACAAAGAAGGAACATTTTTTTTTTTGCTATTTTGGCCAAAGCATTGTTTTAAGCTCAATGGCTTGAAAATGATTTCAGTGTGTGACCTAGAATGCTACGGAAGTAGCATGTCTTACATTAATGTTGCTTTTAATCTTTCAAGCTGGCAAAAGTTGACAAGTTTGTAAAAGTCTGGGAAGTAGGCATGGATATTGTTCTGACTGGCCAGTTAGTCAGTGCTCTGCCTATACTTCAACTTTGTTCCCCCAGCTTCAAGTTTTCTATTATTTCACATAATGGCTGCTTTTAAAAGGAATAGTGGTTTGAATCTGATCTTTCATAAAAAACAGATTGAAGCTGTATATAACTAAAGATAGTGTATTAGTAAGAATACAGACCTCAGTTTCACTGTGTCTTTGCAGTACCCTACATCTCAGAATTGTGCTCACCTCAAAACAAAACTCTCTGCTCACACTTCCACTGATAAGTGTAAAACACAACAGAAGGACATGCCTCAGAGACCCTCTATGTGTCAGTACCCTCCCTTCTGTGCTCAGGGCTGCCTTTCCTTCCCTAGGCCAAGATAAATAGAAAATAAATTTTAAAATCATCTGAACTTACCATCAATGGAGAAGGCTGGTATTCTTAGAGTTTCTGTTAAAATTGCAAATCAACATTTGAATTTCTTCAGGAAAAGACTGGCTATTCTCTTCTGGATAAACGTTTTATTTTGTTCTCTGTCAACTATCAATAAAGTTGAATTGAGTTAGAGTTTCTGGATAGTACTAAAAATACCTTAGAAAGAGTTTAATATGATCATTACACATTTCTCCACTGTTTCTTCCTCCAGAGATGGACAGAGAGAGCTTAGGACATCATTCAGTGTCCTAGAATTTGTGTGGAGAGGCCATTAGAGCTACATGGTTCAAAATAAGAGCCCTCATACTGTCCTAAGAATAGACCAGGACACTCCTATCACCTCAGTGAAACTTTGATAAAAGTCTGTGATGTTCTTTTAAATTCTAAACTAAGGAAACAAAGGTTAAAGGTGAGCAATGACTCTGCTTAAACCACAGAACAGAACAAGTTGTTGGCAAATCTGGAATGAGCATGTTTGAGTCTCTACCTCATCACTCCAGGTTGCGTTCATTCTACATACTTATTTTGCCGTGATTCTTCTATGCTTTGTATCCTGTCAGTGATCCAAGGAATCCCAACATATCACTTGGATGAACTCGTAATAAGAAAGGATGTTAAAGATTTCAACACAAAGAAATGATAATTGCTTAATTCATTCTTTGCTAATTATCCAAATTTGATTATAAAATGAGTATATATCTTGACAGCAAATTGTATACCTCTAAATTTGCACACTTACCATTCAGTATGTATGAAACCTAATTTCTTCATCATTGTCCAAAATTTTTATTTTCCCTTCTGACTATATATATTCTCACTCTTACTTTATTCCTTTTGTTCATGAAAATGCCGTTGAACCCTGCTGAATATATCATGACTTTGCTTAGTCCAATGACTTGTATACTATAGTTGATGGTTAACATGTTTCAATTTCCACATTGAATTCATTTCTTCTTGTTGGTTTGGTTGTTCCTATATTGTATGAGTTTCCACTTGAAATTCTTATTTTCCTCAAAGATAGTTTCTATCAGAGGATTAGAGAATAGTATAAGGAGGAGAGATAAATGGATCAAAAAGAACAAAGTACAACACATTCACGTGCATTGTACGCACACACACACACACACACATCAATATGAACTTTTCATTCTGTGTGCTAACTAGAGAAAATAATGAAAATCAGCTTCTATCCATCTAGCCCACCTGCATTAGTGTTGGAACGGTCAGGAGTTAGACAACCACCCAAGCCAGCTGAGCTCTAGCCCATGCCATGGCTTGACAGGGAGAGTCAGTGTAACCTCCACAGAGGGAAAGGCAGCTGATCACAGCACTGGAAAGTTACTTCAGTACTGATGGAGAATTCTGAGATTGCCATTCTGAGTCTAGTAGGCCAAGGGAATTGTTTCTAAGAATCACTGACGTTTGGCCAGAGCCAAAGGGAAAGTGTGGTAATGGGTCACTTGAGGGGAAAGAAGAGAGATGAGGGATTTAGTGATCAGTATTTAGTTTACTGAAGATTACACAGTTTTACATTCTCTAAATCCCTTTGCTCTATTGATTTCTTATTTATAAGAAAAGAAACTCCATAAAAATGAACAAATATACTTTCCAAAAGTGAAAATGTAATTTATCATTTTCATAAGAAGGTAGGAATGGAAAGATAAATGGAATAAAATGTCCTTTAATGTTGACTCCAGAATATAATCCATGTCCCTTGATAAAGGTTAAACTAATTAGAGGTGATAAGAGGTAGAGAAGTTTGATCAACACTGAGCCAATTTTTATTGATTATGTGATACGGAGAGAAAAACAGAAGTCAATAAAATTAGCTCAAATTCAGAAATTCAAAGAGCTGGGAAACCAATAAAAAGGAAAGTGGTTTATACTTTGACATTTTATAGAATAAGGTTTTATCCTTTAAAAGTCAATAAAATATAAGTTTAGAAGTAAAATATGTTACCTTTTCTAAAGACTTTATGTAAAAGGCCATTTGTAAACTATAATTATGCAATGTATCATTTTCCATTGGCGATTACATAGTACCTTAAATTAATAGTAGTTTAGTTGTGCAGAAGTCTAAAGTGCAGGCTAGGAAGCTGAGTCACTTTTTCTGGTCTCAACTAGAATTCCTCAGAAGTATATAACCAAGGCATGCTCCATCATTTGCTCAACTTTGTTCATAGCAGCATTATTTGCAATAGATAGAAGCTAGAGACAACCTAGATGCCCCTCAACTGAAGAATGGATAAAGAAAAGGAGGTTCGTTTACACAATGGAATACTACTCAGCTATTATAAACAATGGCATCATGAAATTTGTAGGCAAATGTATGGAACTAGAAAAGATCATGTGAGTGATATAACCCAGACCCAGAAAGACAAACATGGTATTCACTCCCTTATAAGTAGATATTAGTAGTAAAGTACAAGACAACCATGATCCAAAGACAGTAACAAGGGGAAATCAAATAGACATGGGAAGACATGTCGATGGAGAGAGGGAGCTGGGTGGGAAAGGAGTTGGGAAGGGGTGCAGAAGATATCAAGTGGTAAGAGGACACAGAGAGAGTGTATGCAGGGAAAGAGAACTGGAATTGGTGTTGGGTCATCTCTGGGACAAGCTAGAAACCTATGACAGTGTAAACTCTCAAGAATCTATGAGAGTCACCATAGCTTAAACTTCTAGCAGCGGGGGATATAAAGCCTGAAATGGTCATTTCCTGTTACCAGAAAAGACTTCCAATGGAGGGACTGGGACACAAACACAGCCACAAAAATCATAGAGCTACAATCTCTCCTACCAACAAGATTATGCAAGAATAAAGAAATTTCATGAATGGCCAACCAAAGACTGGCCCAGCCTGAGACTCATGCCATGAGAGAAAGCCCACTGCTGACACTATCAAGACACTTCCAGAATGGTGCCTAGCATAACTGTAATCTAAGAGACTTTGAGCAGCAATTGATGGAATCAGATGCAGAGATGCACAGCCAAACATTAGACAGAGGTTGTGAAATTCTATGGTAGTGGGAGATGACACATTGAAGGAGCCAGAGAGGTCAAGGACACCATAAAAAAACACAGAATTAAGTAATCTGGGCTTATACGAGGCCACAGACCTATCAAACAAAGAGCATACATGGGCCAAAACCTAGGCCCTTGGCACATATATAACAGTTGTGAAACTCAGTGTTCGTGTAGGAATTCTAACAGAACAAGAGCTGTACCTGACTCCACTGCCCCAGTTTAGATTCCTTTCATGTAACAGGGCTGACTTGCCTAGCCATAATAGAAGATACACCTAGTTCTACTGCTACTTGACATACCAAGGCAGGTTTATATCTATGGAAGGTCTATATTTTTCTGAGCCAGGTAACCCAATCACAAAGGAACACACATGATATGCTTTCACTGATAAGTGGATATTAGTCCAAAATCTCAGAATACCCAAGATACAATTCACAGAGCATATGAAGCTCAAGAAGAAGGATGGCCAAAGTGTGGATGCTTCAGTCCTTCTTAGAAGGGGGAGCAAAAATACTCATAGAAGGAAATATAGAAACAATATGTACAGCAGAGACTGAAGGAAAGACCATCCAGAGACTGCCCCACCTGGAGATATATCCTATATACAGTCACAAAAACCAGACACTATTGCGGATTCCAAGAAGTTCATGCTGACAGGAGACTGATAGATCTGTGTCCTGAGAGACTATTCCAGAGCCTGACAAATATAGTGGCAGATGCTCACAGCCAACCTTGTACTGAAAACAGGGTCCCCAATGGAGAAGTTAGGAAAAGGACTGAAGTAGCTGAAGGGGTATGCGATCCCATAAGAAGAACACAATATTAACCAGCCAGACCTCCCAGATCTCCCAGGGACTAAACCCCCATCCCAAGAGAACACAGGGATGAATCTATGGCTCCATCCGCATATGTAGCAGAGGATGGCTTTGTAGGGCATCAATGGGAGGAGAGACTCTATGTACTGTCAAGGCTCAATGCCCCAGTGTAGGGGAATTTCAGGGCTAGAAGGTAGGAGGGAGTGGGTGGGGAGCACCCTTAGTAGCAGCGGGAGGGGAGATGGGATAGCATGTTTCTGGAAGGGAAACCAGGAAAGGAAATAACATTTGAAATGTAAATTTAAAAATATTCAATTAAAGATTAAAACAACTAAATAATGATTTTTAAAATGTGTATACAGAATCAGCAAGGATTAACGATATACACTCATTCTAAAAGAGAATTAAATGATCCAGGTTTACAATGAGATTTCTTTTACCATCAGCAGGGAAAGAAGGAGAATAAGGGAACCAAGTCAGGTGAGAAAAATTCATCTAGATAGGCTTCCTCCTGGTCCTCTGTGTGCTCCAGAGCAAGATTTAGTCCGTATAATAGAGTCTAGATCCTAGTCCAAAGAATCCAAAAAGCCCAAATCCACTATTAACACCTGATGCAAAAATGAGAGCAAATTAGTTTCTGTAGTGGGAAGTCAGTTGGGTGGAGGAAAACAAGAAAGCAGTTTACAGGGCATGTGACTATAAGGGACCAAATACTGACAGGAAACAAAGAGCTTTTGTTGATTCTTCATATAGTATTTCTTTTTGTTTCTACTTGGTTGATTTCAGCCCTGAGTTTGATTTTTTCTTGCCGTCTACTCCTCTTGAGTGTATTTGCTTCTTTTTGTTCTAGAGCTTTCAGGTGTGCTGTCAAGCTGCTAATGTATGCTCTCTCCAGTTTCTTTTTGGAGGCACTCAGGGCTGAGTTTTCCTCTTAGCACAGCTTTCATTGTGTCCCATAAGTTTGGATGTGTTGTGCCTTCACTTTCATTAAATTCTAAAAAGTCTATAATTTCTTTATTTCTTCCTTGACCAACAACTTATCATCGAGTAAAAGCATTGTTCGGCTTCCATGTATACATGGGCTTTCTGCCGTTTTTGTTGTTATTGAAGACCAGCCTTAGTCTGTAGTGATCTGATAGGATGCATGGGATTATTTCAGTCTTCTTGTATCTGCTGAGGCCTGTTTTGTGACCGATTGTGTGGTCTATTTTTGTGAAGGTACCATGATGTGCTGAGAAGAAGGTAAATTCTTTTGTTTTAGGATGGAATGTTCTATAGGCATCTGTTAAATCCATTTGGTTCATAACTTCTGTTAGTTTTACTGTGTCTCTGTTTAGTGTCTATTTCCATGATCTGTTGCTAGCCTGACCTCCTCAGGAACCTCTGCACTAGGTTCTTGTCAGCAAGCACCTATTGGCAGCAGCAACAGTGTTGGTTTTGGTGTCTGCAGACATGATGGATCCCCAAGTGGGTCAATCCCCAGTTGTCCCTTCCTTCAGTCTCTGTTCCATTTTTGTCCCTGTGCTCTTTTGTGTCTGAGTTGTCTCACTCAGGATATTTAAGAATTTCATGACCTCATTGTTTTTTAATCTCTGCATAGTACTCCATTTTGTAAATGTACCACATTTTCTGCATCCATTCTTCTGTTGGGGGACATCTGGGCTGTTTCCAGCTTCTGGCTATTATAAATAAGGCCAACAGAGGTTCATACTGAACCATGTATCCTTGTTATATGTTGGAGCATTTTTTGGGTATATGCCCAGGAATGGTATAGCTAGGTCCTCAGGTAGAACTTTTTCCAATCTTCTTCTCAGGAACCACCAGACTGATTTCCAGCTTTCAGTCCTACAAGCAATGGAGGAGTATGCCTCTTTCTCCACATCCTTGCCAGCATCTGCTATCACCTGAGTTTTTGATCTTAGCAATCTGATTGGTGTGAGGTGGAATCTCAGGGTCATTTTGATTTGCATTTCCCTGATGACTGAGGATGTTGAACATTTCTAGTTAGTTAGTTAGTTAGTTAGTTAGTTAGTTAGTTAGTTAGTTTTATACTCCAGGTATCATTCCCCTCTCGGTCTACCCTCTGACTATTCCACATCTCATACCTCCTCCCAGCCCCCTGTCTCCGAGAGGATGTCCCCACCCCACACACCCCAATTACCCCACCCCCCACCCACCCCACACATCCCATCAAACTTCTAAACTCCCTGGGTCCTCTAGTCTATTGAGGGTTAGATGCATATTCTCTGACTAAACCCAGGCCTGGGAGTCTTCTGCTGTATCTGTGTTGGGGGCCTCATATCAGCTGGTGTATGCTGACTGGTTGGTGATCCAGTGTCTAAGAGATCTCTGGGGTCCAGGTTAATTGAGACTGCTGGTCCTCTTACAGGGTCTCCCTCCTTCTCAGGTTCTTCCAGCTTTTGCCTAATTCAACCAGAGGGGTCAACAGCTTCCATATTGGTTAGGTGAACAAGTCTGCATCTGACTCTTTTATCTGCTTGTTGAGTTTTTTGAAGGGCAGTCATGATAGGTCCCTTTTTCTGAGCACCCTGTAGCCTCAGTAATGGGGTCAGGTCTTGGGGCCTTCCCTTGAGCTGGATCCCACTTTGAACCTGTCAATGGGCCTTCTTTTCCTCAGGGTCTTCTCCATTTCCATCACTGGAGTTATTTCAGACAGGAAAAATTATGGGTCAGAGTTTTGACTGTTGAATAACAACCCCATCTCTTATTTGATGCCCTGTCTTTCTGCTGGAGGTGGGCTCAAAAAGTCCCCTCTCCCCACTGTAGGGCATTCCATCAAGGGTCCCCCCTTTGAGTCCTGAAAGTCTCTCACCTCCCAGGTCTCTGGTACATTCTGGAGGGTCCTCCTAACCTCCTTCCTCCTGAGGTCACCTGTTTCCACTCTTTCTGCTGGCCCTCAGGGCTTCAGCCCTTTTTTCCTACCCAATACCAGATCATGTTCCCCTCTCCCCCAACCCACCTCATCTTTCACTCCCAGGTCCCTCCTGCCCCCCTTGTGGTTGCTTTCTTCTCACTCCCAAGTGGGACTGAGGCATCCTCACTTGGGACCTTCAGCTTGTTGAAATTTTAAGTTCTGTGGACTGTATCTTGGCCATTCTGTATTTGCGCTTTTTTGTTTGTTTGTCTTTTTCTTTGTTTTCTTTTATTTTGGCTAATACCCACTTATTAGTGAGAACATACCAGGCATTTCCTTTTGGGTCTCACATGGGATGATATTTTCTATTTCCATCCATTTGCCTGAAAATCTCAGGATGTCCTCATTCTTAATAGCTGAATAGTATTCCATTGTGCAAATAAACCACACGTTCTGTATCCATTCTTATGTCCTAGCATATCTGGGTTGTTTCTAGCTTCTGGCTTGTCATAAATAAGGCCACTATGAAAATAGTGAACTTCATGCCCCTTTTCACACCATGGAGGAGTGTTCTTCTTTCTCCATACCCTCGCCAAACCCTGAGGTTTTGATCTTAGCCATTCTGATTGGTGTAAGGTGGAATCTCAGGGTCATTTTGATTTGCATTTCTCCGATCACTAAGACTTTGAACACTTCTTTATATGCTTCTCAGTCATTCAAGATTCCTCTGTTGCAAATTCTCAGTTTAGTTCTATACCCCATTTTTTGATTGGGTTGTTTGGTTTTTTGATGGTAAGCTTTTTGAATTCTTTATAAATTTTGGATATTAGTCCTTTATCAGATGTGGGGTTAGTGAAGTTTTTTTTCCCAATCTGCAGGCTGCTGATTTGTCATAATGACTATGTTCTTTGCCTTACAGAAGTTTTCCAGTTTTATGAGGTCCCATTTATCAATTCTTGATCTTGGAGTGTGAGTCACTCTATTTAGGAAATTTCCCCCTGTGCCAATGAGTTCAGGTTCTTTCCCAATTTCTCTTCTATTAGACTGAGTGTTTCTGGTTTTATGTTGAGGTCCTTGAACCACTTGGACATGAGCTTTGTACAAGGAAATAAGAATGGATTGATGTTCATTCCTTTACATGCAGACCACCAGTTGAACCAGCACTACTTGTTGAAAATGCTGTCTTTTTTCCAATGGATAGTCTTAGTGCCTTTGTCAAAAACCAAGTGATGATAGGGGTGTGTGGGTTTATTTCTGGGTCTTCAATTTTTTTTCCATTGATCCACTTGCCTGTCTCTGTACCAATGCCATGCAGTTTTTTTTATCACTATTGATCTATAGTATAGCTTCAGGCCATGGGTAGTGATTCCCCTAGAAGTTCTGTTATTGTTGAAAATAGTTTGTGCTATCCTGGGTTTTTTGTTATTTCAAATATATTTGCAAATTGATCTTTCTAACTCTATGAAGAATTGAGTTGGAATTTTGATGGGGATCGCATTGAATCTCTAGATTGCTTTTGGTAAGATGGCCATTCTTATCATATTAATCCTGCTAATACACGAGCATGGGAATTCTTTCCATCTTCTGAGGTCTCCCTTGATTTCTTTCTTCAGGGATTTGAAGTTCTTGTCATACAGATCTTTCACTTGTTTGGTTAGAGTCACACCAAGTTCTTTAATATTATTTGTGACTATTATGAAGAGTGTTGTTTCCCTAATTTCTTTCTCAGCCCTTTTATTCTGTAAGTAGAGGAAGGCTATTGATGTGTTAGAGTTAATTTTATATCCACCAAGTTTGAGGAAGTTGTTTATCAGGTGTAGGAGCTCTCTGGTAGAGTTTCTGGGTTTGCTTATATAGATATCATCTGCAAATAGTGATTTCATGACTTCCTCCCTCCCAATTTGTATCCCTTTGATCTGTTTCATTGTCTAATTGCTCTGGCTACAACTTTGAGTACTATTTTGAATAGGTAAGGAGAGAGTGGTAGCCTTATCTTATTCCTGATTTTAATGGTATTGCTTTGAGTTTCTTTCCATTTAGTTTAATGCTGGCTATTAGTTTAATGTATATTGCTTTTACTATGTTTAGGTATGGGCCCTGAATTCCTGTTCTTTCCAATACTTTTAAGATGAATGGCAGATGTATTTTGTCAAAGGCTTTTTCAGCATCTGTTGAGATGATCATCTATTGAGATGAGTTTGTTTATATAGTGGATTGCATTGACAGAACCATCCCTGTATTCCTGGGATGAAGCCTACTTGATCATGGTGGATGATTGTTTTGATGTGCTCTTGGATTCTGTTTCCGAGAATTTTATTGTATATTTTTGCATCAGTATTCATAAGAAAATTGGTCTGTAGTTCTCTTTCTTTGTTGGGTCTTTTTGTGGTTTAGGTATAGAAAAAAACTGAGTAATGATCCTTCTGTTTCTATTTTATGGAATAGTTTGAGGAGTATTGGCATTAGACCTTCTTTGAAGGTCTGATATAACTCTGCACTAAAACCAACTGGCCCTTGGCATTTTTTGGGTTGGGAGACATCAAATGACTCCTTCTATTTCCTTGGGGGTTATGGGGCTGTTAGGATGGTTTATCGCAACCTAATTTAACTTTTGTACCTAGTATCTGTCTAGGAAATGTTCCATTTCATCCAGGTTTTCCAGTTTTATTGATTATAGACTTTTGTAATAGGCTCTGATATATTTGGAATTTCCTTGGTTTCTGTTGCTATGTCTCTTTCATTCCTGGTTTTGTTAATTTGGATATTGTTTCTGTGCCCTCTGTTTAGTCTGGCTAAGAGTTTAATCTGTCTTACTGATTTTTTTCTCAAAGAATCAGCTCCTAGTTCTGTTGATTTGGGTATAGAATATTTATTTCTACTTGGGTGATTTCAGCCCTTACTTTGATTATTTTCTGCCTTCTAATCCTCTTGGGTGTATTTGCTTCTTTTTGTTCTAGTATTTTCATTCAAAGCAGGGTCGCTTGGCTTTACAGCCTAGATATCTCACTTGCCAGCTTGTATCTTTGGTCTAATTAGTGAGATTCTTGTGTCTTAGTTCTCTAACCTATAATATAAGAATGAAAATGTTACCTACTTAACTTTTAGTAGAATTGATTCAATACAAAATATACATATAAAAATTGTCAGAGTTTGTGCCAAAGGGACCTCTTGGTTGTTGCATGTACAAAGGGTTGTGGAGAGAGCTCAGAAGTTCACTGTGGTGCAGGCATGGGTCACCAGAATATGCAAGATCACTAGCTATCTGACCTAGTCTAAATCTGGAGAGTTTTGAAAAGGTGTCAGGGATGCATACCAAGCTAGGTTCTAGAGGAGAACTTGGGTACTGAGTAGGGTGGTTATAAAATTAAATGTTTAATAATTTGAAAGAAAATGTATGTCAGATTATTAACAGTCTCATTTACTAGTTAGTGTGAGTCTGTCATAACTTTCTCCATGTAAACATTCTCACAGGATTTGACTGGGAAGAATAATGGTTCATTTTAATTGTTATCATATACACATTTTTTAAGAGTTTGAAGATATGAGGATTGTATTTAGGGACTATTAATTTCTATAATTCAGCTGCAAATACAACTGTTTCCTTCCATATCCACCACCACCAAAAACATTTATTGAGAACTCACTAAAGCAGGGAACTATAACAGCAAAAAGGAGTAATGTTTATTTTCTTGTTTTTTTAATTTTTTATTATATATTTCTTTACTTACATTTCAAAGGTTATTCCCCTTCCTGGTTTCCTGTCCATAAGCCCCTATTCCCTCCCTTCTCCCTCCCCCATATGGACATTCCCTCTATATATCCCCCTTATTGCCCTCCCCTATATTCCCCTGCATTAGGGGTCCAAGGGCTTTCCCTTCCACTTGTGCCCCAACAAGGCCATTCTCTGCTACATATGCAGTTGGAGCCCTGGGTCAGTCCATGTATAGTCTTTCAGTAGTGGTTTAGTCCCTGGAAGCTCTGGTTGGTTGGCATTGTTGTTTTTATGGGGTTGCAAGCTCGGGCATATTCTCTGTTAAGCCCCTCTTGGAGAACACCAAAACTGGTATATTAAGGGGAAAATCAACATACTTTGAGGTATTTTACATAACAATCATAAAAGCAGTAATCATAAATTTAAGGAAAATATTCCTTAATTTATTTTGAAAATCATCAAGGTAAAATACTGTGCAGAATTACCCTGCCTATTAAATACTTCATATGAAGCATATTGGCACAGAGTCTGGGGCATAAAGACTCCAGTTCTAAATCCCCTTATCTGTGTTGATTAAGGTACTGGACACAATAACTTAGTAAACTCCTAAATGTATCCTGGAACATAAACTTTTTAGTAGAGAGCTGAACTTCACCATGATGTAATATAAATGTTTCCATTGTAACTGAGTGTTGAATTGCCTTTGTTGTTTTTAATAAAGCATTTAGGATGCCTTCCTGTAATTCACAACCTGGGAGCAGAGTTTCCTCATTGCTGCCTTCATCTCCTTGTTCCTGAATGTGTAGATGACTGGATTAAGAAAAGGGGTGAGGACTGCATCAAAAATGGCAAGAAATTTGTCTAAGTGTGATGAAGGGAAGGGCCAGGTGTAAAAGAAGATTAATGGTCCAAAGAACAAAACCACCACAGTCACATGAGCTGACAAAGTAGAGAGGGCCTTGGATATGCCACCTGAAGAATGTTTCCTAACAGTCACCAAAATGAAGATATAAGAAATGATGAGTATGAAGAAGGAGCCCACAGAGATAAGGCCACTGTTGGCTGTGACCATGAACACCAATTTATTGGTCTCTGTGCAAGCAAGTTTAATAAGCTGAGGGAGATCACAGTAAAAGCTGTCCAATATATTAGGTCCACAGAAAGGCAGGTCTACAACAAAAGCTAATTGGGCCACTGAGTGAATAAGTCCAAGGATCCAGGATACTGCCAAAATTAAAATGCATATTTGCGGTCTCATGATGGTCAAGTAGTGAAGAGGTTTACATATGGCTACATACCTGTCAAAGGCCATGGCTATGAGAAGCACCATTTCTGTGCCCCCAATAGCATGTATAAAGAATATCTGAGTTATACAACCTCCAAATGAGATGACTTTGTGCTTTCTAAAAAGGTCATAAATCATCTTGGGTGCTGCAATAGAGCAAACTCCAAGATCAAGGAATGAGAGATTGGCCAGCAGGAAGTACATGGGGGAATGCAGGTTGGAGTCAGCAGTCACAGAGAACACAATGAGGAGGTTTCCCATCAGACTTGCCATGTAGAACATAGAAGAAAAGAGGAAGAGAATCAACTGGATTCCCCACTTATTGGAGAGTCCCAGGAACACAAACTCAGACACAACAGAGTGATTGGCTTTATCCATTGCTATAGAAAAGAGAGTTGTATCCAACAAAACCTTTAAAAGGCAGAGAATTTAAAACACACACACACACACACACACACACACACACACACACACACACACAAGCATTGTCTGAAGTTAGTAGCTGAATCAGTTTCAAAATATAAACAAAACATATTCCTACATAGAGCCAATACACCTCAACATAACTTCTAACTTTATTCACAGGAATCTGTCAGTTACTCAATGGCATGAACCACTGCATATCATCTCCTCTATTCCCTAACTTTATCTAAATGCAGATTAGGAAATCTTTATGGATAAGTATTATAAAACAACAAATAATTGACCTGAAGAAAGACTATGAACAGACTAATTAATAATAAGACATTTAATAATAAGACTCCCAGGAAATAACACACATAGAATCAATGGAATAAGGAGAATCCCCTGACTTCCCCCAGTAGCTGCTCCTGCCCATGGTATTTCCCAATATCAAGAACTTTCTAGAGATCTTCTTTTTTTTTACCCCTTTGATTGCTACAATTAGTAATCTTGTGTAATACTATTACTCTGATTAAAATGTCTCATTGTCAATCTTTTATCAAATAACATTCACTTTTTTCATGTAAATGATGAAGATAATATAGAAACCATAATGACATCCCACTTTATAGCAGTCCAGGGAAAACAAAGGGTTAGAAGACAAGATTGTAGATATATCACAGTAAGACCAGAAATGATTCTTAGGATGCAGGGAAAAAAGTATGGATGATGTGAATAAAATATATAAAATTTGAGTCTTACAGTAAAGTTTATTAATTTCTACATAGTTGATATTAGATCATTTCCATTCTGTTTTTGTCTTTCTATACTTCATTGCATGGTAAAAAGAACACTGAATTTGGAGACAGAAAAACATAATCAGGATCCAAGACCAAGTCTTTGAGAACCCAAGAAAGTTTTTTTTTATTTTTCTATCCCTTCTGCACTTCACTCACTGCTTGCCTTCCATTTCCTTGTCTGTAAAAGGAAAGGGGCTGAGAACAGATGGTAAATAATCATCCCAAGTCTACCAATTTGGCTATTTTATAATACTAGTCTGAACCTCTTCATAATGATGTCATCCTCTTCTCTTTGAGCCAGTTTGTCCATTTGTTTGGCCCCTGTTTGTACTGATTTATCTTTTATATTGTATAGAAAAAAATTTCCCCAAATTATCTATGTCACATTCCCTTTGTTATGCACTTAGAGAAACATTATAAACTCACTGTATCATTTATATAGCTATTTGTTATCAATGAACAAATGCTTACTAGATGTATGCCATAAAAAATGAACACTGAATTTACTGAAGTCCTAACACATTCAGTAATTTTAAGTCTTTCATTTTACTATA
Organism: Rattus norvegicus; assembly: GCF_021556685.1. Taxonomy (NCBI): domain Eukaryota; kingdom Metazoa; phylum Chordata; class Mammalia; order Rodentia; family Muridae; genus Rattus; species Rattus norvegicus. The sequence continues at coordinate 98,203,834 of NC_141536.1, read as the reverse complement.
CACAATATAAATAATAGTAAAATATGTACCTGGTATGATATCCAAATGAGCAGTGTGTTTATATAATTTTTCTGAAGTAGAAAAGACACCGTGTGTCAGACTGATGAAGATTGTGGTCTGAAGGAAATCATAACCTATACTGAAGATTAAGAGACACATCTTGTTTTGTTTTTTGTTTTGTTTTGTTTTGCCATGTTTTGCTTTGCATTGCGTTGTTTGCTTTGCTTTCTTTAATGCACAACTCATATCTGAACTACAAGATTTCCTGGCACAGCCAAAGAATCTCTGCAGCAGTCCATAACTGATGAGATCTCTGTGACAATAACAACCCAAACCAAACCAGAACTGGTAACAACTATGTGTATGTCACCATACATTTTTGAATACACTATCTTGTTTGATACTTGTAACTACCATAAGTAACAACATGCTATCATATTATTTCCCTTTCATAATTAGAGCAATTAAGTCTAAGAAACTAGAAGTAACATTTCAGAACAGTGAATTATAGAAATCCTGACAGTTTGATCGGCTTCTTCAAAAATATACAAAAGACTTTACATTTTCCTCATGACTAGTCCATTGTGTGCTATATCTTAGTGGCTGCCTGGCTGCTCTAAAGTGATTCACAGTATGCTCGGTCAATCTAAATGAAAGAGAAGGCAGGCTGCATTTATAAGCATCTAAGACTCTTAGTTTACCTCATATGCATCTATAATTCACTGTGACTCTAAAGTAAACACAGAGAAGAGTATGAATCTATACAATACCTGCAACACAGAGTGCTCTGGTTGTTTTTGGGCCATCATTATCTATTTCCACATGAAGTCCTTTAGAGTTTGATAGAACAGAGAGTTATTATTACTCTCTAATTCACGGTCAATTCTTATTCACACTCATAATGCCGCATCCTATTCTAGCTCCTTGGTTTTGGATCTCAAACTTAGAGTTAAACCAAGTATTTTAAATTTCTGACTTTTATCTTCCTTCTCCCTGGTTTAATTTTGTCCATTAAATTCATTTTAATCCTTTTCTTTGGTGCAAGGTAATACTTAATTCTTTTCTACAGAAAACAATAGAAAAATCAATAGAAAAATCAATTCAGTACTGGCTTTTGCAGATGTCAGATATTGTATTCCACTAGATTATTTCTATATGTGTCCCTAGTGCTTTCAAAGTTTTATTTCTAAAGACTTAAGAAGACTTAAGTATAGTCCACCTTTCTCCTGTTAGAGGTAGGCTTGTTTCATGTATAAACATCTACATGACTGCTGCTACTATGAGACACACAGCTAATTGGTCTACAGAGAAGTACTGACCAAATGATACCACAGAGACTTTAGATTGCCAATATGATCTCATTTGTGCAAAGGAATAGCTACCTACAATCCTGACAAGTCAATGGCTGAAGCTTTAAAAAAATAGTGAGGTAACTTAGACCCAAAAGGACATGCATAAAATTATTCACTCATAAGTGGATATTAGTCAAAAAATGTACCGAGTACCTAGGATACAATTCACAGAACTCAAAAAGAGTTAACTAGCACAAAGGCCCAGGTGAGGGCGCTTCAATCCCACTTGGGAGGGAGAAGAAAATTATCACAGGAAGCAGAGGGAGAGAGGGATATGGGTGGGAGAGGGAAGGAAGAGGGAAATGGGGGAACATGATCAGTTATAGGGGGCCACAGAAGAAAAGCCCTGAGAACGAGAAGAATGAATGGAAATATGCAACCTCAGGGGGGTGAGAGGTGGGGGGACCCTCTAGAAAGTACCAGAGACCTGGGATGTGAGAGAGTCTCAGAACTCAAAGGGACAGACTTTAGGTGAAATGCCCAACAGTGGGGAGAAGGAACTTGAAAAGTCAACCTCCAGTAAAAAAGTAAGGCGTCAAGTAAAGGGATGGGGTTGTCACCCACAGTCAAAATTTCTGACCCAGAATTGTTCCTGTCTCAAAGAACTGAGGGACAAAAATGGAGAAGAGACTGAGGGAAAGGAGGTCCAGTGACCAGCCCAAATTGGGGTCCATCTCGAAGGGATTCTCCAAGGGAAGCACACTCATGCTATGGTGTGCTTACAGACAAGAACCTAACATGGCAATGAGCTTAGCATGGCCTAGTTAGGCTAACAAGCAGCTGACTGAGACAACCATTGGACCAAAATCAGGGACCCCTGTGGTTGAATTAGGGAAAGGCTGGAACAAGCTGAGGAAGAGACTGACCCCATAGGAAGACCAGCAGTCTCAACTAACCTGAACCCCAGGGAGCTCCCCAAGACTGAGCCTCCAACCAGGAGCATACATGGGCTGGTCCGAGGACCCTGGCACATATGTAGCAGAGGACTGCCTGGTTTGGCCTCAGTAGGAGAAGATGCACCTAACCTTTGAGAGACTTGAGGCCTCAGGGAATGGTGAGGGTTGCGGGGGAGGGTGGAGGTAGCCTCTTGGAAACAGGGAAGAAGAGGAATGGGATGAGGAACTGTGGTAGGTAGGGCAGACTGGGAGGGGGCAATGGCTGGACTGTAAGAAAAAAAATAAAAGTAATAAAAAATACTCTTTAAATGAGTCGCAATGGAGTGTGTGGGAGAAAGATAAATGTATGGATATGAAAGAACTAAAGCTTCTGAATAATAAGAGAAAGCTGACTAGACACTTAAATAAAACTATCTTATTTTAAGTATTAATGGAGGTAGCACATGTGACCATACATATTATATACACCTGTATAATACTTAGGTTTAAAATGAAATGCCTACTCTCTCATTCATTGACTTTCCTTCCTCTAATTCTTCCACTGTGTCCCCACCTGACTTCCTCTCAAATTCATAGATTTTTTTCTTTGTTATTTTACATGCACAAACACACACACACACACACACACACACACACACACACACACACACACACACACATATATATATACACAAAATATATAAATATAATTTTCTCAGGCTCTTTAGTGCTACTTATATGTGTATGATTTCAGGGCCGACCACTTCAGGCTTATCCGTGGAAAACTCTATTTCTGTATTCTCAGTATTCCTTTGTTGTCTATAGTGCTTGTCTACAGGTTATGGAATTTCCCCATTCATGTTAGCATGTTTATTGGTTTTGTATTTTCTTTCAATTCTGATTTGGCAGAAATATTTTTGAAGTATTACAGCTTAAGCATCATTGTTTTGTCTAGGAGATGTTTGATTTCCTGGTCCTCTGGCTCTTAAAATACTTGTGTCCCCCTTTCCATGATGTTTCTTGAGTCTTAGGCACAAAGTTGTGTTGTAGATATAGCAACTGTGGCTGGGCTCCCCATTACATTTTTTTCTTTGCATTTTGGGTAGTTTTCTGGTGTCTGTCTGTTCCTTAGGGAAGAGACTTTGATGTGTGGTGAGAACTACACTTACCTGTGACTATAATAGTAAGTATTAAGAGTCCAAATATAAATTATGATGGTTTAGTAAAATGGAGGTAGTAGCTTCTCTTCATAATCTAACTAGTCCCAGGAGGTTATCTAGGTTTACAGGACCACACATGATTTCTTTCCTTTAGAGTGGGCATTTAGTCCGATTACACAGAAATTGGCTACCACCAATATAGGAGTGCCCACTATTGGACCTTTACAAACATCAGTGAAATGCAGATTAAAACTGCTTTCAGACTCCATATCAACCTAATCAGATTGGCCATCATCAGGAGTACAAACAACCAAAAGCTTTGAAGTATATTTCAGAAAGTAAAATCATTAAACACTGCTGGTTGAAGTGTTCAGTACTGCAGTCAGTTTGGAAATGAATCTGGTGACATATCAAGAACACAGAAATAGATCTACTACAGAAATATGCCCTTCTATACCACTCCTAAGCATCATCCATAGAACCCTATCACACTAACAAGAAACTTTTATAAATTCATGTTCTGTGCAACAAATGCAACTTAGTTCTGCTGAGCCCCCAGTGTTTCTGGAAAAAACTGGAGAAGAGCAGGGCCATAGGAAGATTCTTTTAAAAAGTGGACTCATACTGAATGATAGCAGAACAGAGCTCGGGTATGCAGAGATTGGTGAAAATACAGATGGCCACCATGCTCCATGCTATAGCCAGAAACCATATGGGAAGTCCATGTTTGTGCTCCTGCTGACTATAAAAAAGGGCAAGGAAGCTTCTTTTGCTGTGGTATGGGTAACCGCAGACTCATAGTTGAGAATGAGAGACATAGAAGGTCTCTGTGACAGCCTCTTTCCCCAAGCCTCCCAAAAAGGAAATAATCTAGATGAGAAGCCACTGGGGAGAACTCTTAAAATTTGTGATCAGGGTGCTGATCTTCATAGTTGATGGCTTCTGGCAGGTGTAGGGTATGAGAAGGACTCAGTATTCTTTAAGGAGCTAGCCACTGGGAATTTGACTATGCTCCAGTGAATATATGGGCAACATAAATTAAACTTCCTATTTTTTGTTTGTGTGTTTTGAGGATAGTCATAAAGGTTGAGTACTGGGGTAGACCTGGGAGAACTAAGAAATGAATGGGATTGGGTTTTGTTATGTGAAATTTCCAAATAATCAATAAAACAGTAAGTTAAAAAAAGAAATATATATGTGTGTTTGGGTATGTGTGTGCGTGTGTGATTTTATGAGATAATATCCCTTCTTACTAAGTATAAGACAAAATAACGTGTATACATATGGTGTCTGTGTGTGTGTGTGTGTGTGTGTGTGTGTGTGTGTGAATAAGCATATCAAAATAAGCAAAGAAATAATTTTCTCAGAAATTGGTTAACAAAGAACTTCTGTGCTCAGTTAAGGCTGTTCAAAGTTCAAATGTTTAAGAATTTGGCTATAACCTATTAGCTTGCTGAATACTCTCATCATTGCCATTTTCATTTCTTGGTTCCTCAATGTATAGATCACTGGGTTCAGAAAAGGAGTGACAATTGCATCAAATATAGCCAGAAATTTATCTAGGTGTGTATAAGAAGACGGCCATGTATAGAAAAATATCACAGGACCAAAGAATAAAACCACTACAGTAACATGAGCTGAAAGTGTAGATAGAGCCTTGGAAGAACCACTTGAAGAGTGTTTCTGAACAGTAAATATGATGACAATATAGGAAATGATCAGTATGAAGAAAGAGCCCACAGACATGAATCCACTATTGATTGAGACCAGTAATTCCAGTTTGTATGTATCTGTGCAAGCAAGTTTGATGAACCGGGGAAAGTCACAGTAGAAGCTGTCCAACACATTTGGTCCACAGAATGGTAAGTTTACTACAAAAACCAGTTGAACCAGAGAATGCATAAGGCCAACCACCCAGGCAGCCACTGAAAACAAGATGCACATCCTTGGGCTCATGATGGTCAGGTAATGGAGAGGCTTACATATGGCCACATATCTGTCAAAGGCCATGGCTATGAGTAAAACCATTTCCACACCACCAATAACATGGATGAAGAAGATTTGAGTAACACAACCTCTAAAAGAGATGACTTTATGCTTTCTGAATAGGTCACAAATCATCTTCGGGGAAGTAACAGAAGAAATACCCAAGTCAATGAAAGAGAGGTTAGCCAACAGAAAGTACATAGGAGAGTGTAAGTGAGGGTCAGATGCCACAGTGAAGACAATGAGAGAGTTTCCCATCATGCTTGCCACATAAAATATGGAGGAGAACACAAAAAGGAATAGTTGGATATCCCAAGAATTGGTGAGTCCCAGGAACACAAACTCTGACACCACAGACTGATTCACACTTCCCATCAGCTTTGTGGGCAATGTTACCTGAAAGAGGAAATGAGAGAAATTGAAAGTTTCAATTGGGTCAGTAGAAAAGGAGAATCTCCAAGCTATGAAATCCTACTTTTGCTTCAACATTACAACTAACATGGAGTCAAACAGAGATATTAACAAATGCTGAACATTAGCAATCACAAGATGGTTACAGACAAAAACCACACTGAACACATGTGAAAAGATGTTTGTAAACATAAAATAAAAAGATGACAAGGTTGAATGTCTCTAAAGAGATGATATCAGGAGCTAGAAAGATGCTTCAGCTGTTAAGAGTACTTGCTGTCTTCCACTGGACCCAGGTTGGATTACCAGCATGCACGTTGAGCAGCTTATAGCTACCTGTAATTCCTAGTTCAGAGTATCTGTACTTTTGAATGACCTCCACAGGCACCTGCCCATACATTGCATATATATACAAATACACATAAAATTTTTAAAAATAAATCTCTTAAAAGAAGGTATCATTATAAATTCTTTGTGAGAATATAAATTAATAAATCTATTACAAAATAATGGAGTGTTTTCAAAGTTGTTTTTCCTTGTTGATTATTTATTCTTGGAGCAGAAATTGTATGTCTCAGTGAGTCACAATATAATTAAAATCATTGTACAATTAACATCTTTTAAAAAGTAAAAATTTGAAATTTTAATCATCATACACATGTAGCTTAGAAAAGGCTTATTTTTAAAAACAGACCCAGTTGCTAGTTTTATTTAGTACTGTATTCTACTCAATCTGAGATATTCAGCCTTTCAAATATTATTGATTTTTGTTAGGCTTAGAACAGCTAGCATTTTTTTTATTAACTTGAGTATTTCTTATTTACATTTCGAGTGTTATTCCCTTTCCTGGTTTCCGGGCAAACATCCCCCTAATCCCTCCCCCTCCCCTTCTTCATGGGTGTTCCCCTCCCCATCCTCCCCCCATTGCCGCCCTCCCCCCAACAATCTAGTTCACTGGGTGTTCAGTCTTAGCAGGACCCAGGGCTTCCCCTTCCACTGGTACTCTTACTAGGATATTCATTGCTACCTATGAGGTCAGAGTCCAGGGTCAGTCCATGTATAGTCTTTGGGTAGTGGCTTAGTCCCTGGAAGCTCTGGTTGCTTGGCATTGTTGTACATATGGGGTGTCGAGCCCCTTCAAGCTCTTCCAGTTTTATAGCACAATGAATCTCCATTTGTCTACCATATATAAAACCATGAGCTTAATCCTCAATAGTACAGAACAAAAAGTGAAGTGCACAGATTGCAGGGGGGAAGAGAAGAGAGGAGAGGACAGATGAAGAGACAAGAGGAGAGGAGGGGGAGAATGGAGAGGAAAAAGAGAAGGGGAGGGGAGAGTGATGAGAGGAGAGGAGCGAAGAGGGAGAAGGAGAGGAAGGGGAAGTAAGGATTGGAGGGGAAAGGAGGGGAAAGAAAGGGAGAGGAGAGGAGAGGAGAAGAGAGGAAAATAGAAGAGCTACAGAAGATTTAAAAACTATCATATGATTGAGAAATCCTCACCTATAGTGTATATATTCAGAAGAAATGACATTATTAAGAAATATTTTTATCTTAATATTATTATTGTAACGTTATCCATAAAAATTATATGCATATAATCTGCCTTCTTTGATAGATGCATGTAGAATGCATGCACATACCCTCATCCCTGACTATTCTTCACCTTTAAAAGAAAAAGTTCCATATTCTGTAATTACATGAACAAACCTGGAAGACACCATAGTAAGTGAAAATCAGGTCATGGAAACTTAGTTATGGAAATATCTCAAAGGAAATGGAACCTAAAGAAGCCAGGAAGAGAAAGGAGAAACATTTACATAGACTATCATAGGAGGCATAAGTTCAAGCCAGACAAATTCCTAGCACTGAGAAGGGGAAATTGGCACAACATACTGTACCTAATCAAGAAGCTATTTTAAATTCATACTTGCTGAGAGAGGCTTAGTTTTGTCTAGTGGAATGGCACTTGTAAAATCAGCCACACTTCAAGGTAAGCCCCATGCTCAGAAGTCCGTCAACACAAAATTCACTCATATTTTTGTGTGTTTTTTTGTTTGTTTGTTTTGATTTTCTTCATTTTTTTTCTGGTATTTTTGTCTTTTATGTTTCTTTGATTTGATTTTTTTTTAGAGAAAGAGAGAGAATTCTAAATTGGGAAAGTAGTATATTGAGGAGGTTTTGGGAATAATTGTGGGGAGGAAGGAGTATGATCAGAATATAAAGTATGAAAAATATTAAGTAAAAAATGCCAAAAATAAGCTATACTCATAGAAGAAGAAAATATGATGCATCATAAGCATGTTATGTGGGGAAAGGGAATGTATTTGTCAAAGGAGAAAAATAGTAAGTTAACCAAGGTGAGGAATTCCTAAAGATTTTGCACAGCATGGTGACTGTGGTTAAAATTGGCACTATGTCATAAATATGAATATTGCCAAGTAGATTTTCAATGTTCTTATCATGAATGTGTATGTGAGGTAAGTATTATTTAGTATCTTTTAGTCAAACAATAATGTTCACATGTATTTAAAAATCTCATTAACACCATGAATATGCCTAAAAATTTGATAATTAAACTTCTATAAAAGTTGAAAGTGCTTTCATGCTTATACTCTCTGATTGTGGTCATATACGGAAAATGGTAACAGTCGTGGTGCAATTTATGCTCCATGGATATTTCTAAATTTAATAGCCTTCACAGTTCCCAATTATAAAAAGCTATTTCTTATGTGATAGATCAGTCAACATAAAAAGTATTAATTAAAACCTAAGTTCTTTCAGCTTTATTTAAAGACTAATCTATAACCTGGTTCTATCAAAAAACAAAAAAGTTTATATTTTTCAATACTGTATCCATGCTGAAATTATAGAGCTTATTCTAATATATAAGCCCTTACTTCATCTTATCTCAAAATAAAAGTTTAACTTCAAGGTTTATCAAATGTTAACCATAACCATAACATCGTCCTTTACATCATTTATATCATCAGCATGTTTTAGTTGAGTTAACTAGATTTAAAATTCATTCTCCAAATATAGGTGTATTCATATACATTTCCTTTCTTTGAAACAATGAAAAAAGGGTCTTCAGAGAAGCATAAGTCTATGAAATGTCTGGTGCACTGGTGTGCATCATGTTAGGCACACAAATTGTGAGTATTGAGAAATGTGTCTCGCAATCTGGCATTACAATAAAACTCATATATCAAAATTTACAATTTTCCAGGACATCAGTACATGAAGCCTAGGGATAAATGTAATTACTATCTTAGAATGTATTCCACATGATCTAGATGCTTAAACCTCTCAAAGACAGAATGACATGGCAGCATTTTGTCCATAATTTTATGAAAATATTTATCATATTATATTGTAATATTAGTTTCATTTAGAGAGGCAACAGCATAGAAGACAGCATCTAGGCTTTGGATTCAAGACTCATGATTAAGTTCATGGTTCAGCCAGGACTGTCTCCTGTCAGAAAAGATACTGAAAGCCCTGACCTTACGTTTTAATTCTCTATTAAACAACTTAAATGTTTATTTCAGTTAACTTAGAGGAAATGAAGCAAATATCATAATCATGTGTTCAAAAAAGATTGGTTGAGATAAGCATGGAATGGCCATAGACAAAATGATGTTCTCAATAAATAGGTGCTCCATTTGTGGATACTTAACAAATGCTAACAATATCATTGCTTTTCTTCCTTTCTCTTGCTCATAATAGTGACAAGCTCATGAGATAAATTACTCAAACACATTAATGAATATGAACAGGCAGAGGACACCACACTGCCATTCAGTAACACATTACATTGGTCACATCATTTTAGTGACCAAATAATGAAATTTCAAATGAAAAGAGCACAGCTGCTCTCATGGAGCCCTGTATCTATTTTTAGTTCTCAATACAAATTTAATTCATTGATAAATTTCTCAATAAGACAATAACCCCTATAGGAAAATCAAACTTAAAACTACAATGAAATTCCACCTTAAACCTGTCAGAATGGCTAAGGATCAAAAACACAAGTGTCATCTCATGCTGGTGAAGATGTGGAACTAAGGGAGCTCTCCTCCATTGCTGGTCGTAGAGCAAACTTGTACTACTATGGAGATCAATATAGTGGTTCCTCAGAAGACTGGGAATCAATCTACTTCAACACCTTGCAATACCACTCATATGCATATATCCAAAGGATCTAGGAGGACACTTGTTCATTGTAGCTTTGTTCATACTAGCTAAAACTGGAAACAATCTAGATGTCCCTCAACCAAAGAAGGGATAAAAAATTGTGTTACATTTGCACAATGGAGCATTACTAGCTGTTAAAAAACAATGACATCATGAAATTCACAGGCAAATGGACAGAACTAGAAAAGATCATTCTGAGTGAGGTAACCCAGACCCAGAAAGACAAACATGGAATGAGTCGTTAAGTAAAGGCTAAACATGCTTCAATCCACACACAGAGAGAAGTAAAATAACAAGAAGAGCTCAAAGAGTGATATATAGATCTCCCTGAGAAGAGGAAATAAAATAGATTTTGAAAAAAATAGATTTTGCAAGTGGTCTGGGTTCAAATGGGAATGGGAATGGGGAATAGGAAAGATTAGGCAAGGGTGGAGTGTAAAAGAGACTAGAGAGAGAGTACTGGGAGAGATCACTGGAATTGGGGTGGGGTCACTTGGGGTGATGTAGAAACCTAGTGCAATAGAAACTGTGGAATCTACAAGAGTAATCCTAGTGAAGTCTCCTAGTAATAGAGGATATGAAGCCCAAACTGGCCATCTACTATAACCAGGCAAGACTCCCAGCAGGGGAACTGGGACATAAACCCAGCCACCAAACCTAGGACCTACAATTTGTCATACCTGCAAGAAGTCTGCGGCAGTGGCTGCATAGAACTTGCAGGAGTAACCAATCCATGACTAGTCCAACTTGAGACCCATTCTTCAAGTTCAGAGAGCCCACACCTCACACTGCCCAGACAGCCAGGAGTCAGAAGCAGCACAGCCCTGTGACATGGGATAGAATCAAACATGACTGCCAAAAAGGTCAATGAAATCATTCCTAATGATGTTCTACTGTACTCATAGATGCGTGCCTAGCCCATTTGTCATCAGAGAAGCATTATCCAGTAATGAATAGGAGCAGATCCAGAGACCCACAGCCAAACAATAAACAGAGCCAGGGGTACCCCACAGACTAATCAGAGGAAGAATTGTAGGAGCCAGAGGGGTCATGGACAATACAAGAACAGGACCCACAGAATTGACTAAGTGGGGATAATAGGGGCTCACATACAATGAAACAACAAACATGGACTCTATATGGGTCTGTGCTAAGTCCTCTGCGTATACCTCATGGTTATCTGGTATGGTGTTCTTGTGGAACTCCCAACAATGGGAGGAGGGGCTGTCTCTGATGCTTTTGCCTGTGCTCAGGAACCTTTTCTTCCTATTGAGTTGCCACTTCCGGGCAAGATATAATGTAGGAGGTTTGAGCCCACTCTTTTATTAAGCCATATTCAATGGATGTCCCCAGGAGGCCTGCATTTTTAAGGGATACAGAGGAGGAATTAATGTGGATATCTGGGAGAGAGGGAGATGGGGGAGGGATTGGAAGGAGCAGAGGGAGGAGATACTGCTGCAAACAGAGTGTAATGTATTAGAGAATTAAAATTTAAAAAAGAAAGAGAAAGAACATGACAAACCTTTTTAGTTGTTAAAAGGTACATTAAATATACATGGTTGTGCAATATGAAAAGATAGCCAAAGGAATTGCACAAACTTATGAATTAAATGAATTGTAGCATTTGCTTTTAACCTTTCGCTCTCCTTAAATATGATCTAAGAATGCTTTCTCAGGTTCTTTAGTACTCTTTAAAGATCTTTGAATCACCATGTGTCTGACCGCAATGCTAAATTGATTCAAACAGTTCCTCTCCTCCCTCTCCCTCCCTCTCCCTTTCTCTCTTCCTCTCTCTCTCCCTCTCTCCCTCTCTCCCTCTCCACTCCCCCCTACCCTCACCCTGTCTCTTTCTCTCTCTCCTGCTCTGCCTCTCTCCTCTCTCATATCTTATGCTGCTGAGATTGACACCTTGTCATCCCTGGGGTATTTTTCTTCTAAACTCTAATAAAATTAGTGTCAAATTTCGAAAAAGTAAAAATAAAATAAGCAAACAAATAAGAATAAAAACAAAGTCCAAAGAGAAATATGAAACTTGAAAAGTTACTATATAATTAGGAAAAATGGTAACGCTTACAAAAATTAGGCATAATGCATTTGTAAATTAGGAATTTGTCTCCCTTAGTTGAATCTGTGTGTATTATCATTTTGGAGATTGATTCAAGGCCATTTTTAAATCCAAAAGAATTTAGACCCTCCTACTTTAAGAACATCTCCACAGTTTTAATTGGCCCCGTATTTTTTTTCAAATAAATATTTATGTTAGAGTTGCCTCATACCCCTTTAAACCCTTCAAGATCAGATCCCTGTTTGGAATCAAATGAATACAAAAGTTCCATCTAGAAGTGTCAGGTGAAAACAAGAAAATAAATTAAACTGGTATTTTTAATTACTATTTTATTTTGAAATTTAAAACTGACAGTCTATCAGAACATCTTTTTTCAGAACTAGGACTTTTGGTCACATGTTAAGATCTACTTCTCATCTGATATTTATAACACTTTCTAATTAAAAATTTCTAGAAAAACTTTGTTTCTATTTTACAAAATATTCACTAAATGTTTTACAGAAGGTAAATAGTTCATATTCACCTGTTTTTAAAAAGTGAAGAGAAAAATACAAAATTTCCCTTTCTATGTATATGTATTATTGATATTTTCATTAGTTATCAGTTTGTAGGATATTAAATATTCATCTAATCAATCATCAGTGATCAAAGAATGGTTAATTATGACATAAACTTAGAAGAAAATAGCATGAAATTGTTTGATTTCTCAAAGCCATTTACAATGTGGTTCAGGCTCAAAGGCTGTCAGGTACTTGACCTTTTCCAATAATTCAACTGATGTTTAATGGAGATTCTCCTTCAATTCCTTCTGATTGCTCTCTGCTTTGCTCTAGGCTTCTGCAAACACTTTAGGATGTGACTCATGTCCATAGCAGTTTCAAGCACAAACTCACATCTAACAATACGCTATGCAAGCATTAAGTTTATTACCACAGGTTTATTTACCTGAATGAAAACAACAGCATCTTGGCAGAGTCAGGTATCCCTGTCTCCTCTCACATAAAGTGCCACATGGAACCTTCTATTAGGGAGAGAAGAAGCTGATTTTATACATACCAACAGGCCACTAACCAAGAAGTGCTGTAAAAATGTAGTAATTTAGAAGGACCACATGTATACATGATTCTTGTCTCTGGAGACTTAATTGTTTTGACATATGTGACCAAAGAATTTTACAACTCACAGTAAAGTAATTAGTAGAAAGATGTAAGAAAACCGGGTTGTTTTGGTATTATTGTTCTACACAGATATAAAAGGTGAACAATTATGGCTGGGCATGGTTACAGAAGCAAGTAGACCTCTGTGAGTTGAAGGGCAGCTTCCTCTACGTACTGAGTTCTAAAATATCCAGGGCTACATAGTGGAAACCTGTCTTAAATTTTTTTTTAGTTAATCATTGTTATTATTCCTTAGTTATCTCAAACTTAAACTTAAATATTATCTCAGACTGTCATTGCTTAGTTAAATAAAACAAATGTGCAGTTTAGTGAGTAGAATATAAAGTCCTAGAACACCAGAAAAAGAAAGAAATGAAAAAAAGCCTAGATCAACTGGGATAATGAAAATGTTCTCTATTTACACATGTAATAATGGATTATTATTCAGTTAATAAAGATGAAGTTATAAAATTCAGTTAAATGGATGAAACTTGAAATGGCTTATTCTAAGTGAGATAACACAGAACCAGAAAAATAAAGGTTGCATTTTTCTCTCATTTGTGAATGTTAGCTTTGAATCTTGAGATATATATATCTATTTATTCCATTTGTAATATCCATAGAGGTTAAGAAATTAGTGATGGGCTTTCTGGATTGACTTTCTGCGGAAGAAACATAAAAAGACACTGTTATCAAAGGTTTTTTTTTTTAGTTTCACCCAATATATGTACAAAACCAAAAGACTAACATAAGAGTTCTGATTTGTATATGCTGAGTTTGTAATTCTTCCATTGAGGGTCATTTTTAACTGTGAGCAGATTTAAGCTTCAGTTGAAAGTCTTTTTTTCTTTTTTTTCTTTTAATGGATTCTTTAATCTTTTTTTAGAGTCCAGGTTTTGTCCTCCTCCTGGTCCAACCTCTGACTGTTTCACATTCCATACCACCTGCCTCCATCTGCAAGAGGATGTCCCCGTACCCCACACCCCACCAACACTGCCCACTCCCTGGGGCCTCCAATCTTTTTTGTTTCTTTAATTTTTTTCATCTTTATTAACTTGGGTACCTCTGATTTACATTTCAAATGTTAAACACATTCTCGGTTTCCCAGCCAACATCCCCCTAAGCCCTCCCCCTCCCCTTCTATATGGGTGTTTCTCTCCCCATCCTCCCCCCATTACCGTCCTCTCCCCAAGAATCCTGTTCAATGGGGGTTCACTCTTGGCAGGACCAAGGGCTTCCCCTTCCACTGCTGCTCTTACTAGGATATTCATTGCTACCTATGAGGTTGGAGTCCAGGGTCAGTCCATGTATAGTCTTTAGGTAGTGGCTTAGTCCCTGGAAGCTCTGGTTGCTTGGCATTGTTGTACTTTTGGGGTCTCGAGCCCCTTCAAGCTCTTCCAGTTCTTTCTCTGATTCCTTCAACGGGCGTCCTGTTCTCAGTTCAGTGGTTTAATGATGGCATTAACCTATGTATTTGTTGTATTCTGGCTGTATCTCTCAGAAGAGATCAAAATCCAATTCCTGTAGGCCTGCACTTCATTGCTTCATCCATCTTACCTAGTTTGGTGGCTGTACATGTATGGGCCACATGTGGAGCAGGCTCTGAATGGGTATTCCTTCTGTCTCTGTTCTAAACTTTGCCTCCCTATTCCCTCCCAAGGGTATTCTTGTTCCCCATTTAAAGAAGGAGTGAAGCCTTTGCATTTTGGTCATCTTTCTTGAGTTTCATGTGTTCAGTACACCTAGGGTAATTTGAGAATTTGGGCTAATATCCACTTATCAATGAGTGCATACCATGTGCGGTTTTTCTGTGATTGGGTTACCTCACTCAGGATGATATTTTCTAGTTCCATCCATTTGCCTATGTATTTCATAAAGTCATTGTTTTTGATAGCTGAGTAATATTCCATTGTGTAGATGTACCACATTTTCTGCATCCTTTCCTCTGTTGAAGGGCATCTGAGTTCTTTCGAGCTTCTGTCTATTATAAATAAAGCTGCTATGAACATAGTGGAGCATGTGTCTTTATTATATGTTGGTACATCTTTTGGATGTATGCCCAGGAGTGGTATAGCTAGGTCCCCAGGTAGTACTATGTCGAATTTTTTGAGGAACATCCAGACAGATTTCCAGAGTGGTCGTATGAGTTTGCAATCCCACCAAAAATGAAGGACTGTTCCTCTTTCTCTACATCCTCGCCAGCATCTCTTGTCACATGAGCTTTTGCTCTTAGCAATTCTGACTGGTGTGAGGTGAAATCTCAGAGTTGTTTTTATTTGCATTTCCCTTATGACTAAAGATGTTGAACATTTTTTTACGTTTTTCTCAGCCATTCGATATTCCTCAGATGTAAATTCTTTGTTTAGCTCTGGACCCCATTTTTTAATAGGGTTATTTGTCTCCCTGAAGTCTAACTTCTTGAGTTCTTTGTATATTTTGGATATAAGCCCTCTATCAGTTGGAGGATTGGTAAAGATTGTTTCCCAATCTGTTGGTTGCCGTTTTGTCCTAACAACAGTGTCCTTTGCCTTCAACAGTGTCCTTTGCCTTACAGAAGCTTTGCAGTTTTATGAGATCCCATTTGTTGATTCTTGATCTTAGAGCACAAGTCATTGGTGTTTTGTTCAGGAAATTTTCTCCAGTGCCCATGTGTTCGAGATTCTTCCCCACTTTTTCTACTATGAGTTTGAGTGTATCTGGTTTGATGTGGAAGTCCTTGATCCACTTGGACTTAAGCTTTGTACAGGGTGATAAGCATGGATCGATCAGCATTCTTCTACATGCTGAACTCCAGTTGAACCAGCACTATTTGCTGAAAATGCTATTTTTTTTCCATTGGACAGTTCTGACTCCTTTGTCAAAAATCAAGGGATCATAGGTGTGTGGGTTCATTTCTGGGTCTTCAATTCTATTCCACTGGTCTATCTCTCTGGCTCTGTATCAATACCATGCAGTTTTTATCACTATTGCTCTGTAAAACTGCTTGAGTTCAGGGATAGTGATTAACCCGGAAATCCTTCTATTGTTGAGGATAGTTTTAGCTATCCTGGGTTTTTTGTTATTCCAGATGAATTTGCAAATTGTTCTTTCTAACTCTCTGAAGAATTGGATTGGTATTTTGATGGGGATTCCATTGAATCTGTAGATCACTTTTGGTAAAATGGCCATTTTTACTATATTAATCCTGCCAATCCATTAGCATGGGAGATCTTTCCATCTTCTGAGGTCTTCAAATTCTTTCTTCAGCGGCTAGAAGTTCTTATTGAACAGATTTTTTTACTTGCTTGGTGAAAGTCACACCGAGGTATTTTATATTATTTGGGACTATTATAAAGAGTATCATTTCCCTAATTTCTTTCTCGGCTTGTTTCTCTTTTGTGTAGAGGAAGGCTACTGATTTATTTGCTTTAATTTTATACCCAGCCACTTTGCTGAAGGTGTTTATCAGGTTTAGTAGTTCTCTGGTGGAACTTTTGGAGCACTTAAATATACTATCATATCATCTGCAAATAGTGATAATTTGACTTCTTCTTTTCCAACCTGTATCCCCTGTTCTCCTTTTTTTTGTCTGATTGCGCTGGCTAGAACTTCAAGAACTATATTGAATAAGTAGGGAGAGAGTGGACAGCCTTGTCTAGTCCCTGATTTTAGTGGGATTGCTTCAAGTTTCTCTCCATTTAGTTTAATGTTAGCAACTGGTTTGCTATATATGGCTTTTACTATGTTTAGGTATGGGCCTTGAATTCCTATTCTTTCCAGGACTTTTATCATGAAGTGGTGTTGAATTTTGTCAAATACTTTCTCAGCATCTAATGAAATGATCATGTGGTTTTGTTCTATCAGTTTGTTTATATAGTGGATTAAGTTGATGGTTTTTCTTATATTAAACCATCCCTGCCTGCCTCGGATTAAGCCTACTTGATCATGATGGATAATTGTTTTGATATGCTCTTGGATTCGATTTGCCAGAATTTTATTGAGTATCTTTGCGTCGATATTCATAAGGGAAATTGGTCTGAAATTCTCCTTCTTTGTTGGGTCTTTGTGTGCTTTAGATATAAGAGTAATTGTGGCTTCATAGAAGGAATTTGGTAGTGCTCCATCTGTTTCAATTTTGTAGAATAGTTTGGATAGTATTGGTATGAGGTCTTCTATGAAGGTCTGATAGAACTCTGAAATGAACCCATTTAAACCTGTGCTCTTTTTGGTTGGGAGACCTTTAATGACTGCTTCTATTTCGTTAGGAGTTGTGGGGTTGTTTACATTGTTTATCTTTCTTGATTTAACTTCGGTCCCTGGTATCTGTCTAGGAAATTATCCATTTCCTGCAGATTTTCAAGTTTTGTTGAAGTAGGATCTGATGATTTTTTGAATTCCCTCTGCTTCTGTAGTTATGTCTCCCTTTTCATTTCTGATTTTGTTAATTTGTACACACTCTCTGTGTCCTCTCATTAGTCTGGCTAAGAGTTTATCTATCTTGTTGATTTTCTCAAACAACCAAATTTGGTTCTCTTGATTCTTTGTATGGTCCTTTTTGTTTCTACTTGGTTGATTTCAGCTCTTTGTTTGATTATTTCTACTCCTCCTGGGTGTATTTGCTTCCTTTTGTTCTAGAGCTTTTAGGTGTGCTGTCAAGCTGCTGACATATGCTCTCTCCTGTTTCTTTCTGCAGGCACTCAGAGCTATGAGTTATCCTCTTAGCCAGCTTTCATTGTGTCCCTTAAGTGTGGGTATGTTGTACCTTCATTTTCATTAAATTCTAAGAAGTCTTTAATTTACTTCTTTATTGCTTGATAGATCAGGTTATCATTGAGTAGGGCATTGTTCAACTTCCATGTATATGTGGGCATTCTTCCCTTATTATTATCGAAGACCAGCTTTAGCCAGTGGTGGTCTGATAGGACGCATGGGATTATTTCTATCTTCCTGTATCTGTTAGGCCTGTTTTATGACCAATTATATGGTCAATTTTGGAGAAAGTGCCATGAGGTGGTGAGAAGAAGGTATATCATTTTGTTTTAGGATAGAATGTTCTATAAATATCTTTTAAGTATATTTGATTCATGACTTCTCTTAGTCTGTCTATGTCTCTGTTTAATTTCTGTTTCCATGATCTGTCCATCGATGAGAGTGGGGTGTTGAAATCTCCTACTATTATTGTGTGAGGTGCAATGTGTGCTTTGAGCTTTAGTAAGGTTTCTTTTATCTATGTAGGTGCCCTTGTATTTGGAGCATAGATATTTAGGATTGAGAGTTCATCTTGGTGGATTTTTCCATTCATGAATGTGAAGTGTCCTTCCTTATCTTTTTTGATGACTTTTGGCTGAAAATCAATTTTATTCGGTGTTAAAATGGCTACTCCAGCTTTCTTCTTCAGACCATTTTCTTAGAAAGCTGTTTTCCAGGATTTTACTCTGAGGTAGTGTCTGTCTTTTTCTCTGAGGTGTGTTTCCTGTAGGCAGCAAAATTCTGGGTCCTCATTACGTATGCAGTTTGTTAATCTGTGTTTTTATTGGGGAAGTGAGTCCATTGATGTTGAGAGATATTAAGGAATGTTGATTGTTGTTTCCTGTCATTTTCATATTTCGAGGTTGGTTTATGTTTGTGTGCTTATCTTCATTTTCTTGCTTTTTCTAGGGTGTAGCTTGCCTTCTTCTGCTGGGCTTTACCATTTATTATCCTTTGTAGCACTGGATTTGTAGAATGATATTGTGTAAATTTGGTTTTGTCATGGAATATCTTGGTTTCTCCATCTATGTTAATTGAGAGTTTTGTTGGATACAGTAACCTGGGCCGGCATTTGTTTTTTCTTAGGGTCTGTATGACATCTGTACAGGATCTTCTGGCTTTCATAGACTCTGGTGAGACGTCTGGTGTGATTCTGATAGGTCTCCCTTTATATGTTACTTGACCTTTTTCCCTTACTACTTTTAATATTCTTTCTTTATTTTGTGCATTTGGTGTTTTGACTATTATGTGACGGGAGGAATTTCTTTTCTGGTCCAATCTATTTGGAGTTCTGTAGGCTTCTTGTATATTCATGGGCATCTCTTTCTTTATATTAGGGAAGTTTTCTTCTATGATTTTGTTGAAGATATTTACTGGTCCTTTGGGCTATGAGTCTTCACTCTCTTTTATACCTATTATCCTTAGGTTTGATCTTCTCATTGAGTCCTGGATTTCCTGTATGTTTTTGACCAGTAGCTTTTTCTGTTTTACATTATCCTTGACAGTTGTGTCAATGATTTCTATGGAATCTTCTGCTCCTGAGATTCTCTCTTCTATCTCTTGTATTCTGTTGATGATGCTTTTATCTACGGCTCCTTGTCTCTTCCTTTGGTTTTCTATATCTAGGGTTATTTCCCTGTGTCCTTTCTTTATTGCTTCTATTTCCACTTTTAACTCCTTCGCCTGTTTGCTTATGTTTTCCTGGAATTCTTTCAGGGATTTTTGTGATTCCTCTCTATAGGCTTCTACTTGTTTATTTATGTTTTCCTCTGTTTCTCTAAGGGAGTTCTTCATGTGTTTCTTGAAGTCCTCCATCATCAGGTTCAAATGTGATTTTAAATCTAGATCTTGCTTTTCTGGTGTGTTTGGATATTCAGTGTTTGCTTTGGTGGGAGAATTGGGCTCCGATGATGCCATGTAATCTTGCTTTCTGTTGCTTGGGTTCCTGTGCTTGCCTCTCGCCATCACGTTGTCTCTGGTGTTACCTTGTTCTTCTATTTCTGACAGTGGCATGACCGTCCTATAGGCCTGTGTGTTAGGAGTGCTATAGACCTGTTTTCCTGTTTTCTTTCAGCCAGTTATGGGAACAGAGTGTTCTGCTTTCAGGAGTGAAGTCTTTCCTGTCTACTGGTCTTCAGCTGTTCATGTGGGCCTGTGTCCTGAGTCCACCAGGCAGGTCGCTTGGAGTAGAAAAGTTGGTCTTACCTGTGGTCCAGTGGCTCAAGTTGCTTGTGGGGGGATGCTTTTGAGTTCTTCATGAAGGCGGCAACCAGGAGGGCCTGCTCTGCCTTTTCCGGGGGCCCCCATGCACCGGTGTCCCAGATGGCGTTAGGTGTTTTCCTCTGGATTCAGAAATGTGGGCAGAGTGTAGTCTCTTCTGGCTTCCCAGGCATGTCTGCCCCTCTCAAGGTTTAGCTCTCCCTCTCATGGGATTTGGGTGCAGAGAACTGTTGACTGGGTCCCTTCAGGTCCGGGCAGTGTCTGGACCACAAAGGACCTGCCGCTCAAGTGCCCCTATCTTCCGGTTCTCAGAGGCCCTATACAGTTTCCTCTTGGGCCAAGGATGTGGGAAGGGGTGGGCAGTATTGGTAATCTCTCCTAGTCTGCAGTCTTAGGAGTGCCCACCTGTCCAGGCAGTGAGTTCTCTCTCTCTCAAGGGGTTTGGGAGCAGTGAGCTGTGGGCCAGGATCAGTGAGGTTGGGGCTCCAGCTAAAAATCTGAAGTGTCCAGTACCTGAGGAATTTTGCCTCTGTGCTTTCTGAGTCCACCAGGCAGGTCACTTGGAGAAGAAAAGTTGGTCTTACCTGTGGTCCAGCAGCTCAAGTTGCTCGTGGGGGACTGCTCTTGAGCTCTCCGTGAGGGCGGCAACCAGGAGAGCCTGCACCGCCTATTACTTGGGCCCCATACACCAGGGTCCCAGATGGCTTTAGGTGTTTTCTTCTGGAGTCAGAAATGTGGACAGAGTGTAGTCTCTTCTGGCTTCCCAGGCATGTCTGCCCCTCTGAAGGTTTAGCTCACCCTCCCACAGGTTTTGGGTGCAGAGAACTATTGACCGGGTCCCTTCGGGTCTGGGCAGTGTCTGGGTGAATGGGTGAATGGAATACATTCTTTCGTGTGAAAAGCTCTGATACATTGATGCTTTTTCTACATTATCAGGCCTTGAAGCTGTTCTGAAATACCCTCTATTTGAGTGTTTCCTTCATCTTTATTAGATTCAGTGTCCTTTGCACGATTCCCAACAAGTCCTTTCTCAGGTTCTTGCTCCTCCTCATACTCTGTTTAGGCTCCAATAAGCCTTCAGAGAAATGCTATTACACAAGTATTTTGTGTCCTGATCTCCATGGCTGCTATAGCCTTTTAATACTGCAGTTAGTTGTATTTTGCAGGGGCAAATACAACTTGCATTGCAGACAGTCCTAACTTGGCTCAGTTTTTTTTCTCCATCTTTATTAAATTGGGTATTTCTTATTTACATTTCAAGTGTTATTACCGTTCCCAGTTTCCCTGCAAATATGCCTCCCCTTCTATATTGGTGTTCCCCTCCCCATCCTCCTCTCATTACCACCCTCCCCCCAACAATTCAGTTCACTGGGGGTTCAGTCTTGGCAGGACCAAGGGCTTCCCCTCCACTGGTGCCCTTACTAGGCTATTCATTGCTACCTATGCAGTTGGAGCCAAGGGTCAGTCCATGTATAGTCTTTGGGTAGTGGCTTAGTACCTGGAAGCTCTGGTTGCTTGGCATTGTTGTTCATATGGGGTCTCAAGGCCCTTCAAGCTCCTTCAGTCCTTTCTCTGATTTCTTCAATGGGGGGTCTTGTACTGAGTTCAGTGGTTTGCTGCTGACATTTGCCTATGTATTTGCCATATTCTGTGTCTCTCAGGGGAGATCTACATGCTGACCTCCTGTTTAACCAGCACCATTTGCTGGAAATACTATCTTTTCCCAATTGGATGGTTTTAGCTCCTTTGTAAAGATCAAGTGACCATAGGTGTGTGGGTTCATTTCTGGGTCTTTAGTTCTATTCCTCTGGTCTACCCCCTGTCTCTGTATCAATAACCACACAGTTTTTATCACTATTGTTCTATAACACAGTTTGAGATCAAGGATGGTGATTTCTCCCAGAAGTTCTTTTATTGTTGAGGATAGTTTTTGCCATCCTGGGATTTTGTTATTCCAAATGAACTTGCAAATTGCTCTTTCTAACTTTATGAATAATTGAGTTGGAATTTTGATTGGGATTGCATTGAATCTGTAGATTGGTTTTGGCAAGAAGGCCATTTTAACAATATTAATCCTGCCAATCCATGAGCATGGGAGATCTTTCCATCTTCTGAGATCTTCTTCAATTTCTTTCTTCAGAGACTTGAAGTTCTTGTCATATAGATCTTTCACTTGCTTGATTAGAGTCACACCAAAGTATTTTATATTATTTATGACTATTGTAAAGGGTGTAGTTTCCCTAATTTCTTTCTTAACCTGTTTATCCTTTGAATAGAGGAAGGATACTTATTTGTTAGAGTTAATTTTATATTTATCCACTTTCCTCAAGTTGTTTATTAGCTGTAGGAGTTCTCTGGTGGAACTTTTGGGGTCACTTAAATATACTATCTTATCATCTGCAAATAGTGGTATTTTGACTTCTTCTTGTCCAATTTGTATCCATTTGACCTTCTTTTGCTGTTTGATTGCTCTGTTTGGGACTTGGAGTACTATATTGAATAGGTAGGGCGAGTGTGGGAAGCCTCACCTAGTCCCTGATTTTAGTGGGATTGTTTCAAGTTTCTCTCCATTTAGTTTGATGTTGGCTACTGGTTTGCCATATATTGGTTTTACAATGTTTATGTATTGGCCCTGAATTCCTAATCTTTCCAAGACTTTTTCATGAAGGGGTGTTGAATTTTGTCAAATGCTATCTCAGTGTCTAATGAGATGATCATGTCTTTAATAAAATCAAAAGCAGCAGAAAGTCTACAGACTTGTGTAAACTGCTTAGCTCTCTACACAGTGATTATTTGGTTAGGGATGAATTAAAGAAATAAATTAAAAACATCCGGAATTTAATTAAAATATTGACACATCATAACCAAGCTTATAGGATGCATTGAAAGCACTGTTAAGAGGAAAATTCATAGCACTAAGTGCACTGGTAAAGATATTGGAGAGATCTTACACTAGCCATTTAACAGCACACCTGGGATCTGTAGAACAAAAAGAAGCAAACTTACACAAGAGAAGTAAATGGCAGGAAATAGTCAAACTCGGGGCTTTAATCAACAAAATAGAAAGAAAGAGAACAATGCAAAGAATCAGTAAAACTAAAACCTGGTTCTTTGAGAAAATCGGCAATAGAGATTAAACCCCTAGCCAAACTAACTAAAGGGCCCAGAAGAAGTATTATAGTTAACCAAATGAGAAACGTAAAGGCAATAAAATAATTGTAAGAGGCACATGGAGGGATGGAACTGGAAGAGAACGGGAATGGGGAGAGGAACAGGGAGTTCAGAATGAGGTGTGGGAAGAACAGAGAGATGGCAAGGATGTAAAGAAAGAGGAACACTCCTCCATTGTTGGTGGGATTGCAAACTGGTACAACCATTCTGGAAATCAGTCTGGAGGTTCCTCAGAAAATTGGACATTCCACTACCTGAGGACCCAGCTGTACCTCTCCTGAGCACATACCCAAATGATGATCCAACATACAACAAAGTCACATGCTCCACTATGTTCATAGCAGCTTTATTTATAATAAAAGCTGGAAAGAACCCAGATGCCCTTCAACAGAGGAATGGATACAGAAAATGTGGTACATCTACACAATGGAATACTACTCAGCTATCAAAAACAATGACTTCATGAAATTTATAGGCAAATGGATGGAACTAGAAAAATATCACCCTGAGGGAGGTAACCATATCACAAAAAGTCACACATGGTATGCACTCACTGATAAGTGGATATTAGCCCAAAACCTAGAACATTGTTGAGCAAGTTTCTTTGTAAGATGTTGGAGAATACTTTGGGTATATTCACACAAGTGGTGTAGCTGGATCTTGAGGTAGAAGTATTCCCAGTTTTCTGAGAAAACACCAAATTGATTTCCAAAGTGGTTGTACAAATTTGCCCTCCCATCAACAATAGAGGTGTTTTTCTCTTGTTCCACATCCTTGTAGCATATTCTATCTCATCAGGTTTTAATATTAGCCATTCTGATGGGTGTAAAATAGAACCTCACAGTTGTTTTGACTTGCATTTCCCTGATGACTAAGGACGTCAAACATTTCTTTAAGGATCAAAGCAAATGGTTCTCTTGAGAAAATGTCCCTGACCATAAGCTCCTTCCAAAACATGTGTTTTCACTATTCCTTGGTCATTGGTCTCTTGAGGTATGTAATATCTGCCTATGGCAAGATAATAGTTGATACTTTATGTCAGAGAGCACAGGATATCTGAGTCTGTAAAGACACTCTTCTTTTCATACCGGTAAGAATTGATGGATATGTAGAAATATATATATATATATATATATATATATATATATTTAACTTTATATATATATATATATAATTCTTTATATAACTTTAGAAGAGTGCCTTTATTTATGCATATGGTGCTTTTGGTGAAATTGCTATGAACATGACCATATCATAGAGTTCATGAGGAAGTCTAGTAGAACAGATAGCATTCAAGAAAAGGAGTTGCACAGTATAGGAGAATCAGTGTAAAAGGAGTTAATGTCACATTGGGAAAGTATGGCAGGCTTTTTCAGATAGAAGCACTTTGTATAAGGGGAGCTAAGACATTGGAAATAACTTTATAATGTCTTGGACTAATCAAACATTACTTTTAAATATTATGGTAATTGCGTAAATTATCTTAACTTACCACTTGATAAACAAGCAAAAATTAGATAATACATAAAATAAAAGTCACAACTATTGTATGTTTTTTATTCATTAGCTTGCAAAAGTGTTGGGCACAAATTGATAGTCTTATAAAATAGAATATAATTTCCTAGGTTCTTGATAAGTGTGCTTGATGACAACATCATATGCACCTGAGCAGAAGTAAAGTTGACATGGGAATCAAAATGTCTAACATGAAAAATGATTATTGTTCTTTTAGTTTGAAATGTGATATGAACATTTTCATAGTAATATATAAATCTGCTACGATCCAGAATTATATTTCTTGTTTTGCTTATCATAATTATCTCTATTAATTTTATTTTTTGAATTATTATGAGGATAAGGAAGAAGTAAAGAGTTTTGACAAACAAGTACTTTCTAGTTGTAACAGATGGTGAGAAAAAAATGGAGTCATAAAGATGGTAGTGCTAAAATGACTGAGCTTCTTGAAGCTAACGGACAGGAGAGACTTTGGTTTTGTTTAAAGAAGGTTTGTGACAGTTTGGAAGCTAAAAATGCAAATTGTTTGAGCTAGGAAGATAACGACCTTGCAAGTGCTTATAGATAGAGGAGAATGAATAAGAGATAATTGTTTACATGACCACTTTCTCTGGTTGTGCCCATCCTTAACTCAAATCTTTATTTTAAAATAATAAAAAAAATTGATCTTTATGATGATTAAAAGTCTGGAATTCTGTTTAGGAATATTCTGTGTAAATCCAGATAAAGGCTTCAGTAACACTGTTCATTCTCTCCTGTTCATTCAAAGGCATCCTTATTTTTACTTGTTATGGTAAATGTAAACAACTCTGTATCATTTAAAATATTTAAGTATGTACATAAAATGGAGTTGTTCGTTAGCTTCAGTCATTTGAGCACTACCATCTTTATGATTACATTTTTTTTCTCATCCTCTGTTACAACTAGTAACTGGCATCTCATCTAGAAACTTTTGAAAATTTGTTCCTCCTGATTCTGATTGGAATTCGATGTTTTGTCTAATGTTTTTAAATATTTAGGGTCAAACTCTATCAATTTCTACTTTTGATATTTGAATATGTTCTAGAGTTATATCTTATTCTAATTTCAACCTCATTGAAAAAGATCTCAATTCTCGTTTGGATGGTGTGAATTGGCAGCCTGCAGACAGATAACTTTCCAATCAGACATAGTTCCAATAACTTTAGCACTTGAGAAATACCTGAGATATAATATATAACTTATCATTTCTTAAGACCTGAAAATCTAGTTTTATAAGTTATTTTACTTATAAATATAATACTTGTGAATATAATACTTTCCCCTTTCTTTTCATGGTTATATAAATTTCAAGTTATATAGCTCTTCTTGCATTTTTATTTTACCTTTTTTTATCATTTTCCTTTTCTTCCTCCTTTCCCCAATTCTCCTTCCATTTCTCCTCTTATATTTCCTGTCACGTCTGAACTCTGCATATCTCTTTTACCCATCTTCTTTGATTTTATATTCAGGTATATTTTCTTGTGGCTTTCAAAAATTCAAGTCCATTTTCTGTTCTCCAGCAAGGATTTATTTGTTTCTGTTTTTGTCTATCGTAGTTCTGCATTTTGAAAGTCTGATAAGAATAAACACTTAGTTCTTTCGTTTATAGAATTATTGTCTAATTTTGGGAAACTTTATCAGTGAATTATATCATTTGTAGGCACTATTATAGAAATATATACATATATTAAATTTATTATTAAAAGTTTAGACTTTTGCCACTAAAACAATATGAATAGTAGTATAACCTATCATTGGATTAAAAAGTTTGAAATACATTTTAAAATACACACACACACACACACACACACACACACATTTGATTTGTAGTTTTGATGTCCTATTCTTACCGGTAATATTTCTTTTTGATTTATTAATTTTTCAAAATTTCTGGGTTCTATCAAAGATATATTATAGAAATAATATTTATTTAATATTTATGCATAAATATACACACAACAAATACATTATTATGATTTTAGTTGTTTCATTCTAAACCTTAAGAGAAAAATAAAACTATTTTAAGTGTATTTGACAGGTAATCTGAAGCTCATAGATTTAAGTAATCTTGGTAATTTGAATCCAATGACCATATTCTGTTTATTCCGTCATGTTGCTTTACCAGATATAAGAATACAAGTAGATCGGCAATATGTGATAAATCCTTGTATCAGGGAATTGAACAAAAGTACTTTCTAAGACATCACAGTACTTTTCAGAGGTTTGATCTGGAAGATTATGAACTGGATAATCTAGGGCAGTAGTTCTCACTAAATCCTAGTGCTTTATGCACCAACACTGCGTTAGAATGAATATTCAGACAGTTGAATTTGCCATAGTAGAAAATATCTGGATAAGTTTTTAAACACCTAACTTTCTGTGTCTAGAATGATAAAAATCGGGGCATGACAGTTCATCACTCTGTGGCCCATTCAGAACCATTCCATAGAATCGAACCTCCAGATATAACCTCTTATTTTCTGTGTGGTCACTTTATTAAAGATCTCTGGGCATACTGTTTTTCCCCTTTCTATCTTAGTAAGTTATAGTTAACAAAAATTTTATATTATGTGACTTTTCAACCAATATTTACAAAATGAAATAATCAAATCAGGTTAGTTAACACACACACACACACACACACACACACACACACACACACACATATATATATATATATATATATATCACCTTGCTTGCTTACTTGCTATAAAATTATTTGAATCTGTACTCAGTTTTTCCCTGTGCCACAGGTTCTTATTAACTATAGTCAAAATAATGCACGGTTAATCCTCCCAAACTATTAATTCCGTCTTACTGGGTGTACCTTTTGACCAACACCGTCTCATCCTGTCTCCACAATGCATTCCATTATTGTATGGTCTACCAATGTGTTCTTGGCCTTTGTGACTGTGATTTCAGATTCCATATTTCAGCAAGACTTTGAGTGTTTTTCATTTCTCACTCCTTTATTTCCCTTAGCATAATGCATTCCAAATTGATTAACATTATTATAATATAAGAATTTCCTTTTTAAATGTCAGGGAATATTTCAAGGAAGGGGTGTGTGTGTGTGTGTGTGTGTGTGTGTGTGTGTGTGTGTGTGTGATTATTTTATTAGTGCACACAGGTTGTTTTTATATACAGGATTTTTGGGTAAATTTTTGTTGAAGTAAAAATTGAGAGATAATTATTCATTATAATTAATTTCTCCTGTATATATATATATATTACCAAAAGTAATATTTCTAGATCCTGATAGATTCCAAGTTCTAGTTTTTCCCTTTTGTTTTTGTTCATTATTTTCTTCTTTCCTTCTTCTAGCACCTGTCAATTGCCCATAGGTCCTCAGGTAGGGATGGGACTTCATGAACACTTCTTTCTTTAGTATGACTTGAATTCTTGCCAGTCTTGTGCAAGTGTCACCCCCTTTGTGAGTGTGAATGTATATGAACAACTGCCATTCTGTGTCTGGAAAACACCATTAATTTTTATTATTAACCATGTTTTGCTTTAAAAATATTTCTGCTCCTATTCTACAATAATTCTAGAGCCTTAACGTGGAGGACTATGATGCAGATACTTTTTTAAAGCTGAAAATTCTCCTGTCTTTTATCATCTTCACCTGGGTCAGTTTCTTAATTCTGGATCTCTTTCTTAATTTTCATTACAGTATCTTAATAGTCATTTACAGTAAAACTTAGCTTCCCTAATGAGGATTGAGAGATACATTAATCTATGACTATACAATAAGTCTTTAGGAGTCTGTTTAATACTGTGTCAATTTAATGGAGTAATACTAGTAGATTATCCCCTCAAATTGTGACTTTTGTCATCACTAGTTCTTGACCCTATTTAAACATAGATAAATAACATTCACGGTGCTGGAAGGTTCTATGCATACTACTCAATGAGAAAAGCAGTCATAATCCGTGTTATATTTAGAGGTCTTGACAATACTACTTTGAAGAACTGTGAAGTGATGTTTCAGCATGTGTGAAATGTATACTTCTCTGTTAGCCATGTCCAGAACTTGTTCAGATATCTTTTGGTCTTTAGGCTGGTTGGGATATTAAAGTACAAATAGGATTTCATATATCTCAGATTTTTCCCTTTGATTCTATTAATATAATTGCCATAATTTACAGCTTCCTCTGCTTCTCTTTTAGGTACTACTGATATAAAGCTAATGAAGAAAGTGAATTATTCTGTGACATCAGAGTTTGTGTTCCTGGGACTCACAAACTCCTGGGATATCCAACTGCTGCTCTTTCTGGTATCCTCAATGTTCTATGTGGCATGCATAATGGGAAACTGTCTAATAATTTTCACTGTGGCCTCAGATACTCACTTACATTCCCCTATGTACTTTCTTCTGGCTAACCTCTCCTTCATTGATGTAGGTATTTCTTCTGCCACTTCTCCCAAGATGATTTCTGACTTATTAAAAAAGCACAAAGTCATCTCCTTTAGAGGCTGTGTTATTCAAATCTTCTTCAACCATGCAATTGGCGGTGCCGAGATGGTGCTGCTCATAGCCATGGCCTTTGATAGATATGTGGCCATATGTAAGCCTCTTCATTATCTGACCATGATGAGCCCCAGATGTGCCTCTTCTTTTTAATTACTGCCTGGGTAGTTGGTCTTATGCACTCTGTGATACAACTGATTTTCATAGTAAATTTACCTCTCTGTGGTCCTAATATATTGGACAGCTTCTTCTGTGATCTTCCTCAATTTATCAAACTTGCTTGCATGAACACATATAGACTGGAATTACTGGTCTCAATCAGTAGTGGATTCATGTCTTTGGTTTCTTTCTTCCTACTGAGCATTTCCTATATTGTCATCATACTTACTGTTCTGAAACACTCTTCAAGTGGTGCCTACAAAGCTCTTTCTACACTTTCAGCTCATGTGACCGTAGTGGTTTTATTCTTCGGTCCTGCCATATTTTTCTATATATGGCCTTTTTCTACACACCTGGATAAATTTCTGGCCCTATTTGATGCAGTTGTTACTCCTTTTTTGAACCCTGTGATCTACACATTGAGGAATAAAGAAATGAAGAGGGCAATGAGGAGAGTATTCCGACATCTAATGGGCTATAGACAAATCTCTTGAATAACTACTTTGTGAAGAGTATTATTTAAGCATGAAAATTAATGGTTGGCCAATCTCTGAAGGAAACCTGTGTTTGCACACACACACACACACACACACACAGTCATTCATACATATGAACTGTTTTGTATGATTCTTATAGGGAAGGCACCATTTCTTCTAAATGAAGACGAAAGTTCCATGTATTAATAGTACAAAGGCTATATTAATTAGGAGCTTTAATTTTTAAGGATTAGCATTAGTTTCAAACAAACTATTAGACATAAAGGAAAGGAAAGGAAATGTTTCTTTATGATTTTCAGAATTCAGAAAATTTTCATTTTTAATAAAAAATGCTTTCATGAGTTCTAACTTCTGGCTGTAATCCATGGAGCATTTATTTTGGGATATCGAACTAAGTAATTTGAATGTATGCAAAAGGGCATACACTCTTTTCCAATTTGGGGGACTTTTCTGGTATTGGAAGAAGGTTAGAGCTTTCAGAGAACCCATGGGGTCTAAAGAGTGCACATAAAAGTTTTGTGAACTACGTGCGGAAGACCAAGAAGAAGCCGACAAAGTGTACTGAGTTCTCTACCTGAGGAACAGTTTGTTACTCAAAGCCGTTCAATTTTCATTTGCCTTTCTTATTTATTTTCTGTTTCTTTAAAATAATAATTTATTTTTTTGAGGATTTCATGCATGAGTATAGTACGTATATCATTTTCATATTTCCCTCTTGCCCTTGTAACTCATCTGATGTCCTTCCATAGTCTGTCTCAAATTTATGGCTGTTTCTTTAATTATTAATGCTGTATACACATACACATACAGATTGGAAAAGAAGAAGTCAAATATCACTATTTGCAGATGATATGATAGTATATTTAAGTGATCCCAAAAGTTCCACCAGAGAACTACTAAACCTGATAAACACCTTCAGCAAAGTGGCTGGGTATAAAATTAACTCAAATAAATAAGTAGGCTTCTTGTCCTCAAAAGAGAAACAAGCCAAGAAAGAAATTAGGGAAACGACACCCTTCGTAATAGTCCCAAATAATATAAAGTACCTCGGTGTGACTTTCACCAAGCAAGTAAAAGACCTGTACAATGAGAACTTCAAGCCGCTGAACAAAGAATTTGAAGAAGACTTGAAAAGATGGAAAGATCTCCCATGCTCATGGATTGGAAGGATTAATATGGTAAAAATGGCCATTTTAACAAAAGCAATCTACAGATTCAATGGAATCCCCATCAAAATACCAATCCAATTCCTCAGAGAGTTAGAAAGAACAATTTGCAAATTCATCTGGAATAACAAAAAACCCAAGATAGCTAAAACTATCCTCAACAATAAAAGGACTTCTGGGGGAATCACTGTCCCTGAACTCAAGAAGTATTACAGAGCAATAGTGAAAAAAACTGCATGGTATTGGTACAGAGACAGACAGATAGACCAGTGGAATAGAATTGAAGACCCAGAAATGAACCCACACACCTATGGTCACTTGATTTTTGACAAAGGAGCCAAAATCATCCAATGGAAAAAAGATAGCATTTTCAGCAAATGGTGCTGGTTCAACTGGAGGTCAACATGTAGAAGAATACTGATCGATCCATGCTTATCACCCTGTACAAAGCTTAAGTCCAAGTGGATCAAGGACATCCACATCATATCAGATCCACTCAAACACTAGAAGAAAAAGTGGGGAAGCATCTCAAACACATGGGCCCTGGAGAAAATTTCCTGAACAAAACACCAATGGCTTATGCTCTAAGATCAAGAATCAAGAAATGGGATCTCATAAAACTGCAAAGCTTCTGTAAGGCAAAGGACACTGTGGTTAGGACAAAACGGCAACCAACAGGTTGGGAAAAGATCTTTACCAATCCTACAACAGATAGAGGCCTTATATCCAAAATATACAAAGAACTCAAGAAGTTAGACCGCAGGGAAACAAATAACCCTATTAAAAAATGGGGTTCAGAGCTAAACAAAGAATTCACAGCTGAGGAATGCCGAATGGCTGAGAAACACCTAAAGAAATGTTCAACATCTTTAGTCATAAGGGAAATGCAAATCAAAACAACCCTGAGATTTCACCTCACACCAGTGAGAATGGCTAAGATCAAAAACTCAGGTGACAGCAGATGCTGGCGAGGTTGTGGAGAAAGAGGAACACTCCTCCATTGTTGGTGGGATTGCAGACTGGTACAACCATTCTGGAAATCAGTCTGCAGGTTCCTCAGAAAATTGGACATTGAACTGCCTGAGGATCCAGCTATACCTCTTTTGGGCATATACCCAAAAGATACCCCAACATATAAAAAAGACACGTGCTCCACTATGTTCATCGCAGCCTTATTTATAATAGCCAGAAGCTGGAAAGAACCCAGATGCCCTTCAACAGAGGAATGGATACAGAAAATGTGGTACATCTACACAATGGAATACTACTCAGCTACCAAAAACAACGGCTTTATGAAATTCGTAGTCAAATGGTTGGAACTGGAAAATATCATCTTGAGTGAGCTAACCCAATCACAGAAAGACATACATGGTATGCACTCATTGATAAGTGGCTATTACCGCAAATGCTTGAATTACCCTAGATGCCTAGAACAAATGAAACTCAAGACGGATGATCAAAATGTGAATGTTTCATGCCTTCTTTAAAAGGGGAACAAGAATACCCTTGGCAGGGAAGAGAGAGGCAAAGATTAAAACAGAGACTGAAGTAACTTCCATTCAGAGCCTGCCCCACATGTGGCCCATACATATACAGCCACCCAATTAGACAAGATGGATGAAGCAAAGAAGTGCAGACCGACAGGAGCCGGATGTAGATCGCTCCTGAGAGACACAGCCAGAATACAGCAAATACAGAGGCGAATGCCAGCAGCAAACCACTGAACTGAGAATAGGACCCCCGTTGAAGGAATCAGAGAAAGAACTGGAAGAGCTTGAAGGGGCTCGAGACCCCATATGTACAACAATGCCAAGCAACCAGAGCTTCCAGGGACTAAGCCACTACCTAAAGACTATACATGGACTGACCCTGGACTCTGACCTCATAGGTAGCAATGAATATCCTAGTAAGAGCACCAGTGGAAGGGGACGCCCTGGGTCCTGCTAAGACTGAACCCCCAGTGAACTAGACTGTTGGGGGGAGGGCGGCAATGGGGGGAGGGTTGGGAGGGGAATACCCATAAGAAAAGGGAGGGGGAGGGGGGAGGGGATTTTTGCCCGGAAACCGGGAAAGGGAATAACACTCGAAATGTATATAAGAAATACTCAAGTTAATAAAAAAAAATAATAGCCAGAAGTAGGAAAAAACTCAGATGCCCTTCAACAGAGGAATGGATGCAGAAAATGTGGTACATCTACACAATGGAATATTACTCAGCTATCAAAAACAATGACTTTATGAAATTCATAGGCAAATGGATGGAACTGGAAAATATCATCCTGAGTGTGGTAACCCAATCACAGAAAAATACACATGGTATGCACTCATTGATAAGTGGCTATTACCCCAAATGTTTGAATTACCCTAGATGCACAGAACACATGAAAGTCAAGAAGGATGACCAAAATGCAAATGCTTCACTGCTTCTTTAAAAGGGGAACAAGAATACCCTTGGCACGGAATAGGGAGGCAAAGTTTAGAACAGAGGCAGAAGGAACACCCATTCAGAGCCTGCCCCACATGTGGCCCATACATATACAGCCACCCAATTAGATAAGATGGGTGAAGCAAAGAAGTGCACGCTGACAGGAACCGGATGTAGATCTCTCCTGAGAGATACAGCCATAATACAGCAAATGCATATGAAAATGCCAGCAGCAAACCACTGAACTGAGAACGGGACCCCTGTTGAAGGAATCAGAGAAAGGACTGGAAGAGCTTGAAGGGGCTCGAGACCCCGTATGAACAACAATGCCAACCAACCAGAGCTTCCAGGTACTAAGCCACTACCCAAAGACTATATATGGACTGACCCTGGGCTCCAACCTCATAAGTAGCAATGAATAGCCTAGTAAGAGCTCCAGTGGAAGGGGACGCCCTTAGTCCTGCTGAGACTGAACACCTAGTGAACTAGATTGTTGGGGGAAGGGTGGTAATGGGGGGAGGATGGTGATGGGAACACCCATATAGAAGGGGAGGGGGAGGGGTTAGGGTGATGTTGGTCGGGAAACTGGGAAGGGGAATAACAATCGAAACGTAAATAAGAAATACTCAAGTTAGTAAAGAAAAAAAAGAAATGCAAAACATAGGAAAGATGTCAGGAACTACAGATGCAAGGAAGCTCAACAACAGAATACAAGAGAAAGAGGAGAGACCTTAGAGTGTAGGAGATAACTTAGAAGTTATAGACACAACAGTCAAAGAGAATGCAAAACATAAAAAACTTCTAACACAAAACATCCAGGAAATCTAGGACATAGTGAAAAGACCAAATCAAAGAATAATAGGAAGAGGAGAGAGTGAAGATTCCCACCTCACAGAACCAGAAAACTACTTCAACAAAAGCATAAAACCTCCCCGACCTAAAGAAAGAGATGGTCATAAATGTACAAGAAGCTTATAGAACACTAAATAGATTGGACCTGAAAAGAAAATAGTCTCAATGCATAATAATCAAAACACCAGGGGGCTGGAGAGATGGCTCAGAGGTTAAGAGTACTGACTGCTCTTCCAGAGGTCCTGAGTTCAATTCCTAGCAACCACATGTTGGCTCACAACCATCTGTAATGGGATTAGATGCCCTCTAGTAGTGTGTCTGAAGATAGCGACAGTGTATCCACAGACATGAAATAAACAAATGATCAAAACACCAAATGCACAAAACAAATAAAGAATATTGAAAGTGGTAAGGGGGAAAGGTTAAGTAACATATAAAGGCAGACCTATCAGAATTACACCAGATTTCTCAACAGAGACCTTAAAAGTCAGAAGAGCCTGGACAGAAGTCATGCAGACCCTAAGAGAACACAAATGCCAGCCCAGGCTACTATTCTCTGCAAAACTCTCAATCATCATACATGGAGAAACCAAGATATTCCATGAAAAAAACATATTTAAACAATATCTATCTACCAATCCAGCACTGCAGAGAATACTGTAAGAAAAACTCCATCACAAGGAGATTACCTTAACCAAAGAAAAACAAGAAATTAATCTTCTCACAACAAAACCAAACGGAAAGAATCACATACACATAATGTCACCTACAACAACAAGCATAACAGCAACTGACAATCATTTGTCTTTAATATCTATCAATATCAAATGACTCAATTCCCCAATGAAAAGACATAAGCTCACAGACTGTATATGCCAGTAGGATCCAGCATTTTGCTGCATATGAGAAATATACCTGAATGACAAAGACAAACCCTACCTCGGAGTAAAAGACTGGGAAAAAACTTCCAAGCAAATGGTCCCAAGG
The DNA here is from genome assembly GCF_021556685.1 of Rattus norvegicus. Lineage (NCBI taxonomy): Eukaryota > Metazoa > Chordata > Mammalia > Rodentia > Muridae > Rattus > Rattus norvegicus. The sequence goes on along the minus strand of NC_141536.1, from coordinate 98,168,422 downwards.
AACAAGCAAGAATTGCCATCCTAATATCCAATAAAATAGACTTTAAACCAAAAATTACCAAGCAAGATGGGGAAGGACACTTCATATACATCAAAGGAAAAAAATCCACCAAGAGAAAGTCTCGATATGAACATCTCTGTAACCCAAACTCAAAGGTACCCCTACAGTCACATACATAAAAGAAACTTTACTAAAGCTCAAAACACACACTGAACCCCACACAATAATAGTGGGAGACTTCAGCAACCCATCCTAACCAAAAGACAGGTCCTTAGAGCAAAAACTGAACAGAGACCCAATGAAATTAATAGAGGTTATGAACCAAATGGATTAAAAGGTATATACAGAACATTTCATACTAAAAGAAAACATTATACTATCTTCTCAGGACCTCATGGTATCTTCTCCATTATTGACCTTATAATCTGTGACAAAACAAGACTCAACTGATACAAGATGACTGAAATAATACCATGCATCCTATCAGATCACCATGAACTAAGACTAGACTTCAATAACAACAAAAACAAAAAAAAGACACATTAAAACTGAACAACATGATAACTTTGTCAGGGAAGAAGTAAAGAAATTAAAGACTTCCTAGAATTCAATGAAAATGATGAGACAGCATGCCCAAACTTATGGGACACAATGAAAGCAGTGCTAAGAGGAAAATTCACAGCACTAAGTACTATTGCAAAAATATTGAAGATGTCCTACATAAGCAACTTGACAAATACACATGAAATCCCTAGAACAAAAATAAGCAAATACACCCAAGAGGAGTAGATGGCAAGAAATAGTCAAAATCACGGCCAAAATCAACCAAATAAAAATGAAGAGAACAATACAAAGAATCATCAAGAACTGGTTCTTTGAGGAAATCAGCAAAATAAATAAATTCCTAGCCAAACTAACTGGGTACTAAGGGATAGTATCCAAATTAACAAAATAAGAAAGGAAAAGTAAAACCGAACAACAGAAAATGAGGAAATTCAAAAAAATCATCATATCCTACTTCTAAAGCCTATACAAAACAAAACTGGAAAATCTAGATGAAATAAATGCTTTTAGACAGATACCAGGTAAAGTATGTAAACAGTCCCATATTCACTAAGGACAGAAAAGAAGTCATTAAAAATCTTTCAACCAATAAAACAAAACAAAACAAAACAAACAAACAAACAAACAAAAACACCTCAGGGTCAGATACCTTCAGTGTAGAATTCTACCAAATTTTCAAAGAGGATCTAGTACCAATACTCCATAAAATTGAAACAAAAGTAACGCTACCTAATTCATCCTATGAAGCCACAGTTACTCTGTTAACTAAAGCACACTAAGACCCAAACAAAAAGGAAAACTTCTGATCAATTTCACTTATGAATATCGATATAAAATAATAAAATCCTAGCAAAGAACACAAAAAAGACATCATTCACCATTATCAAGTAAACTTCATCCCAGGGATGCAAGGTTGGTTCAATATATGAAAATCCAATAAATGTAATCTTCTATATAAATAATCTCAAAGAAAAAAAAATCACATGATCATCTAATTAGATGCTGAAAAAGCATTTGACAAAATACAACACCACTTCATGTTAAAAATATTGAAGAGATCAGGAATTTAAGGCCCATACCTAAACATAATAAAAGCATTATACAGCAAACCAATAGCCAATATCAAATTAAATGGAGAGATATTTAAAGCAATTCAACTAAAACTGGTGACAAGACAAGACTGTCCACTCTCCCCTATCTATTTAATATACTATTCCAAGTTCTAGCTAGAACAATTAACAACCAAATGATATGAACAAAATACAAATTGGCAATGAAGTCATAGTATCACTATTTACAGGTGATATAACAGTATACATAAGCAAATCCAAAAATTCTACCAGAGTACTTCTACAGCTGATAAACAACTTCAGCAAAGTAGCTGGATATTAAATTAACTCAAACAATTATTCACAACAGTTATAAATAATATAAAACATATTGGGGTAATTCTAACCAAACAAGTGAAATACGTGTATGACAATAACTTTAATTCTCTTAAGAGAGAGATCAAAGAAGACATCAGAAAATGGAGAGATCTCCTATTCGCATGGACAATAAGCAGTACCGTTCCATGGCCTCTGCATTCGTTCCTGCCTCCAGTTCCTACCATGTTTGAGTTCCTTCCCTGATTTCCTTCAGTGATGGACTATGGTGTGAAAGAGTTGTAGTCAATGGTTTTTTGGGTTCATGTTGGCAGTGTGTCATGCTGATGAACAGATGAGGAAGCTATTCACTTCACAATCAAGACACCAACGATAAAGATAAGAGGGTCCCATGATCCCTTTGTATGGTGGACTTTGAGGACATAAAATAACTCACTGGATCCTGCCTATTGAAAGATCGCAGCAGGACAATGGGAAACCAGGTAATAGATGGGACTTTGAAGCAAATTCCAGATCTCAGCTATGGCATACACTAGGAAGGAAGCTCACATGGAAGGGACAACACAGACTACAAACATGAAGATTGAGAGGCCTGTGCGCCACGGCACATTTGTTGATGGCAGAGGACAATTTGTGGATTGGTTCCTTGTCCACAGTGTGAATCATGGGGGCAGAGCTCAGGTTATCAGGTGTGGCTGTTGCTGTCTCAGTACCGAGCTGTCCTGCTGACCTTTCTCCCTTCATTTCACAAAGTATAAAAGAAAAATTGTTGTTAGTTTTCAAGAAAAAAACTGCTCAAGTTTCATTGTGGAGATTAGCAGCATTAAGCATCTTCATAATTAGGAAAAGATGTAGTTATTTATGTAAAATATCTGGGTAAATAGCATAATAATATAAATACAAGTCCTCAAAACAATAAAAAGGATTAATATAGTAAAAATGCCCATTCTACCAGAAGTAATCGACAGATTCAATGTAATCCCCATCAGAATTCCAACACGATTCTTCACAAACATGAAAAGAGCAATTCTCAATTACATATGGAAAAACCAAAAACCAAGGATACCAAAAACAATTCTTAACAATAAAAGAACTTCTGGGGGATTCACCCTCCCTGACCTTAAGCTATGCTACAGAGCAATAGTGAGAAAAACTAAATGGTATTGGTACAAAAACAGACAAGTTGATCAATGAAATAGAATTGAAGACTCAAAAAGAAACCCACACACTATGGACACTTGATCTTTGATAACAAAGTCAAAAATATGTAATGGAAAAAAGAAAGAATCTTCAATGAATGCTGTTGGTATAACTGGCAGTTTGTGTGTAGACAAATGAAAATAGATCCATATTTGTCACCTTGCACAAAACTCCAGTCCAAGTGAATCAAGGACTTCAACATAAAACCAGAGACACTGAATCTCATAGCAAAAAAAGTGGGAAAGAGTCTCAAATTAATTGGCATGAGAGAAATTTCCTAAGCCAAACTCTAATGGTTCAGGCTCTAAATTCGAGAATATATAAATGGGACCTCATGAAACTGAAAAGCTTCTGTAAGGCAAAGGACATAGTCAATAGGACAAAAATTCACTAATCCTACATCAGACAGAAGGCTAATATCCAAAATATACAAAGAACTCAAGAAGCTAACTCCAAAAAACCAAACAACCCAATCAAAAAATTGTTTATAGAGATAAACAGAGAATTCAAAAAACCAGGAATTTCAAATGGCAGATAAATACCTAAAGAAATGTTTAAAGTCCTTAGTCATCAGGGAAATGAAAATCAAAACAACCCTGAGATTCCACCTTACACCAATCAGAACGGCTAAAATCAAAAACTCAGGTGACAGCACTTGTTGGAGAGACTGTGGAGAAAGACGAACACTTCTTTTATTGCTGGTGGAATTGCAAACTGGTACAACCACAGAAATCAACCTCAGAAAATTGTAAATAGATCTACCTGAAGACCCAGCTATACCACTCTTAGACATGTATCCAAAAGATGCCCCACCATATCACAGGGGCCCATGCTCCCTTATGTTCATAGCAACCCTATCTGTGATAGCCAGAAGCTGGAACCAAACTAGATGTCCCATAATGAAAGAGTGGATAGAGAAAATGTGGAATACTATTCAGGTTATTAAGAAGGACGTCATCAAAAATTTTTCAAGCAAATCAATGGAGCTAGAAAATATCATCCTGAGTGAAGCAACTCAGACCCAAAGAAACATACATGGTATGGACGCACTAATAAGTAGATATTAACCAAAAAGGTACAGAACACCTAGGACAATCCACAGAACCAAGTGAGGGTGCTTCGATGCCACTTCAGAGGGAGAAGAAAACAATTACAGGAGGCAAGGAGAGGGGAAGGGGAGGGAAAGGGGGGACATGATCACGTACTGAGACAAAGACAGGAGAGTAGTACTGAGGGCCAGCAAAATGGAAATGAGAGGAACCTCAGGAACCTCAGGAAATGAGAGGTGGAGGACCCTCTAGAAAGTATCAGAGACCTGGGAGGTGAGAGACGTCCAGGACTGGAAGAAAGGTATCTTAGATGAAATGCCTAACAGTGGGAAGAGGAAGCTCATAGCATCCACCTCTGGTAGAAAGACCTGGCATCAAGTAGAGGGATGAGGTGGCCATCCCTCAGTCAAAAACTCTGACCTAGAATTGTTCTTGTGTAAAAGAACTGCAGGGACAAAAAATGAGAAGAGACTAAGGGAAAGGAGGTCCAATGACAGGCCAAAATTGGGATCCATCTCAGGTGGAGGCTCCAAGACCTGACACTGTGCTACAATGTGCTTAGAGACAGGAGCTTAGCATAAGTGTCCTCTGAGAGGCCCAACAAGTAACTTACTGAGACAGAAGGGGATACTTAAAAGTAAGCATTAGACTGAAGTTGGGGATCCCTGTGGTTGAATTAGGGAAAGGCTGGAAGAAGCTGAAAAGGAGGGCAACAACATAGGAAGGCCAGCAGTCTCAACTAACCCAGACCACTAAGACCTCTTAGACTCTAAGCCACCAACCAGGCAGCATGCACAAGTTGGTCCAAGGCCTCAGACATAGGTATAGCAGAGCACTGCCTGGTGTGGCTTCACTGGGAGAAGCCCTGCCAAACCCTTGAGAGACTTGAAGCCCCAGCGAGTAGGGAGGTCTGTCTGGGAAGAGTAGTGGGACATCCTCTTGGAGACATGGCAGAGGAAGAATGGGATGAGGATTTTGGGAAGGTTGGCCTAGGAGGGGGGCAACAACTGACTTTTTAAAAAATATAGAAGTAATAAAATAAGAAAAAAAACAAAAAATGTTAGGAGGAGAAAACTGCATAATTGTTTCATGTCTCCAATACTATATTACTTCACATTTTCTTATCATGTTTTCCTTTTACTTTTCTGTGGATGATAAATTCCAAGATCTATTTGTGCAGTTGTTATTTCGTTTTCAGAATTGTGTAAGCTAATTTATGTCTTTTGTTTCTAAATTAGAACTCTTACATTGTTGAAGCTATTACATATATATATACATACATATATATATATATACACACACATACACACACACACACACACACACACACACACACACACACACACACACACACACAGAGCTACCAAACCTAGACAGCATTGATGAAGCCAATAAGTACATGCTGACGGGAGCCTAATAGAGCTGTCTCCTGAAAGGCTCAGCCAGAGCATGACAAATACAGAGGAGAATGATAGCAGCAAACCACTGAACTGAGAACGGGGTCCTCATTGGAGTTGTTAAAGAAAAGATTAAAGGAGCTGAAAGGACTTGCAACCCCATAGGAACAACAATACCAACCAACCTGAACTCCCAGGGACTAAACCACTACCCAAAGAGTCCACATAGACAGAGTCATGGCTCCAGCTGCATATGTAGCAGAGGATGGCCGTGGTTGGGGAGGGGGAGCACCCTCATAGAAGAATGGGGAGGGGGATACGATAGGTGACTTATGAATGGGAAACCAGGAAAGGGAATAACATTTGAAATGTTAATTTAAAAATATCCAATAAAAAAGGAAAAAAAATATTGAGGACTTGTGTCAGAAGTCGTTGGAAGTACTTTAAGTAACTTGACACACAGGAGCCCTCACTGTGTTCCTGTCTATAGTTTTTTGACATCTTATAGATATTTCTTTCCCACATCAAAATAGTGACATAGAGACTCTATTTCTCCTCTGTTGCCTTACACAATGTGAACTTCTCCAAGGGAGAAGCACAAACATTTCCTTATATAAGTCTAAAGCCACACATTCCTGTTAAGATTTAAACATTCAATGAATGCTTGTTTGACAGAGCAAAACTGTAAAACTATGGAAAAATTAAACCAAAGATAATGCATGAATAATAAAATAATTTAATCTACAATTATAAAAACAAGAGAACTATAAACCATGATAGAATTGTCGAAATACATGAATTTTATGTATTTATTTTACAAAAAGTCACAATAATTCATATTACTGTCTTCAACATTGCAGATTCTTCACAAGAGATCTTACACATAGGATCAAAGTGGAGTAAGTAAATCTGAATTCTCACTTAGGTTCTTCTAACGTTATATCTCTTTATGACTCACAAATTTCCTTTCAAAGACGTCTATGAATATGTGGGACGTATTTAATATAATATAGTTAATAAAATTTTAAGATTAGTGATGCTCTGAAAAGTTATAATTCTCCATAAATAATCATAGTATGTCTTGATAGCAATAATGATCTTTCAGAAAAATTTTATATTTTAAAATAATTTCTTAATAAACACAATATATTATAATCTCTTTTAATTTTATATGAAAATAGTTTTTCCATACAACATATCCTTATTACGGTTTTACCTTCCCAAATTTTCTCAAATCTTCCCCAGTTCCTCACCTATCAAATGCATACCTTTTCCCTCTCATTAGAACACAAACAAGCATATTGTGATAATATGCAAAAACAAAAAAGAAACAAGCAGAAAAAGAGCCAAAATTACATAATAAACAGAGACACACATATTCACTCACACATAATTTCCATTGAAACACTAAACCAGAAACTAATGCACATGCACACACACACACACACACACACACACACACACACACACACAAACACATACACACAGACATGCATGCACACACACATGCACACACACATACACACACACACACATGAACTATAACATATTATTTAAAAGCAGACAATCAGAAAAGCTCTGACAAACATTATGAGACAAGGAACCACCAAAATTGCCATTGAATTCATTTCATGTTGGCAATTTTCTGCTAAGCATGAGATCTGGCCTTAGAAGTGGCTTATGTAGCCACTGAGACTCTCTTAGAGAAAACTAACTGTTCATTTGTGAGGAGTTATCAACTAAAGGCAGCTTCTGGCTTAGGGATGAGAGCTTGCACCCATTGGCCCTCTCAGTGCTAGGACTCCACCTGGCCCAGACCATTTGTAGGCACTGTGCATGCTGCCATAGTCTTGTAAATTCATATGTGTATCAGTCCAGCTGTCTTTAGAAGGCCTTGTTTTCTTGCTCTCCTATTCTCATTTCAAAACTACATCACAAATAAAAATCAAACACCTTTTTATTGTGGCCCTCAGTTCAAAGTCTCTGCCCATATTTCTTCAGAGAGCATCATACAGTATGCACTTTCCTAGGTTTTTCTTTGGCTTGGCATTTATAATAAATGTATTTGCCTTTATAAATGTGTATGAGCTCACTTTCTTTCACTGTTCTATAAGTATTAGGAGACTTTACTCAGGGTCCAGGCAAGAAGACGAACTGCTCTAAGGAGTAAAACAAGACAATCAACTGAAGAAATTATGTAATAGTTTGAGATTTATAAGGATAAAAAAATTATAAAGAGCCAGAACCAGCAAGAGTATTATTATACCTAAAGGACTCTGAGGATTTCTATAATCAACAGCCAAATTCCTTAACAGGATGAGACAATAACAGGTGTAAATACGAGAGTACCCAGCTATTTCTGCAGGTTATCATGGACTTTATTTATCTTCTATTGGAGAGCACATAACCCTGGAGTGTTGTGCTATAATTCCCATTGTAAATGAGGAAATTATGTGACTAGCCGGATAAAGTCAGTTATTTCCCATGTCACAAATCTGTAGACAAATGAATTCTGTCTTATGATTCATTTGGTCTAAAATATATACCCTAGTCAAACAAGACTTTGGGTAAGTACTTAAATGGCACACTCTATGAACCCATATATTATTAAGCTAGCAGACATTTAAGAGTCTATCTCACTCATTGTTGAATCTGTGAAGTAGAAAAGTATGAATGATATATAATAAATTATTGCTCACAAGAACTAGATTGATATAATTTTCAATACACAAAACTGCCCCAGGGAGGTGGTAACCTCACTCTGGATGCAAAGCTAGAGGCACTAGAATTCCATAAGGAAAAATAGACATGAGATGGAGACCAAGGATAGTTAATACTTTGCCTCTCGGTGCCTCCAATTCCAGTGGTGCAGTTGATGGCTAGCATGGTGACTATAATCATAATGACACCCTTGCAACTAGCTTGAAAATGGGAGAATTAAAAGAGGATGTGGTGAAGAAAGCAGAACTACAGCACTATTTCTCTTCCACAGTATCAGGATGAGTTAGTATATGTAATATATGTATGAGGTGCTCAGGTACATATACTGTGCCAACTGATTAAAAATTGCTATAGTTTCATTTGTTTCTCTATAATGACATGCAAATATTTTGATGACTGAATTCTGACATAGAAATATAAAAAGAAAAATAATATGAGAAAAACAGTAAAGAATTAAGAAAAACATAAGTAAATTTGACTGTCATAATGTTAACTAGACAGCTTTATTTGTGTGTATCAAGTGTGTATGGTTGCAGATTCTAAGGACTTTGAATAACCACATAGACTATCAAAAGACTGGCTAGCGTGAATACAATGTACAGAAAATAGAAAATATGACCCAGTTGAATGTCAATTTATATATTCTCTGTGAAGTGCTTCCAGTAAGTCCTGCATGTGAGAAATTTATGTTAACAGAGGGACAGATAGAGACAAAAATGGAAATAGAGATATGTTTCTCTTTGATTTTTAGGCTTTAAAGAACTTTTCCGTCTTTCATACAATTAAAAGTTTACTTCACAAAAAAGTATTCTCTGTGAATTAAATTCTGAAATATTATAATCTTTGTTCATAAATATAAACTTTATTCCCTATTGTTAGGACAAATTTAAATCTCTCCTGATAGAACACAAAAGTCACCGAAATATCAGTATAGGTAAACAAATCCTATCAGGGAAAGTAATTGTCACTGAATTTGATCAACAATGCACTGTATTCAATGATGAATGTTCATACCGCAGTCATTTAGGAGATCTTCCCATATTTTAATAGCTGTCTGCATACTCTTTTCATAGCCATCTTCATATCTTGATTCCTCAGTGTGTAGATCACAGGGTTCAGAAAAGGAGTACCAACTGCGTCAAATATAGCCAGATATTTATCCAAGTGTGTGGAGGGCGAAGGCCATGTATAGACAAATATCAAAGGACCAAAGAACAGGATCACAACAGAGATGTGAGCAGAAAGTGTGGACAAAGCTTTGGAGGAACCACTTGAGGAATGTTTCTGAACAGTGACTATTATGACAATATAAGATATGACCAGTATGAAAAAGGAGCCTACAGAGATGAAGCCACTGTTGGCTGAAACCATTAATTCTAATTGGTTAGTATCTACACAAGCAAGTCTGATGAACCGAGGAAGGTCACAGTAAAAGCTGTCCAAAATATTTGGTCCACAGAATGGTAAATTTACTATATAAACAAATTGTACCAGAGAATGCATAAGGCCAACCATCCAGGCAGCCACTAAGATGAAAATGCACATTTTTGCATTCATAATGGTCAAATAATGGAGAGGCTTACAAATGGCTACATATCTATCATATGCCATGCCTATGAGCAGCACCACCTCCACACCGCCAATGACATGGATGAAAAAGATTTGAGTGATGCAACCGTTAAAGGAGATGACTTTTTGCTTTCTGAATAGGTCATAAATCATCTTGGGACAAGTGACACAGGAAACACCTAAGTCAATGAAGGAGAGATTGGCCAACAGAAAGTACATGGGAGAATGTAAGTGAGGATGAGAAGCCACAGTGAAAATGATGAGGGAGTTTCCCATCATGCTAGCCATGTAAAACACTGAAGCAAACACAAAGAGAAGTATTTCCATCTTCCAGGAGTTGGTGAGTCCCACAAACATAAATTCTGACACAACAGAGTGATTTGTTCCTTCCATTTCTGTTGTTTTCAGTGCCACCTGAAGGACCACAGTACAAAAAAACTATAAGTTATGACAATCGTATTAATAGCTCACAAAAAAAGGGGTTGGGAATTTAGCTCAGTGGTAGAGCGCTTGCCTAGAAAGCACAAGGCCCTGGATTCGATCCCCAGCTCTGAAAAAAAGAAAAGAAAAAAAAATAGCTCACAAAAAGGTAGAACTTGAGTTTATGAAAATCTTTTTTGATTGATCAATAAACCTTTATCCTAAAGATGAATAGATATAGGAGCAAGTGCTTACATGTTACTTATCAGGGGACTGCAAAGTATAAACACTCTGAAATACCATTTTATCTTGTTAAAAGAGCTTTCATGAAAGGTTGAAAAAAGAAAGGTTTGGTTTGTGTCTTTGAAAAGAGAAGCTTGGACAGAGTTGAGAACATAAGTACATTCATTTAAGAAAGCATATAGCCATCTCCATAATAATTTTAAAATAAAGACTTGGTATATAACCACTATCTTTCAACATATAAGGCCCTAGATTTCATTCTTGTCAACCAAAGGAAGGAAGGAAGGAAGGAAGGAAGCAAGGAAGGAAGGAAGGGGAGAGAAACAAACAGAAAATGGAGTAATAGGAACAATTATACAGAGAAAAGAAAGATTGAAACTGGAGAAATTGAGTGGGGAACAGAAAGATACAGAAAACATAGATATATAGAAATAGGCAAACAACTGAGAAAGAGAATTATTAATCAATATCATTTTGGGAGTTGATCATCCAGAGGAAATGACCCTGCAGTGGTCCATGATCATTGAAACATCATTTATAGAAACCAATAGTGAAACATCCTAACTGCTCCTTTATGGATGAGTGGACTATGAACACAAATGCACACACACACACACACAAACACACACACACACAAACACACACACAAGTATACACACAGGTGACTATTCCATAGCCTTTAAAACAAAGGGAATTTTATATCTCATAATAACATTCATGAAGCTTGGAGTCATTACGCTAAATGCAATGGAGACACAAAAAGACAAATTCTGAAAGATATTCTATACAAATGAAATCTGAAGAAATCAGACTTATAAAAGCAAATAATATGATGGTGGAAAAGGCAAAAATGATGTGGGGAGTGGGCATGAAGCAAGAAGATGATGGTTGTTAAAAAAAATTCCAAGGATAGTGATTCCTCCGGACGTCCTTTTATTGTTAAGGATAGTTTTAGCTATCCTGGGATTTTTGTTGTTCCAGATGAATTTGCAAATTCTTCTTTCTAACTCTCTGAAGAATTGAATTGGAATTTTGATGGGGATTGCATTAAATCTGTAGATTGCTTTTGGTAAAATGGCCATTTTTACTATATTAATCCTGCCAATCCATGAGCATGGGAGATCTTTCCTTCTTCTGAGGTCTTCTTCAATTTCTTTCTTCAGAGGCTTGAAGTTCTTATCATACAGATGTTTCACTTATGTGGTGAAAGTCACATCGAGGTATTTTATATTATTTGGGTCTATTATGAAGGGTGTCGTTTCCAGGGGAATCACAATCCCTGAACTCAAGGAGTATTACAGAGCAATAGTGATGAAAACTGTACGGTATTGGTACAGAGACAGACAGATAGACCAATGGAATACAATTGAAGACCCAGAAATAAACCCAAACACCTGTGGTCAACTGATACTTGACAAAGGAGCCAAAACCATCCAACGGTAAAAAGATAGCATTTTCAGCAAATGGTGCAGGTTCAACTGGGGGTCAGTATGTAGAAGAATGCAGATCCATCCATTCTTATCACCCTGTACAATGCTTAAGATCAAATGGATTGAGGACCTCCACATTAAACCAGATACACTCAAACTAATAGAAGAAAAAGTGGGGAAGCATCTCGAACACATGGGCACTGGAAAAAATTTCCTGAACAAAACACCATTGGCTTATGCTCTAAGATCAAGAATCGACAAATGGGATCTCATAAAACTGCAAAGCTTCTGTAAGCAAAGGACACTGTTGTTAGGACAAAACAGCAACCAACAGATTGGGAAAAGATATTTACCAATCCTACAACTGATAGAGGGCTCATATCCAAAATATGCAAAGAACTCCCAAAGTTAGACTGCAGGGAGACAAATAACCCTATTAAAAAATGGGGTTCAGAGCTAAACAAAGAATTCACAGCTGAAGAATGCCATATGGCTGAGAAGCACCTAAAGAAATGTTCAACATCTTTAGTCATCAGGGAAATGCAAATCAAAACAACCCTGAGATTCCACCTCACACCAGTTAGAATGGCTAAAATCGAAAACTCTGGAGACAGCAGATGCTGCCGAGGATATGCAGAAAGATGAACACTCCTCCTTTTTTGGTGGGATTGCAGACTGGTACAACCATTCTGGAAATCAGTCTGGAGGCTCCTCAGAAAAATGAACTACCTGAGGACCCAGCTATATCTCTCTTGGGCATATACCAAAATATGGTCAAACATATAACAAAGACACATGCTGCACTACGTTCATAGCAGCCTTATTTATAATAGCCAGAAGATGGAAAGAACCCAGATGCCCTTCAACAAAGGAATGGATACAGAAAATGTGGTACATCTACACAATGGAATACTACTCAGCTGTAAAAACAATGACTTTATGAAATTCATGGACAAATGGATTTAACTGGAAAGTATCATCCTGAGTGAGGTAACCCAATCACAGAAAAACACACATGGTATGCACTTTGATAAGTGGATATTATTCCAAATGCTCAAATTACCCTAGGTGCACAGAACACATGAAACTCAAGAAGGATGACCAAAATGCAAATGCTTCACTTCTTCATTAAAAGGGGTCAAGAATACCCTTGGGAGCGAATAGGGAGGCAAAGTTTAGAACAGAGGCAAAAGGAACACCCATTCAGATCCTGGCCCACATGTGGCCCATACATATATATCCACCAAACTAGGTAAGATGGATGAAGCAAAGTAGTGCAGGCTGACAGGAACCAGATGTAGTTCTCTCTTGAAAGACACATCCAGAATATGGCAAATACATGGGCGACTTCCAGAAGCAAACCACTGAACTGAGAACGGAACCCCCATTGAAGGAATCAGAGAAAGGACTGAAAGAGTTTGAAGGGGCTTGAGACCCCATATGAATAACAATGCCAACCAACCAGAGCTTCCAGAGACTAAGCCACTACCCAAAGACTATACATGGACTGACCCTGGGCTTCAACCTCATAGGTAGCAGTGAATAGCCTAGTAAGATCACCAGTGGAAGGGGAAGCCCTTGGTCCTACCAAGACTGAACCCCCAGTGAATGTGATTATTGGGGGGAGGGAGGTAATGGGGGGAGGACAGGGAGGGGAACACCCATATAGAAGGGGAGCGGGAGGGGTTAGGGGGATTTGGCCTGGAAACTGGGAAAGGTAATAACAGTTGAAATGTAAATAAGAAATGCCCAATTTAAGAAAGATGGAGAAAAAAAGAAATAAAGGTAGAAAAAAACATATTCACAATTGAACATTTAGTGTTGACTGAAAATAAGAAAAAAAAATCCAAAAGTTTCACTGACATGGTGGTTGCTTTCTGGAGATATGGTATCATGGTGATTAGGGACAACGATAATAGTAAGTTGCATGCTTAGAAATCGCTGAGAGGCTATTATCAATGTTCTCACACATAATAAGTATGTGAGCTAACTGTTCATTAGTTTATTATGTGTGTAATATATGTCATGTAACTTCATATACATTGCTATGTATTATATATAGATTAATACATTATATAATCATGCTGCGCACCAAAAATATTTACTTGTTAATTGTTCCTATATGAAACCAAAACAGAAAAACAGTGGTTATTATGCCCATAGACTTTTAAAATACAGACCACACAGTAAAGCCTGCGGCACTCATGTCATGCTCGAGTCCATATAATATTGGTGGATTAGAGTGATTGCCCTCAGTATTGAAACAATTCGATGTCTAATTTCACAATTTCACATTCTAGCGAAGTATTTGTCTATAAAACATGATGCATAGGTCAGAATCACTACCTTGGAAAGCTCACCTCATGAGCAGAAAATTTAATCCTCTGAAGGCAGCCATGCTGTAGTAGAAGGCAATTTGTTCAAATCTGAAATAAAGAATTTATCACACTGTGTTTTAGGTTATTCGTCATTAGAGAATAAACAGCACCATGGACAAAAGATGGGCTTTCAATACAGAAAAACAAAATAAACCCATTGTTCAGCCACTAGCAATTTAATAGATATATATAGTTCATTAATCTATTGCATAAATGTAAATATTGAGTTTTCATTACATTTTGAACATAACAAGTATTCAAAACCACACATTCAGTATATAGGTATTCACATTCTATGTGATAATTAATAAATATTGATATTAATGTTTTATTCACTTTTTCCATGATACTGTGAATTTATTTCATGAATACATAAAATAAATAAATATATGAAAAAGGGAAACAGAGAGCATGAAATTTTATTTCTGAAAGACCTTTCAAAATATACTAACTGTCCCCTTCAAAGGAGATTTTTAAAATATATTAACTAGCGTCTATTCAATGATAAAGTATAGTGTTCATGTTACTTAGTAATTAGAGTATACTGTCAATGTAATTTAAATATATTTTTCTCAAAGAAAATTATGTGTCTCCTTAATGCTTATAATTAACTAAATGTAACTCACTAAATGTTCCTTCTCAACTAGACACAACTCCAACAGATTTAAGGACTACAGCTGTACCTTGTGTAATCGATCTTAACACTCCATCATGTATATAAACATTTGCTGAAACATAGGGAAAGATTTGGTTTGGTTATTTCAAATACACCTAAAAAATACGTGATTATAATTTTAAAGACAAAAAAGAAACTGTGCAGAGTTTTAAAGTGACATGGAAAACAGATGTCGAACAATAATTAAAGCAAAGAACAAGACAATGATGATAAATGGAAAATTTAAAAACAACAAAATTTGAAAAGTATGCCTTGTGGAGGAGAAAAGTTTAAGTAAAAGACAATTTATTCAATTCTCTTTGCCTTTTGACAATACTTTTAAAACTGCATAGTAATAACCAATCACGGTGCTTCAAGCATCTTTCAAATGTAAAAGCCATAGGAGGCATTGCCAGTGAACCTGTATCCACTGTGAATTTGCCTTTAGGACAGCCACTGTTCACCACTGTCATAAAACCCCATGAAGTTTTTGAATTTAGAACAGAGGACTTGTAATTATACAAAATATTATAGAATTTAGAGACAGATAAAATTTGACACCTGATAGAATAAGATTCATTTGGCACAGAGTAGTATCTAAAAATAAGTTCAAAGGAAGACCATGTAGACATCTGGTGTTGAGTTACCTAAAAGCCACAAACGCCCACAGAGGAATACCCACAGAACAGGATATTTTAAATCATCTTCTCTAATACTTGGTTGGATATTAAAATCATTTTTGTTCTTCATATAATTTATATTCATTTACAACTATTCGAATACCCACAATGCAAAAGGCCAGGCTTTGACTTGTGTCGTGAGTAGTCCCCCTCGTTTGAACATTTATGTAGTCCTAATTCTGTCATAGGAGAATCCTCCAGGACAGATTTCTAAAATCTACTTCTTAAAGGAAATATTTGTTAATGAAATTCCTAATACAGAGTTATAAGTTCAGTACCCTACAATCATTTAGGTTTGAGCAAAGCACCCATCAGAAACATCACCTGTGCATGTTTTCTCCTGTTTTGATTAATATAAGTTTATTAGTCCCTCAAAACAAACTGTATTTTAATTCTCAATTTGTCATGAAACCTGCTTTATATTCAGAATAATTCAAACTCTTCTATTTAATTACAGCCCCTGTTTTTATTTATTATTGAGGAAAATATAAGTAACCCAACGTCCTTTTAAATAACTACTAATGAGCAAGAATGAAACAAAGGAATCTTATAGCTTTTGAAATCATTTTTTAAAAAGCAGTTAATTATTCTGATTCTCATTATCATGTTCTGTCCCCCTAAGAAAAAATTTTAACTGATTACTTACCATTCAGAAATGAAATTAGTGCATACACCATAGGAGCTGGAGTTGGAGAAATAGCTTGAAAGCTTGCTGCTCCTACAGAGGGAACAGATTTGGCTTATCAGCAACCTTGTGACAGCTCATGTCCTTCTGTAACTCCAGATCGAGTGGATCCAATGCATTCTTCTGGAATCCTGGGCAGCTTCTTAAAAGAATTGTACATACGTACATGCAAGCAAAAAAATCAAATGTACAAAACAAAAATGAATAAGACTTTTTAAAACAGGAGAAAATGTGAAAAATAAATCTGAATTTTGATTTGTATTATTCTGTTTTCATATTATCTACATCATATTACAAAATGACTAAATATTGGAAAATTACACCTAGAATATACTCAGTGTTACAAAGGTACTTTATGTTTTCCAGTGTCTTTCATATTTTTTGATACAATGTTATTCTAGCTCAAAACCAAATCCAATTTACTTTCTCCTATATATCGAATAATTTCATAGTTATTTTTCTGTGCTATTAAATTACATTTTCAGCATGATAATCTATTTTCCCTTTACACAAACACAAGCATTTACAGTAAAATCCATTGTCATAGCATTTTCAAAACAAGAATATCTGCAAATAAAGCCATGCTTCTGGTTGTTCAAACATCTCTGTACATTTTACCTGCATAAAGAGAAAGTATCTTCACAGACTGGTTTCCTGGTTTCTTTAGCCTAAAATACTTAATAATAACCTAACATAAAATATATGAAGCTAAGCAGTCAAACCTCAAGGGACCTGTGAGCAAAAGATTCTGACACACTAGATAGTTTTAAATGTGCTCATAGGACAGATTTTCTCCCTGGAGAACTATTTGTTTTGTCCAGTGCAACTAAAAGATTTCAAGTTTAGTGAAAAACATTAAAAGAAAGATGGAAGTTTTATATCATTGTACTATTTTGTTATAAATATTGATAACTTTGCATTGTAATTAGTACCTAAAATAGATAATTAATACAAATCCTGACTATAGTCATTTAATCATTTTAGTATATTTGTTATTATTTTTAACTCTTTTAGATTGGATATTTTACTTATTTACATTTCACATATTATCCCCTTCCCTGTTTTCCCTTTGCAAAACCCCTATTCTGTCCCCTTTCCCCATTTCTATGAGGGTGCTCACCCACCTACTTCCACCTCACCGTGGCCCAAGCATTCCTCTACACTGGGTCATCAAGCCTTCACACGACCAAGAGCCTCCCTTCCCACCGATGCCAGATAGTGCCCTTTCAGCTCCTTCAGTCCTTACCCTAACTCCTCCATTGTGTCCCTGTGATCAGTCTGATGGCTGGATTCGAGGATCCACCTCTATATTTGTCAACCTCTGGCCGAACCTCTCAGGAGACAGCTGCATGAGGCTCCTGTCAGCAAACAATTCTTGACATCAGCAATACTGTCTGGGTTTGGTGTCAGGCATGTGGGAAGGATCCCCAGGTGGGGCACTCTTTGGATGGCCTTTCCTTCAGTCTCTGCTACACTTTTTGTACCTGCATTTCTGTTAGGCAGTAGCAACTCTGGTTTAAAGTTTTGGAAATGGATAGATGGCCCCATCCCTCAACCGGGGAGCCATGCCTAACCTCTGGATATGGTCTTGACAGGTTCTGCCTCCCCTTTGTGGAGTGTTTCAGCTAATGTCATCCCTGGGGGTCATTGGAGGCTGTTGCTTTCCTGGCATCTGCGACCTCCAGGTTGCTACCACCAGTTCACAATCCCCCATTGCTGCACACCTCTGTTCAATTTACTTACCCTCTGTTCATCTCCTCCATCTCCTCCCATAAATGATTCTGCTCCCTCGTTTTCCCTGCCCCTTCCTTTATCCCCCCAAGTCCCTCCCACCCTCTACTTCCCTTGATTATGTTGTTCCCCCCTCTGACCGATCTTCTCTTTGGTCTTCCTTCCACTTGAGCTTCATGTAGTGCATGAGATATACTGTGGATATTCCAAGTTATTTGTCTAATAACTACTTATCAGTGACTATATACCATGTGTCTTCTTTTATGATTGGATTACCTCATTCAGAATGATATTTGTAGTTTTTGGACTGGACGCATTTGCCTAAGAATTTCATGAAGTCAATGTTTTTAATAGCTGAATTGTATTCCATTGTGTAAATGTACCACATTTTCTGTATCCATTACTCTACAGGACATCTGGTTTCTTTCCAGCTTCTGGCTATTATAAATGAGGCTGTTATGATCATAGGGGAGCATGTGTTCATATTACATGTTGGTACATCTTTTGGATGTATGCCTAGGAGTGGTATACCTAGGTCCCCAGGTAGTACTATGTCCAATTTTTTGAGGAACATCCAGACAGATTTCCAGAGTGGTCTATGAGTTTGCAATCCCACCAAAAATGAAGGACTGTTCCTCTTTCTCCACATCCTCGCCAGCATCTCTTGTCACATGAGCTTTTGCTCTTAGCAATTCTGACTGGTGTGAGGTGAAATCTCAGGGTTGTTTTGATTTGAATTTCCCTTATGACTAAGGATTTTGAACATTTCTTGGGGTGCTTCTCAATCATTCGAGTTTCCTCATTCTTTGTTTAGTTCCGTACACATTTTTAATTAGGGTTATTTGATCCTCTAGAATCTAACTTCTTCAATTCCTTGTATATATTGGATATTAGCGCTCTATCAGATGTAAGAATAATAAAATTTTTTTCCGATAAGCAACATCCCACAAGAAAACTTGAGCCTCGGGACCGCAGGTAAGACCAACTTTCCTACTGCAAGCGACCTGGTTGGTGGCCTTGGGACACACAGAGGCAAAATTCCTCTAGGATCGGACACTTCCGGTTTTTAGAAGGAGTCTCAATCTCACACTCCCTGCCTCCAGCTCACTGCTCCCAAACCCCATGGGAGAGAGAGCTCACCGCCCACACTGGTGGGCACTCCTGAGACTGCAGAGCGGAAGAGACCACCAACACTGACCACCTCTGCCCACATCCCTGGCCCAAGAGGAAACTGTATACGGCCTCTGGGTTCCCTTGGATAAGGGCACAGGAGCAGGAAATCCGCTGCGTCTGAGACACCTCCAGAACCTGAAGGGACCGACCAGATAAACAGTCCTCTGCACCCAAATCCAGGGGGAGGGAGAGATAAACCTTCAGAGAGGCAGACACACCTGGGAAACCAGAACAGACTACACTCTGCCCACATCTCTGACTCCAGAGGAAAACAGCAAACGCCATCTGGAACCCTGGTGCACGGAAGCTCACGGAAAGGGTGGAACAGATCTTCCTGGTTGCTGCCCCCACAGAGAGCTCATAAGCAATACCCCACGAGCAAACTTGAGCCTTGGGGACCACAGGTAAGACAAACCTTCCAGCTCCAAGCGACCTGCCTGGTGAACTCAGGACACAGGCCCACAGGAACAGCTGAAGACCTGTATATAGGAAAAACTACATGCCCGAAAGCAGAACACTCTGTCCCCATAACTGGCTGAAAGAAAACAGGAAAACCGGTCTATAGCACTCCTGACACACAGGCTTATATGACAGTCTAGCCACTGTCAGAAATAGCAGAACAAAGTAACACTAGAGATATTCTGATGGCAAGAGGCAAGCACAGGAACCCAAGCAACAGAAACCAAGACTACATGGCATCATCGGAGGCCAATTCTCCCACCAAAGCAAACAGTGAATATCCAAACACACCAGAAAAGCAAGATCTAGTTTCAAAATCATATCCGATCATGGTGCTGGATGACTTCAAGAAAGACATGAAGAACTCCCTTAGAGAAACAAAGGAAAACATAAATAAACAAGTAGAAGCCTTCAGAGAGGAATCACAAAAATCCCTGGAAGAATTCCAGGAAAACATAAATAAACAAGTAGAAGCTTATAAAGAGGACTCACAAAAATCCATGAAAGAATTCCAGGAAAACACAATCAAACAATTGAAGGAATTAAAAATGGAAATAGAAGCAATCAAGAAGGAACACATGGAAACAACCCTGGATATAGAAAACCAAAGGAAGAGACAAGGAGCCGTAGGTAAAAGCATCACCAACAGAATACAAGAGATAGAAGAGAGAATCTCAGAAGCAGAAGATTCCATAGAAATCATCGACTCAACAGGCAAAGATAATGTAAAGCGGAAAAAGCTACTGGTCCAAAACATACAGGAAATCCAGGACTCAATGAGAAGATCAAACCTAAGAATAATAGGTATAGAAGAGAGTGAAGACTCTCAGCTCAAAGGACCAGTAAATATCTTCAACAAAATCATAGAAGAAAACTTCCCTAACCTAAAATAAGAGATACCCATAAGCATACAAGAAGCCTACAGAACTCCAAATAGATTGGACCAGAAAAGAAACACCTCCCGTCACATAATAGTCAAAACACCAAACGCACAAAATAAAGAAAGAATATTAAAAGCAGTAAGGGAAAAAGGTCAAGTAACATATAAAGGCAGACCTATCAGAATCACACCAGACTTCTCGCCAGAAACTATGAAAGCCAGAAGATCCTGGACAGATGTCATACAGACCCTAAGAGAACACAACTGCCAGCCCAGGTTACTGTATCCTGCAAAACTCTCAATTAACATAGATGGAGAAACCAAGATATTCCATGACAAAACCAAATTTACACAATATCTTTCTACAAATCCAGCACTACAAAGGATAATAAATGGTAAAGCACAACATAAGGAGACAAGCTATACCCTAGAAGAAGCCAGAAACTAATCGTCTTGGCAACAAAACAAAGAGAAGAAAAGCACACAAACATAACCTCATATCCAAATATGAATATAACAGGAAGCAATAATCACTATTCCTTAATATCTCTCAACAGCAATGGCCTCAACTCCACAATAAAAAGACATAGATTAACAAACTGGATACGCAACGAGGACCCTGCATTCTGCTGCCTACAGGAAACACACCTCAGAGACAAAGACAGACACTACCTCAGAGTGAAAGGCTGGAAAACAACTTTCCAAGCAAATGGTCGGAAGAAGCAAGCTGGAGTAGCCATTCTAATATCAAATAAAATCAATTTTCAACTAAAATTCATCAAAAACATAAGGAAGGACACTACATATTCATCAAAGGAAATATCCATCAAGATGAACTCTCAATCCTAAATATCTATGCCCCAAAGACAAGGGAACCTACATACGTAAAAGAAACCTTACTAAAGCTCAAAACACACATTGCACCTCACACAATAATAGTGGGAGATTTCAACACCCCACTCTCATCAATGGACAGATCATGGAAACAGAAATTAAACAGTGATGTCGACAGACTAAGAGAAGTCATGAGCCAAATGGACTTAACGGATATTTATAGAACATTCTATCCTAAAGCAAAAGGATATACCTTCTTCTCAGCTCCTCATGGTACTTTCTCCAAAATTGACCATATAATTGGTCAAAAAACGGGCCTCAACAGGTACAGAAAGATAGAAATAATCCCATGCGTGCTATCGGACCACCACGGCCTAAAACTGGTCTTCAATAACAATAAGGGAAGAATGCCCACATATACGTGGAAATTGAACAATGCTCTACTCAATGATAACCTGGTCAAGGAAGAAATAAAGAAAGAAATTAAAAACTTTTTAGAATTTAATGAAAATGAAGATACAACATACTCAAACTTATGGGACACAATGAAAGCTGTGCTAAGAGGAAAACTCATAGCGCTGAGTGCCTGCAGAAAGAAACAGGAAAGAGCATATGTCAGCAGCTTGACAGCACACCTAAAAGCTCTAGAACAAAAAGAAGCAAATACACCCAGGAGGAGTAGAAGGCAGGAAATAATCAAACTCAGAGCTGAAATCAACCAAGTAGAAACAAAAAGGACCATAGAAAGAATCAACAGGACCAAAAGTTGGTTCTTTGAGAAAATCAACAAGATAGATAAACCCTTAGCCAGACTAACAAGAGGACACAGAGAGTGCGTCCAAATTAACAAAATCAGAAATGAAAAGGGAGACATAACTACAGATTCAGAGGAAATTCAAAAAATCATCAGATCTTACTATAAAAACCTATATTCAACAAAATTTGAAAATCTTCAGGAAATGGACAATTTCCTAGACAGATACCAGGTATCAAAGTTAAATCAGGAACAGATAAACCAGTTAAACAACCCCATAACTCCTAAGGAAATAGAAGCAGTCATTAAAGGTCTCCCAACCAAAAAGAGCCCAGGTCCAGATGGGTTTAGTGCAGAATTCTATCAAACCTTCATAGAAGACCTCATACCAATATTATCCAAACTATTCCACAAAATTGAAACAGATGGAGCCCTACCGAATTCCTTCTACGAATCTACAATTACTCTTATACCTAAACCACACAAAGACACAACAAAGAAAGAGAACTTCAGACCAATTTCCCTTATGAATATCGACGCAAAAATACTCAATAAAATTCTGGCAAACCGAATTCAAGAGCACATCAAAACAATCATCCACCATGATCAAGTAGGCTTCATCCCAGGCATGCAGGGATGGTTTAATATACGGAAAACCATCAACGTGATCCATTATATAAACAAACTGAAAGAACAGAACCACATGATCATTTCATTAGATGCTGAGAAAGCATTTGACAAAATTCAACACCCCTTCATGATAAAAGTCCTGGAAAGAATAGGAATTCAAGGCCCATACCTAAACATAGTAAAAGCCATATACAGCAAACCAGTTGCTAACATTAAACTAAATGGAGAGAAACTTGAAGCAATCCCACTAAAATCAGGGACTAGACAAGGCTGCCCACTCTCTCCCTACTTATTCAATATAGTTCTTGAAGTTCTAGCCAGAGCAATCAGACAACAAAAGGAGATCAAAGGGATACAGATCGGAAAAGAAGAGGTCAAAATATCACTATTTGCAGATGATATGATAGTATATTTAAGTGATCCCAAAAGTTCCACCAGAGAACTACTAAAGCTGATAAACAACTTCAGCAAAGTGGCTGGGTATAAAATTAACTCAAATAAATCAGTTGCCTTCCTCTATACAAAAGAGAAACAAGCCGAGAAAGAAATTAGGGAAACGACACCCTTCATAATAGACCCAAATAATATAAAGTACCTCGGTGTGACTTTAACCAAGCAAGTAAAAGATCTGTACAATAAGAACTTCAAGACACTGAAGAAAGAAATTGAAGAAGACCTCAGAATGTGGAAAGATCTCCCATGCTCATGGATTGGCAGGATTAATATAGTAAAAATGGCCATTTTACCAAAAACAATCTACAGATTCAATTCAATCCCCATCAAAATACCAATCCAATTCTTCAAAGAGTTAGACAGAACAATTTGCAAATTCATCTGGAATAACAAAAAACCCAGGATAGCTAAAGCTATCCTCAACAATAAAAGGACTTCAGGGGGAATCACTATCCCTGAACTCAAGCAGTATTACAGAGCAATAGTGATAAAAACTGCATGGTATTGGTACAGAGACAGACAGATAGACCAATGGAATAGAATTGAAGACCCAGAAATGAACCCACACACCTATGGTCACTTGATTTTTGACAAAGGAGCCAAAACCATCCAATGGAAAAAAGATAGCATTTTCAGCAAATGGTGCTGGTTCAACTGGAGGGCAACATGTAGAAGAATGCAGATCGATCCATGCTTATCACCCTGTACAAAGCTTAAGTCGAAGTGGATCAAGGACCTCCACATCAAACCAGACACACTCAAACTAATAGAAGAAAAACTAGGGAAGCATCTGGAACACATGGGCACTGGAAAAAATTTCCTGAACAAAACACCAATGGCTTATGCTCTAAGATCAAGAATTGACAAATGGGATCTCATAAAACTGCAAAGCTTCTGTAAGGCAAAGGACACTGTGGTTAGGACAAAACGGCAACCAACAGATTGGGAAAAGATCTTTACCAACCCTACAACAGATAGAGGCCTTATATCCAAAATATACAAAGAACTCAAGAAGTTAGACCGCAGGGAAACAAATAACCCTATTAAAAAATGGGGTTCAGAGCTAAACAAAGAATTCACAGCTGAGGAATGCCGAATGGCTGAGAAACACCTAAAGAAATGTTCAACATCTTTAGTCATAAGGGAAATGCAAATCAAAACAACCCTGAGATTTCACCTCACACCAGTGCGATTGGCTAAGATCAAAAACTCAGGTGACAGCAGATGCTGGCGAGGTTGTGGAGAAAGAGGAACACTCCTCCATTGTTGGTGGGATTGCAGACTAGTAAAACCATTCTGGAAATCAGTCTGGAGGTTCCTCAGAAAATTGGACATTGAACTGCCTGATGATCCAGCTATACCTCTCTTGGGCATATACCCAAAAGATGCCTCAACATATAAAAGAGACACGTGCTCCACTATGTTCATCGCAGCCTTATTTATAATAGCCAGAAGCTGGAAAGAACCCAGATGCCCTTCAACAGAGGAATGGATACAGAAAATGTGGTACATCTACACAATGGAATATTACTCAGCTATCAAAAACAACGAGTTTATGAAATTCGTAGGCAAATGGTTGGAACTGGAAAATATCATCCTGAGTGAGCTAACCCAATCACAGAAAGACATACATGGTATGCACTCATTGATAAGTGGCTATTAGCCCAAATGCTTGAATTACCCTAGATCCCTAGAACAAACGAAACTCAAGACGGATGATCAAAATGTGAATGCTTCACTCCTTCTTTAAATGAGGAAAAAGAATACCCTTGGCAGGGAAGGGAGAGGCAAAGATTAAAACAGAGGCTGAAGGAACACCCATTCAGAGCCTGCCCCACATGTGGCCCATACATATACAGCCACCCAATTAGACAAGATGGATGAAGCAAAGAAGTGCAGACCGACAGGAGCCGGATGTAGATCTCTCCTGAGAGACACAGCCAGAATACAGAAAATATAGAGGCGAATGCCAGCAGCAAACCACTGAACTGAGAATAGGTCCCCTATTGAAGGAATCAGAGAAAGAACTGGAAGAGCTTGAAGGGGCTCGAGACCCCAAAAGTACAACAATGCCAAGCAACCAGAGCTTCCAGGGACTAAGCCACTACCTAAAGACTATACATGGACTGACCCTGGACTCTGACCCCATAGGTAGCAATGAATATCCTAGTAAGAGCACCAGTGGAAGGGGAAGCCCTGGGTCCTGCTAAGACTGAACCCACAGTGAACTAGTCTATGGGGGGAGGGCGGCAATGGGGGGAGGGTTGGGAGGGGAACACCCATAAGGAAGGGGAGGGGGAAGGGGGATGTTTGCCCGGAAACCGGGAAAGGGAATAACACTCGAAATGTATATAAGAAATACTCAAGTTAATAAAAAAAAAAAAAAAGGAAAAAAAAAAAAGAAAGAATATTAAAAGCAGTAAGGGAAAAAGGTCAAGTAACATATAAAGGCAGGCCTATCAGAATCACACCAGACTTTTCGCCAGAAACTATGAAAGCCAGAAGATCCTGGACAGATGTCATACAGACCCTAAGAGAACACAACTGCCAGCCCAGGTTACTGTATCCTGCAAAACTCTCAATTAACATAGATGGAGAAACCAAGATATTCCATGACAAAACCAAATTTACACAATATCTTTCTACAAATCCAGCACTACAAAGGATAATAAATGGTAAAGCACAACATAAGGAGACAAGCTATACCCTAGAAGAAGCCAGAAACTAATCGTCTTGGCAACAAAACAAAGAGAAGAAAAGCACACAAACATAACCTCATATCCAAATATGAATATAACAGGAAGCAATAATCACTATTCCTTAATATCTCTCAACAGCAATGGCCTCAACTCCACAATAAAAAGACATAGATTAACAAACTGGATACGCAACGAGGACCCTGCATTCTGCTGCCTACAGGAAACACACCTCAGAGACAAAGACAGACACTACCTCAGAGTGAAAGGCTGGAAAACAACTTTCCAAGCAAATGGTCGGAAGAAGCAAGCTGGAGTAGCCATTCTAATATCAAATAAAATCAATTTTCAACTAAAATTCATCAAAAACATAAGGAAGGACACTACATATTCATCAAAGGAAATATCCATCAAGATGAACTCTCAATCCTAAATATCTATGCCCCAAAGACAAGGGAACCTACATACGTAAAAGAAACCTTACTAAAGCTCAAAACACACATTGCACCTCACACAATAATAGTAGGAGATTTCAACACCCCACTCTCATCAATGGACAGATCATGGAAACAGAAATTAAACAGAGACGTAGGCAGACTAAGAGAAGTCATGAGCCAAATGGACTTAACAGATATTTATAGAACATTCTATCCTAAAGCAAAAGGATATACCTTCTTCTCAGTACCTCATGGTACTTTCTCCAAAATTGACCATATAATTGGTCAAAAAACGGGCCTCAACAGGTACAGAAAGATAGAAATAATCCCAGGTGCGCTATTGTGCCACCAGGGCCTAAAACTGGTCTTCAATAACAATAAGGGAAGAATGCCCACATATACGTGGAAATTGAACAATGCTCTACTTAATGATAACTTGGTCAAGGAAGAAATAAAGAAAGAAATTAAAGACTTTTTAGTATTTAATGGAAATGAGGTACAACATACCCGAACTTATGGAACACAATGAAAGCTGTGCTAAGAGGAAAACTCATAGCACTGAGTGCCTGCAGAAAGAAACAGGAAAGAGCATATGTCAGATGCTTGACAGCACACCTAAAAGCTCTAGAACAAAAAGAAGGAAATACACCCAGGAGGAGGAGAAGGATGGAAATAATCAAACTCAGAGCTGAAATCAACCAAGTAGAAACAAAAAGGACCATAGAAAGAATCAACAGAACCAAAAGTTGGTTCTTTGAGAAAATCAACAAGATAGATAAACCCTTAGCCAGACTAATGAGAGGACACAGAGAGAGTGTCCAAATTAACTAAATCAGAAATGAAAAGGGAGATATAACTACAGATTCCGAGGAAATTCAAAAAATCATCAGATCTTACTATAAAAGCCTATATTCAACAAAACTTGAAAATCTGCAGGAAATGGACAATTTCCTAAACAGATACCAGGTATCAAACTTAAATCAGGAACAGTTAAACCAGTTAAACAACCCCATAGCAGTCATTGAAGGTCTCCCAACCAAAAAGAGCCTGGGTCCAGATGGGTTTAGTGCAGAATTCTATCAGACCTTCATAGAACACCTCATACCAATGTTATCCAAACTATTCCACAAAATTGAAACAGATGGAGCACTACCAAATTCTTTCTATGAAGCCACAATTATTCTTATACCTAAACCACACAAAGACCCAACAAAGAAAGAGAACTTCAGACCAATTTCCCTTATGAATATCGACGCAAAAATACTCAATAAAATTCTGGCAAACTGAATCCAAGATCATATCAAAACAATCATCCACTATGATCAAGTAGGCTTCATCCCAGGCATGCAGGGATAGTTTAATATACGGAAAACCATCAACGTGATCCATTATATAGACAAACTGAAAGAACAAAACCACATGATCATTTTATTAGATGCTGAGAAAGCATTTGACAAAATACAACACCCCTTCATGATAAAAGTCTTGGAAAGAATAGGAATTCAAGGCCCATACCTAAACATAGTAAAAGCCATATACAGCAAACCAGTTGCTAACATACAACTAAATGGAGAGAAACTTGAAGCAATCCCACTAAAATCAGGGACTAGACAAGGCTGCCCACTCTCTCCCTCCTTATTCAATATAGTTCTCGAAGTTCTAGCCAGAGCAATCAGACAACAAAAGGAGGTCAAGGGGATACAGATCAGAAAAGAAGAAGTCAAAATATCACTATTTGCAGATGATATGATAGTATATTTAAGTGATCCCAAAAGTTCCACCAGAGAACTACTAAAGATGATAAACAACTTCAGGAAAGTGGCTGGGTATAAAATTAACTCAAATAAATCAGTAGCCTTCCTCTACACAAAAGAGAAAAAAGCCGAGAAAGAAATTAGGGAAACGACACCCTTCATAATAGACCCAAATAATATAAAATACCTCGGTGTGACTTTCACCAAGCAAGTAAAAAAATCTGTTCAATAAGAACTTCAAGACACTGAAGAAGGAAATTGAAGAAGACCTCAGAAGATGGAAAGATCTCCCATGCTCATGGATTGGCAGGATTAATTTAGTAAAAATGGCCATTTTACCAAAAGCAATCTACAGATTCAATGCAATCCCCATCAAAATACCAATCCAATTCTTCAAAGAGTTAGACAGAACAATTTGCAAATTCATCTGGAATAACAAAAAACCCAGGATAGCTAAAACTATCCTCAACAATAAAAGGACTTCAGGGGGAATCACTATCCCTGAACTCAAGCAGTATTACAGAGCAATAGTGATAAAAACTGCATGGTATTGGTACAGAGACAGACAGATAGATGAATGGAACAGAATTGAAGACCCAGAAATGAACCCACACACCTCTGGGCACTTGATTTTTAACAAAGGAGCCTAAACCATCCAATGGAAAAAAGATAGCATGTTCAGCAAATGGTGCTGGTTCAACTGGAGGTCAACATGTAGAAGAATGCAGATCGATCCATGCTTATCACCCTGTACAAAGCTTAAGTCCAAGTGGATCAAGGACCTCCACATCAAACCAGACACACTCAAACTAATAGAAGAAAAACTAGGGAAGCATCTGGAACACATGGGCACTGGAAAAAATTTCCTGAACAAAACACCAATGGCTTATGCTCTAAGATCAAGAATCGACAAATGGGATCTCATAAAACTGCAAAGCTTCTGTAAGGCAAAGGACACTGTGGTTAGGACAAAACGGCAACCAACAGATTGGGAAAAGATCTTTACCAATCCTACAACAGATAGAGGCCTTATATCCAAAATATACAAAGAACTCAAGAAGTTAGACCGCAGGGAAACAAATAACCCTATTAAAAATGGGGTTCAGAGCTAAACAAAGAATTCACAGCTGAGGAATGCCGAATGGCTGAGAAATACCTAAATAAATGTTCAACATCTTTAGTCATAAGGGAAATGCAAATCAAAACAACCCGGAGATTTCACATCACATCAGTGAGAATAGCTAAGATCAAAAACTCAGGTGACAGCAGATGCTGGCGAGGATGTGGAGAAAGAGGAACACTCCTCCATTGTTGGTGGGATTGCAGACTGGTAAAACCATTCTGGAAATCAGTCTGGAGATTCCTCAGAAAATTGGACATTGAACTGCCTGAGGATCCAGCTATACCTCTCTTGGGCATATACCCAAAAGATGCCTCAACATATAAAAGAGACACGTGCTCCACTATGTTCATCGCAGCCGTATTTATAATAGCCAAAAAATGGAAAGAACCCAGATGCCCTTCAACAGAGGAATGGATACAGAAAATGTGGTACATCTACACAATGGAATATTACTCAGCTATCAAAAACAACGAGTTTATGAAATTCATAGGCAAATGGTTGGAACTGGAAAATATCATCCTGAGTGAGCTAACCCAATCACAGAAAGACATACATGGTATGCACTCATTGATAAGTGGCTATTATCCCAAATGCTTGAATTACCCTAGATCCCTAGAACAAACGAAACTCAAGACGGATGATCAAAATGTGAATGCTTCACTCCTTCTTTAAATGAGGAAAAAGAATACCCTTGGCTGGGAAGGGAGAGGCAAAGATTAAAACAGAGACTGAAGAAACACCCATTCAGAGCCTGCCCCACAGGTGGCCCATACATATACAGCCACCCAATTGGACAAGATGGATGAAGCAAAGAAGTGCAGACTGACAGGAGCCGGATGTAGATCGCTCCTGAGAGACACAGCCAGAATACAGCAAATACAGAGGCGAATGCCAGCAGCAAACCACTGAACTGAGAATAGGTCCCCCGTTGAAGGAATCAGAGAAAGAACTGGAAGAGCTTGAAGGGGCTCGAGACCCCAAAAGTACAACAATGTCAAGCAACCAGAGCTTCCAGGGACTAAGCCACTACCTAAATACTATACATGGACTGACCCTGGACTCTGACCCCATAGGTAGCAATGAATATCCTAGTAAGTGCACCAGTGGAAGGGGAAGCCCTGGGTCCTGCTAAGACTGAACCCCCAGTGAACTAGACTATGGGGGGAGGGCGGCAATGGGGGGAGGGTTGGGAGGGGGACACCCATAAGGAAGGGGAGGGGGGAGGGGGATGTTTTCCGGAAACCGGGAAAGGGAATAACACTTGAAATGTATATAAGAAATACTCAAGTTAATAAAAAAAAATAATAATAAAAAAAATAAAAAAATAAAAAAATTAAAAAAAAAAAAGAAATTAGGGAAACGACACCCTTCATAATAGACCCAAATAATATAAAGTACCTCGGTGTGACTTTAACCAAACAAGTAAAAGATTAGTACAATAAGAACTTCAAGACTCTGAAGAAAGAAATTGAAGAAGACCTCAGAAGATGGAAAGATCTCCCATGCTCATGGATTGGCAGGATTTATATAGTAAAAATGGCCATTTCACCAAAAGCAATCTACAGATTCAATGCAATCCCCATCAAAATACCAATCCAATTCTTCAAAGAGTTAGACAGAACAATTTGCAAATTCATCTGGAATAACAAAAAACCCAGGATAGCTAAAACTATCCTCAACAATAAAAGGACTTCAGGGGGAATCACTATCCCTGAACTCAAGCAGTATTACAGAGCAATAGTGATAAAAACTGCATGGTATTGGTACAGAGACAGACAGATAGATGAATGGAACAGAATTGAAGACCCAGAAATGAACCCACACACCTCTGGGCACTTGATTTTTAACAAAGGAGCCTAAACCATCCAATGGAAAAAAGATAGCATGTTCAGCAAATGGTGCTGGTTCAACTGGAGGTCAACATGTAGAAGAATGCAGATTGATCCATGCTTATCACCCTGTACAAAGCTTAAGTCCAAGTGGATCAAGGACCTCCACATCAAACCAGATACACGCAAACTAATAGAAGAAAAACTAGGGAAGCATCTGGAACACATGGGCACTGGAAAAAATTTCTTGAACAAAACACCAATGGCTTATGCTCTAAGATCAAGAATCAAAAAAAGGGATCTCATAAAACTGCAAAGCTTCTGTAAGGCAAAGGACACTGTGGTTAGGACAAAACGGCAACCAATAGATTGGGAAAAGATCTTTACCAATCCTACAACAGATAGACGGCTTATATCCAAAATGTACAAAGAACTCAAGAAGTTAGACCACAGGGAAACAAATAACCCTATTAAAAAATGGGGTTCAGAGCTAAACAAAGAATTCACAGCTGAGGAATGATGCCCAATGGCTGAGAAACACCTAAAGAAATGTTCAACATCTTTAGTCATAAGGGAAATGCAAATCAAAACAACCCTGAGATTTCTCCTCACACTAGTGAGAATGGCTAAGATCAAAAACTCAGGTGACAACAAATGCTGGCAAGGATGTGGAGAAAGAGGAACACTCCTCCATTGTTGGTGGGATTGCAGACTGGTACAACCATTCTGGAAATCAGTCTGGAAGTTCCTCAGAAAATTGGACATTGAATTACCTGAGGATCCAGCTATACCTCTCTTGGGCATATACCCAAAAGATGCCCAACACATAAAAAAGACATGTGCTCCACTATGTTCATATCAGCCTTATGTATAGTAGCCAGAAACTGGAAAGAACCCAGATGCCCTTCAACAGAGGAATGGATATAAAAAGTGGTACATCTACACAATGGAATATTACTCAGCTATCAAAAACAATGCCTATATGAAATTCATAGGCAAATGGTTGGAACTGGAAAATATCATGCTGAGTGAGGTAATCCAGTCACAGAAAAACACACATGGTATGCACTCATTGATAAGTGGCTATTAGCCCAAATGCTTGAATTACCCTATATGCATAGAACACATGAAACTCAAGACGGATGATCAAAATGTGAATGCTTCACTCCTTCTTTAATAGGGGAACAAGAATACCCTTGGCAGGGAAGAGAGAAGCAAAGATTAAAACAGAGACAGAAGGAACACCCATTCAGAGCCTGCCCCACAGGTGGACCATACATATACAGCCACCCAATTAGACAAGATGGATGAAGCAAAGAAGTGCAGGCAGACAGGAGCCGGATGTAGATCGCCCTTGAGAGACACAGCCAGAATACAGCAAATACAGAGGCGAATGCCAGCAGCAAACCACTGAACTGAGAATAGGACCCCTGTTGAAGGAATCAAAGAAAGAACTGGAAGAGCTTGAAGGGGCTCGAGACCTCTTATGAACAACAATGCCAAGCAACTATAGCTTCCAGGGACTAAGCCACTACCTAAAGACTATACATGGACTGACCCTGAACTCTGACCTCATAGGTAGCAATGAATATCCTAGTAAGAGCACCAGTGTAAGGGGAAGCCCTTGGTCCTGCTAAGACTGAACTTCCAGTGAACGTGATTGTTGGGGGGAGGGCAGCAATGAGGGGGGGTGGGGAGGGGAATACCCATAAAGAAGGGGAGGGGGAGGGATTAGGGGGATGTTTGCCTGGAAACAGGGAAAGTGAATAACATTCGAAATGTAAATAAGAAATACTCAAGTTAATAAAAAAAATTTTTCCAAATATGTTGGCTAATGACAGTTTTTTTTTCTTTTTGTTTTTTCGGAGCTGGGGACCGAACCCAGGGCCTTGCGCTTGCTAAGCAAGCGCTCTACCACTGAGCTAAATCCCCAACCTGGCTAATGACAGTTCTAATGACAGTGTCCTTTGATTACAGAAGCTTTGCAATTTTATGAACTTCCACTTGTTGATTTTTGATCTTAGAGTATAAGCCATTGGTGCTTTGTTCTGGAAATTTTCCCAAGTGCCCATGTGTTTGAGGCTGTTTCCCAGTTTTTCTTCTACTAGCTATCTTTTTTTCCACTGAATGGTTTTAGCTCCTTTATCAAAGATCAAGTGACCATACATGTGTGGGTTCATATTTGGGTCTTCAATGCTATTCCATTGAGCTACCTGCTTATCTCTGTACCAATATCACACAGGTTTTAACCACTATTGCTATGTATTACTGCTTGAGTTCAGGGATGGTGATTCACCCAGAAGTTCTTTTATTGTTTTCTGTAATTACAAATGAATTTGCAAATTGCTCTTACTAACTCTTTGAAGAATTGAGTCGGAATTTTGATGGGGATAGCATTGAATCTGTAGATTGTTTTTGGCAAGATGGCCACTTTGACATATTAATCCTGCCAATCCATAAGCATGGGAGATCTCTGTATCTTCTGAGATCTTCTTCAATTTCCTTCTTCAGAGACTTGAAATTCTTTTCATACAGATCTTTAACTTGCTTGTTTAGAGTCACACTGAGATATTTTATATTATTTGTGTCTATTGTGAAGGGTATCATTTCCCTAATCTCAATCTCAGCCTGTTTATCCTTTGAGTAAAGGAAGGCTATGGATTTGTTTGACTTAATTTTCTATCCAGCCACTTTGCTGAAGTTGTATGTCATGTTTAGAAGTTCTTTGGTGGAATTTTGGGGGTCACTTAAGTATACCATCATATCATCTACAAATAGTGATATTTTGATTTCTTCCTTTCTAATTTGTATCCCTTTGACCTCCATTTGTTGTCTGATTTGCCAGCTAGGACTTCGAGTACTATATTGAATAGGTAGGGAAAGAGTGGGCAGCCTTGTCTAGTCACTGATTTTAGTGGGATTTCTTCAAGTTTCTCTCCATGTAGATTAATGTTGGCTACTGGTTTGTTGAATACTGCTTTTACTATAATTAGTTATGGGCCTTGAATTCCTGACCTTTCCAAGAGTTTTAATATAAAAGTGTGTTGAATTTTGTCAAATTCTTTCTCAGGATCTAATGAGATGATCATGTTTTTTGTTTATTTCTTGTTGAGAAACTTGAGTATTTCTTGTTTACATTTCAATTTTTATTCCCCTTCCTGGATTCTGGGCCAACATCCCCCTAACCCCTCCCCGTCCCCTTCTTTATTTGTGTTTGCCTACCCATCTTCCCCCCAATACCACCCTCCCCTCAACAATTACGTTCACTGGGAGTTCAGTCTTGGCAGGACCAAGGGCTTCCCCTTTCACTGGTGCTCTTACTAGGCTATACATTGCTACGTATGCAGTTGGAAACCAGAGTCAGTCCATGTATAGTCTTTGGGTAGTGACTAAGTCCCTGGAAGCTCTGGTTGCTTGGCATTGCTGTTCATATGGGGTCTCAAGCCCCTTCAAGCTCTTCCAGTTCTTTCTAAGATTCCTTCAATGGGGTCCTGTTCTCAGTTCAGTGGTTTAATGAAGACATTCACCTATATATTTGCTATATTCTGGCTGTGTCTCTCAGGAGAGATCTAAATCCAGTTCCTGTCAGCCTGCACTTCTTTGCTTAATCCATTTTATCTAGTTTGGTGGCTGAATATTTATGGGCCACATGTGGGGCAGGCTCTGAATGGGTATTCCTTCTGCCTCTGTTCTAAATTTTGCCTCCCTATTCCCTCCCAAGGGTATTCTTATTCCCCTTTTAAAGAAGCAGTGAAGCATTTGCATTTTGGTCATCCTTCTTGAGTTTCATGGGTTCATTGCATCAACGGGTAATTCAAGTATTTGGGCTAATATCCACTTATCAATGAGCTCATACCATGTGTGTTTTTCTGTGATTGGGTTACCTCACTCAGAATGATATTTTCCAGTTCCATCCATTTGCCTATGAATTTCATAAAGGCATTGTTTTTGATAGCTGAGTAATATTCCATTGTGTAGATGTACCACATTTTCTGAATACATTCCTCTGTTGAAGGGCATCTGGGTTCTTTCCAGCCTCGGGCTATTATAAATAAGGCTGCTATGAACACAGTGGAGCACGTGTCTTTGTTATATGTTGGGGCATCTTTTGGTTATATGCCCAAGAGGTTTAGCTGGGTCCTCAGGTAGTTCAATGTCCAATTTTCTGAGGAACCTCCAGACTGATTTCCAGAATGGTTATACCAGTCTGCAATCCCACCAACAATGGAGGAGTGTTCCTCTTTCTCCACATCCTCGCCTGCATTTGCTGTCACCTGAGTTTTTGATCTTACCCATTCTCACTGGTGTAAGGTGAAATCTCAGGGTTGTTTTGATTTGCATTTCCCTTATGACTAAAGATGTTGAACATTTATTTAGGTGTTTCTCAGACATTTGATATTCCTCAGCTGTAAATTCTTTGTTTAGCTCTGAACCCCATTTTTAATAGGGTTATTTGTCTCCCTGCGGTCTAACTTCTTGAGTTCTTTGTACATTTTGGATATAAGCCCTCTATCAGTAGTAGGACTGATAAACATCTTTACCCAATCTGTTGGTTGCCGTTTTGTCCTAACCACAGTGTCCTTTGCCTTACAGAAGCTTTGCAGTTTTATGAGATCCCTTTTTTCGATTCTTGATCTTAGAGCATAAGCCAATGGTGTTTTGTTCAGGAAATTTTTTCCAGTGCCCATATATTCGAGATGCTGCCCTAGTTTTTCTTCTATTAGTTTGAGTGTATCTGGTTTGATGTGGAGGTCCTTGATGCACTTGAACTTAAGCTTTGTACAGGGTGATAAGCATGGATCAATCTGCATTCTTCTACATGCTGAACTTCAGTTGACTAGCACGATTTGCAGAAAAGGCTATCTTTTTTCCATTGGATGGTTTTGGCTCCTTTGTCAAATATCAAGTAACCATAGGTGTCTGGGTTCATTTCTGGGTCTTCAATTCTATTCCACTGGTCTCTCTGTCTGTCCTTGTACCAATACCATGCAGTTTTTATCACTGTTGCTCTGTAATACTGCTTGAGTTCAGGGATAGTGATTCCCACGGAAGTCTTTTTATTGCTGGGGATAGTTTTAGCTATCCTGGGTTTTTTGTTATTCCAGATGAATTTGGAAATTCTTCTGTCTAAATTGCTGAAGAACAGGATTGGTATTTTGATGGGGATTGCATTGAATCTGTGGATTGCTTTTGGTAAAATGGCCATTTTTCTATATTAATCCTGCCAATCCATGAGCATGGGAGATCTTTCCATCTTTTGAGATCATCTTAAATTTCTTTCTTCAGAGGCTTGAAGTTCTTATCATACAGATCGTTCACTTGCTTGGTTAAAGTCACAGTGAGGTATTTTTATATTATTTGGGACTATTATGAAGTGTGTCGTTTCCCTAATTTCTTTCTCAGCTTGTTTCCCTTTAGTGTAGAGGAAGGCTACTGATTGATTGGAGTTATTTTTATACCCAGCCACTTTGCTGAAGGTGTGTATCAGGTTTAGTAGTTCTCTGGTGGAACTTTTGGGTTCACTTAAATATACTATCATATCATCTGCAGATAGTTATATTTTAAATTCTTTCTTTCCAATCTGTATCCCTTTGATCTACTTTTGTTGTCTGATATTTCTGGCTAGGACTTTGAGAACTATACTGAATAAGTAGGGAGAGAGTGGGAAGCCTTGTCTAGTCCCTGATTTTAGTGGGATTGCTTCAAGTTTCTCTCCATTTAGTTTAATGTTAGCAACTGGTTTGCTGTATATGGCTTTTACTGTGTTTAAGTATGGGCCTTGAATTCCTATTCTTTCCAGGACTTTTATCTTGAAGGGGTGTTGAATTTTGTCAAATGCTTTCTCAGCATCTTATGAAATGATCATGTACTTTTTATCTTTCAGTTTGTTTATGTAATGGATTACTTTGATAGCTTTCCGTATATTAAACCATCTCTGCATGCCTGGGCTGAAGCCTACTTGATCATGATGGATGATTTTTTTGATGAGCTCTTGGATTCAG
Organism: Rattus norvegicus; assembly: GCF_021556685.1. Lineage (NCBI taxonomy): Eukaryota > Metazoa > Chordata > Mammalia > Rodentia > Muridae > Rattus > Rattus norvegicus. Next base: position 98,131,291 of record NC_141536.1, on the reverse strand, counting down.
TTTGCTAGAATTTTATTAAGTATTATTGTGTCGATATTCATAAGGGAAATTGGTCTGAAGTTCTCTTTCTTTGTTGGGTCTTTGTGTGGTTTAGGTGTAAGAGTAATTGTGGCTTCATAGAAGGAATTCGGCAGCACTCCATCTGTTTCAATTTTATTTGGAATAGTTTGGATAGTATTGGTACGAGGTCTTCTACGAAGATCTGATAGAATTCTAGTCTGAACCCATCTGGACCTGGGCTCTTTTTGGTTGGGAGACCTTTAATGACTGCTTCTATTTCTTTAGGAGTTATGGGGTTGTTTAAATGGATTATCTATTCCTGATTTAAGTTCGGTACCTGGAATCTCTATAGGACATTGTCCATTTCCTACAGAATTTCAAGTTTTGTCGAATATAGGCTTTTGTAGTACGATCTGATGATTTTTTGAATTTCCTCTGATTATGTAGTTATGTTTCCTTTTTCAATTCTGATTTTGTTAATTCATACATATTCTCTGTGTCCTCTCATTAGTCTGGCTAAGGGTTTATCTGTCGTGTTGATTTTCTCAAAGAACCAACTTTTGGTTCTGTTGATTCTTGTATAGTCCTTTTTGTTTCTACTTGGTTGATTTCACCTCTGAGTATGATTATTTCCTGCCTTCTAATCATGTTGGGTGTATTTGCTTCTTTTGTTCTAGAGCTTTTAGGTGTGCTGTCAAGCTGCTGACATATGTTCTCTCCTGTTTCTTTCTGCAGGCACTCAGAGCTATCCTCTTAGCCAGCTTTCATTGTGTCCCTTAAGTGTGGGTATGTTGTACCTTCATTTTCATTAAATTCTAAGAAGTCTTTAATTTACTTCTTTATTGCTTGATAGATCAGGTTAGCATTGAGTAGAGCATTGTTCAAGTTCCATATATATGTGAGCATTCTTCCCTTATTGTTTTTGAAGACCAGCTTTAGCCTGTGGTGGTCTGATAGGATGCATGGGATTATTTCTGTCTTCTGTGTCTATTGAGGCCTGTTTATGACGAATTATATGGTCAATTTTGAATAATGGACCATGAGGTAGTGAGAAGAAGGTATAACCTTTTGTTTTAGGGCAGAGTGTTCTATAAATATCTGTTTAGTCCATTTGGTTCATGACTTCTCTTAGTCTGTCTATGTTTCTGTTTAATTTCTGTTTCCATAATCTGTCCATTGATGAGAGTGGGGTGTTGAAATCTCCTACTATTATTGTGTGTGGTGCAATGTGTGCTTTGAGCTTTAGTAAGATTTCTTTTATGTATGTAGATGCCCTTGTATTTGGAGCATAGATATTTAGGATTGAGAGTTCATCTTGGTGGATTTTTCCTTTGATGCATATGAAGTGTCCTTCCTTCTCTTTTTTGATGACTTTTAGTTGAAAATTGATTTTATTCGATATTAGAATGGCTACTCCAGCTTGCTTCTTCTGACCATTTGCTTGGAAAGTTGTTTTCCATCCTTTCATTCTGAGGTAGTGTCTGTCTTTGACTCTGAAGCGTGGTTCCTATAGGCAACAGAATGCAGGGTCCTCATTGCGTATCCAGTTTGTTAATCTATGAATTTTTATTGGGGAGTTGAGTCCATTGATGTTGTGAAATATTAAGGAATAGTTATTGTTGCTTCCTGTTATATTCGCATTTGGATGTGGGATTATGTTTGTGTGCTTTTCTTCTCTTTGTTTTGTTGCCAAGACGATTAGTTTCTTGCTTTTTCTAGGGTGTAACTTGCCTCCTTATGTTGGGCTTTGCCATTTATTATCCATTGTAGGGCTAGATTTGTAGAAAGATATTGTTTAAATTTGGTTTTGTTATGGAATATCTTGGTTTCCTCATCTATGTTAACTGAGAGTTTTGCTGGATACAGTAACCTGGGCTGGCATATGTTCTCTTAGGGTCTGTATGACATCTGCCCAGGATCTTCTAGCTTTCATACACTCTGGTGAGAAGTCTGGTGTGATTCTGATAGGTCTGCCTTTATATGTTACTTGACCTTTGTCCCTTACTGCTTTTAATATTCTTTCTTTATTTTGTGCGTTTGGTGTTTTGACTATTATGTGATGGGAGGAGTTTCTTTTCTGGTCCAATCTATTTGGAGTTCTGTAGGCTTCTTGTCTGTTTATGGGCATCTCTTTCTTTAGGTTAGGGAAGTTTTCTTCTATGATTTTGTTGAAGATATTTACTGGTCCTTTGAGCTGGGAGTCTTCACTCTCTTTTATACCTATTATCCTTAGGTTTGATCTTCTCATTGAGTCCTGGATTTCTTGTATGTTTTGGACCAGTAGCTTTTCCCGTTTTACATTATCTTTGACTGTTGTGTCGATGATTTCTATGGAATCTTCTGCTCCCGAGATTCTCTCTTCTATCTCTTGAATTCTGTTGATGATGCTTTTACCTACGGCTCCTTGTCTCTTCCTTTGGTTTTCTATATCCAAGGTTGTCTCCCTTTTGCTTTCTTTATTGCTTCTATTTCCATTTTTAATTCTTCACCTCTTTGATTATGTTTTCCTGGAATCCTTTCAGGGATTTTTGTGATTCCTCTCTATAGGCTTCTACCTGTTTATTTTTTCCTACATTTCTCTAAGGGAGTTCTTTATGACTTTCATGAAGTCCTCCAGCATCATGATCAAATGTGATTTTAAATGTAGGATTTAATTCCTTCACCTGTTTGATTGTGTTTTCCTGGAATTCTTCAGGGATTTTTGTGATTCCTCTCTATAGGCTTCTACTTGTTTCTTTATGTTTTCCTGCATTTCTCTAAGGGAGTTCTTTATGTCTTTCTTAAAGTCCTCCATCATCATGATCAAATGTGATTTTAAATCTAGATCTTACTTTTCTAGTGTTTGTTTTGGTGGGAGAACTGGGCTCCGATGATGCCATGTAGACTTGGTTTCTGTTTCTTGGGTTCCTGTGCTTGCCTCTCTCCATCAGGTTGTCTCAAGTCGTACCTTGTTCTGCTATTTCTGACAGTGGCTAGACCGTCCTATAGGCCTGTGTGTCAGGAGTGCTGTAGACTTGTTTTCCTGTTTTCTTTCAGCCAGTTATGGGAACAGAGTGTTCTGCTTTCAGGCAAGTAGCCTTTCATGTCTACTGGTCTTCAGCTATTCCTGTGGGCCTGTGTCCTGAGTCCATCAGGCATGTTGCTTGGAGCAGAAAACTTGGTCTTACCTGTGGTCCCGCAGCTGAAGTGGCTCCTCGGGTGGGGGGGCTGCTTTTGAGCTGTCTGTGAAGGCAGCAACCAGGAGGGCCTGCTCTGCCTTATCCCTGGTCCCCAGTGCACTCCCAGTTAGAGTTAGGTATTTTCCTCTGGAGTCAGAAATGTGGGCACAGTGTAGTCTCTTCTGGCTTCCCAGGCATGTCTGCCCCTCTGAAGGTTTAGCTCTCTCTCCCACGGGATTTGGTGCACGGAGCTTTTGATCGGGTCCCTTCAGATCTGGGCGGTGTTTGGACCACAGGAGCATTTTTTATTGAAAATGTTAATATATAGTGAACTGTAAAAATGGATTTCCAATATTTAGCCAACACTGCATCCCTGGGATGAAGCCTATTGATTATGGTGGATGATTGTTTAAGATTTGGTTTGCAAAAATGTATTGAACATTTTTACATCAATATTCATAAGGGAAATTGGCCTGAATTTCTCTTTCTTTGTTGAGTGTTTGTATGTCTTAGGTATAATTGTGGCTTGATAGAAGAATTCCTTCCATTTCTATTTTGTGAAATAGTTTGAAGTATATTGGTATTAGGTATTCTTGAAGGTCGATAGAATTCTGCTCTAAATCCATCTGGTCCTGGGCTTTTTTTTTTTTTTTTTTTTTTTTGGAGATTCTTAATAACTGATTCTATTTCTTTAGGAGTTATGGGACTTTTTGGATGGTTTACGTGATCCTGACTTAACTTTGGTACCTGATATATGTCTAGAATATTGTCCATTTCATCCAGATTTTCTAGTTTTGTTGAGTATAGGCTTTTGTAGTAGGATCTGATGATTTTTTTTTAATTTTCTTAGATTCTGCTGTTATGTCTCCCTTTTCATTTCTTAATTTGGTAATTTGGATACTGTCTCTGTGCCCTCTGGTTAGTCTGGCTAAGGGTTTATTTATCTTCTTGATTTTCTCAAAGAAATAGCTCCTGGTTTAGTTCATTTTGTATAGTTCTTTTTGTTTCTATTTGTTTCTATTTAAGGGTTGATTTCAGCACTGAGTTTGATTATTTCCTGCCTTCTACTCCTCCTGGGTGTATGTGCTTCTTTTTGTTCTAAAGTTTTTAGGTGTTCTGTCAACTTGTTAGTGTATGGTCCCTCCAGTTTTCTTTTGTAGACACTCAGAGCTATGAGTTTTCCTCTTAGCACTGCTTTCATTGTGTCCCATAAGTTTGGTATGTTGTGCCTTCATTTACATTAATTTCTAAAAAGTCTTTCATTTCTTTCTTTATTTCTTCCTTGACCAAGTTATCATTGAGCAGAGTGTTGTTCAACTTACATTTATATGTGGGCTTTCTGTTGTTTTTGGTGTTTTGTTTTGTTTTGTTGTTGTACGTCTGTGGTGATCTGATAGGATGCATGGGATTATTTAAATCTTCTTGTATCTGTTGAGGCCTGTTTTGTGACTGATTATATGGTCAATTTTGGAAAAGGTACCATGAGATGCTGAGAAGGTAAACTTTTGTTTTAGGATGAAATGCTCTATAGTTGTCTGTTAAATCCATCTGGTTCATGACTTCTGGTAGTTTCTCTGTGTCTCTGTTTAGTTTCTGATTCCATGATCTGTCCATTGGTGAGAGTTGGGTACTGAAGTCTCCTACTATTATTGAGTGAGGTACAATGTGTATTTTGAGCTTTAGTAAGGTTTGTTTTATGAATGTGGGTACCCTTGTACTTGAAGCATAGATGTTGATAATTGACACTTCATCTTGTCAAATTTTCCTTTTGAGGTATATGAAGTGTCCTTCCTTATCTTTATTGATAACTTTTGGTTGAAAGTTGATTTTATTCGATATTAATATGCTACTCAGGCTTGTTTATTGGGACAATTTTGAAAAGTGTTTTCCAGCCTTTTACTGTGAGGTAGTTTCTGTCTTTGTCACTGAGGTGTGTTTACTCTATGCAGCAAAATGTTATGTCTTCTTTACTTATCCAGTCTGCTATTCTATGTCTTTTTATTTGGGAATTGGGTCCATTGATGTGAGAGATATTAGGGACCAATGATTGTTTACCTGTTTTCTCCTGTATTTCTTAAAGGTAGTTATGCCCTTCTTAAAGACCTCTAACATCATCATGAATTGTGATTTTAAATCAAAATCTTGCTTTTCTGATGTGTTGGGGTATCCAGGGCTTGCACTGGTAAGGGAACTGGGTTATGGTGATGCCAAATGGCCTTGGTTTCTGTTGCTTAGGTTCTTGCCCTTCCCTCTCACTAACTGGCTATCTCTGGTGTTGGATGGTCTTGCTGTCTTTGACAGTGGTTAGACCCCTTTGGGGTTTTTTGTGTGTTTTGTTTTTGGGGGCTTCTTTATGTGATATATTTCTTTATTTACATTTCAAATGTTATACCCTTTCCCAGTGTCCTTTCCATCAGCCCCATCCCCTCCTCCTCCCTCATAAGGTTGTTTCTCCCCATCTATCCCCCTGACCAACCCACCCCCAACATTCCCCTGCACTGTGGGTCCAACCTTGGCAGACCAAGGGCTTCTCTTTCCACTGGTGCCCAACAAGGTCTTCCTCTGCTACATATGCAGTTGGAGCCCTGGGTCAGTCTTTCGGTAGTGGTTTAGTCCCTGGAAGCTCTGGTTGGTTGGCATTGTTGTTCTTCTGGGGTTGTAAGCCCCTTCAGCTCTTTCAATCCTTTTTCTAATTCCTCCAACAGGGGTCCTGATCTCAGTTCAGTGGTTTGCTTCTAGTATATGCCTCTGTATTTGACATGTTCTGCCTGTGTGTCAGCACTCTTGGAGGTTGATTTTCTCCCAGCAGGATCTAGGAACAGAGAACTGTGTCACAGGGTTAACTCTAGGCATAGGCCTCTCACACAGTTTTTTGCCCTTCATCCACCTCTGATATCTCTTAGATTTTAGATTTCCACTTCGGTGTAAGATTCATCATCCCTCCTTGTTACTTAGCATCTTTGGGTCTGACGATTGTAGCATGGTTAGACACTAATATCTATGACATTAGTATCTTTCTGGGTCTGATTACCTCCCTCTGGATTATATTCTCTAGTTCCATACATTTGACTTTAAATTTCATGATTTTTTTTGTTATTACTGGCTGAGTGGTGTTCCATGGCATAATGTACCACATGTTCTTTATCCATTCTTCAGTTGGAAATCTAGGTTATTTCTAGTTCCTGGGTATGACAATTAAAACTGCTATGAACATAGTTGAGCAAGTGTATTTGTGGTATGGTGGAGCATCTTTGGACCCAGGAGTGATGTACATGGGTCTCCAGGTAGAACTACTCCCAATTTTCTTAGAAGCCAACAAATTGATTTCCAATGTTGTTCTACAATTTTGCTTTCCTCCATGTCCTCAACGGCATGAAATGACACTTGAAATTTTTTATTTTAGCCATTCTGATTGGTATAAGATGGAATCTCAGAATCATTTTGATTTACATTCTGCTGAAGACTAAGGACCTGAGTATTTTTAATTGATTCACAGCCATTAGAATTTCTTCTGTTGAGAAGTCTGTTTAGCTCTGTTTCCATTTTTAACTGGGTTATTTGGTTTGTTGGGGTCCAATTTTTATATATATTGAATATTAGCCCTTTGTCATATGTAAGGTTAGGGAAGATCTTTTGCCCATTCTGTAGGCTGCCGTTTTGTCCTACTGACAGTGTTCTTTGCCTAACAGAAGCTTTTCAGTTTCATGAAGTCTCATTCATGAACTGTTGATGTTAATACCTCGGCTGTTGGTGTTCTGTTTAGAAAGTTATCTCTTGTACAAATGCATTCAAGGCTATTACTCACTTTCCTTTCTATCAGATTTAATATATCCAGATTTATGTTGAGATTGTTGATCTCCTCGAACTTTAGTTTTGTAAAGATAGATAGACTTTAGATAGATAGAATCTGTTTGTATTCTGTATACAGATACCCAGTTAGGCCAGCAACATTTGGTGAAGATGCTTTCATTTTTCCCTTGCATGGTTTTGGCTTCTTTGTCAAAATCAGGTGTCCTTAGGTATGTGAATTTCTTTCTGGGTCTTTACTTCAAGTCCATTGCTCAACCTGTCTATTTTCATGAAAATACCATGTGGCTCTTATTACTATTGTTATGAGTACAGCTTGAGATCAGGAATAGTGATACCACCAGAAGTTCTTTTATTATACAGGATTGTTGTCAATATCCTAAGTTCTTGTATTTTTCCACATGAAGTTAAGAAATGTTCTTTCATTTATTTATTTATTTATTTGTTTGTTTGTTTGTTTACAATCCAGCTGTTACCCTTCCTTCTGGTTCCCACTCCCAGAGTTCCTCATCCCATTGCTCCTCCTCCACCAGCATTCCCTCCTCTTTGGGGCATCCCACCTCTCCCACTGATGCCAAAACAGGTAGTTTTCTGCCCATGTGTGTCAGGGCCTGAGACCAGTTCATGTATGCTGCCTGGTTGATGGTTTAGTGTCTGGGAGCTCCCAGGGGTCCAGGTTAGTTGAGGGTGCTGGTCTTTGTATGGGGTCATCCTCCTCTTGAGATTCTTCTATCCTTCCCCTAATTTAACCACAGGGTTCCCCAACTTCAGTCCAATGGTTAGGTGTAAGTATCTATGCCTGTCTCAGTCAGCTACTGGTTGGGCCTCTCAGAGGACAACCATGCTAGGCTCCTATCGTATGTCCTCTTTGGGGTCTGGGTTACCTCACTCAGGATGATATTTTGTAGTTCCATTCATTTGCCTGCAAAACTCATGATGCTTTCTTTCTTAACAACTAATTAGTATTCTATTGTGTAAATGAACCACATTTTCTGTATCCATTCTTCGTTTGAGGAACATCTAGGCTGGTTCCACATTCTGGCTATTACAAACAAGGTCTCTATAAACACAATGGAGTCCCTGTGTTATGATGGGGCCTCTTTTGTGTATATGCCCAAGAGTGGTATAGCTGGGTCTTTGGGTGGATCTAATTCCAATTTTCTTTGGAACTTCCAGGTTAATTTCCAGAGTGGTTGTACCAGTTTGCAATCCCACCAGCAATGGAGGAGTGTTGAATAGAAGAGAAAGTGAGAGATAGCTCATTGGCACAGAGAAAAATTTTCTAAATAGAAATCCAATGGTTCAGGCTCTAAGATCAAGAATTGATAAATGGGCCTCATGAATCTGAAAAGATTCTGTAAGACAAAAGGCACAGTCAATAGGACACATCAGCAACCTACAGATTGGGGGAAAAAACTTCACTAACCCCATGTCTGATAAAGGGCTAATATCCAAAATATATAAAGAACCCACAAAGGTAACTCCCGAAACAACAAATGAACCAATTAAACCAGGATACAGAGCTAAGCAGAGAGTTCAAAACAGAGGAATCTCAAATGGCTGAGAAGCTAGGTTCACAGTCCTTAGTCATCAGGGAAATGCATATCAAAATGAGATTCCACGTTACATTAATCAGGATGGCTAAGATCAAAGACTCAGGTGACAATAGGAGAACCCCTTGGTTGGGCCAAGGCTTGACCCCCCCCCCCTGTTTAGGGGAATGTCAGGGCAGGTAGGCAGGAAGGAGTGGGTGGATGGGTAGGTAAACACCCCCATAGAAGAAGGGGGGAGGGAGATAGGATAGGGGGTTGTGGACTAGAACCTGGGAAAGAGGATAACATTTGAAATGTAAATCTTAAAAAAATCTAATTAAAAAAAAAAACCTCAGGTGACAGCACATGCTGGCATAGTTGTAGAGAAAGAAGTGCTTTTTCAGGGTCTGTAAAGAATTGTGTTCCCAGATGTCCTTCAAGAGCTGCATATGTAGCAGAGGATGGCCTTGTTGGGCACCAAAGGGAGGAGAAGCCCTTGGTCCTGCCAAGGCTGGACCCCCCATTGTAGGGGATATTCAGGGTGAGGAGACAGGAAGGGGTGGGTGGTTGGGTGGGAAAAAAGGGATAACATTCGAAATGCAAATAAAAAACATCCAATGAAAAAAAGAATTGTGTTGGAATTTTGATGGGAATTGTATTCAATCTGTAGATCCCTTTTGGTAAGGGGACCATTTTTACTATGTTAATTCTGAATCTGGCTACAGCTTCAACTATATTGAATAGGTATGGACAGCCTTGTTGTAGCCCTGATTTTAGTGAAATTCCTTTAAGTTTCCCTCTATTTAATTTGATAGGTTGATGTATATCACTAGTATTATAGTTTGGTATGCACCTTGTATCCCTGATCTCTCCAAGACTTTTAGCATAAAGGTATGTTGGATTTTGTCAAAGGCTTCTTCTGCATCTAAAGAGGTGATCATGTGGGATTTATTTCTTTGTTTAAATAGCAGATTATATTGATATATATGAAGGATTTTTTTTTTTTATTCCTAAATATTTTTTTTTATTAACTTGAGTATTTCTTATATACATTTCAAGTGTTATTCCCTTTCCCGGTTTCCGGGCAAAATCCCCCTCCCCCCTCCCCTTCCTTATGGGTGTTCCCCTCCCAACCCTCCCCCCATTGCCGCCCTCCCCCCATAGTCTAGTTCACTGGGGGTTCAGTCTTAGCAGGACCCAGGGCTTCCCCTTCCACTGGTGCTCTTACTAGGATATTCATTGCTACCTATGGGGTCAGAGTCCAGGGTCAGTCCATATATAGTCTTTAGGTAGTGGCTTAGTCCCTGGAAGCTCTGGTTGCTTGACATTGTTGTACTTTTGGGGTCTCGAGCCCCTTCAAGCTCTTCCAGTTCTTTCTCTGATTCCTTCAACGGGGGACCTATTCTCAGCTCAGTGGTTTGCTGCTGGCATTCGCCTCTGTATTTGCTGTATTCTGGCTGTGTCTCTCAGGAGCGATCTACATCCGGCTCCTGTCGGTCTGCTCTTCTTTGCTTCATCCATCTTGTACAATTGGGTGGCTGTATATGTATGGGCCACCTGTGGGGCAGGCTCTGAATGGGTGTTCCTTCAGTCTCTGTTTTAATCTTTGCCTCTCCCTTCCCAGCCAAGGGTATTCTTTTTGCTCATTTAAAGAAGGAGTGAAGCATTCACATTTTGATCATCCGTCTTGAGTTTCGTTTGTTCTAGGGATCTAGGGTAATTCAAGCATTTGGGCTAATAGCCACTTATCAATGAGTGCATACCATGTATGTCTTTCTGTGATTGGGTTAGCTCACTCAGGATGATATTTTCCAGTTCCAACCATTTGCCTACGAATTTCATAGACTCGTTGTTTTTGATAGCTGAGTAATATTCCATTGTGTAGATGTACCACATTTTCTGTATCCATTCCTCTGTTGAAGGGCATCTGGGTTCTTTCCATTTTCTGGCTATTATAAATAAGGCTGCGATGAACATAGTGGAGCACGTGTCTCTTTTATATGTTGAGGCATCTTTTGGGTATATGCCCAAGAGAGGTATAGCTGGATCCTCAGGCAGTTCAATGTCCAATTTTCTGAGGAACCTCCAGACTGATTTCCAGAATGGTTTTACCAGTCTGCAATCCCACCAACAATGGAGGAGTGTTCCTCTTTCTCCACATCCTCGCCAGCATCTGCTGTCACCTGACTTTTTGATCTTAGCCATTCTCACTGGTGTGAGGTGAAATCTCAGGGTTGTTTTGATTTGCATTTCCCTTATGACTAAAGATGTTGAACATTTCTTTAGGTGTTTCTCAGCCATTCGGCATTCCTCAGCTGTGAATTCTTTGTTTAGCTCTGAACCCCATTTTGTAATAGGGTTATTTGTTTCCCTGCGGTCTAACTTCTTGAGTTCTTTGTATATTTTGGATATAAGGCCTCTATCTGTTGTAGGATTGGTAAAGATCTTTTCCCAATCTGTTGGTTGCCGTTTTGTCCTAACCACCGTGTCCTTTGCCTTACAGAAGCTTTGCAGTTTTATGAGATCCCATTTGTCGATTCTTGATCTTAGAGCATAAGCCATTGGTGTTTTGTTCAGGAAATTTTTTCCAGTGCCCATGTGTTCCAGATGCTTCCCTAGTTTTTCTTCTATTAGTTTGAGTGTGTCTGGTTTGATGTGGAGGTCCTTGATCCACTTGGACTTAAGCTTTGTACAGGGTGATAAGGATGGATCGATCTGCATTCTTCTACATGTTGCCCTCCAGTTGAACCAGCACCATTTGCTGAAAATGCTATCTTTTTTCCATTGGATGGTTTTGGCTCCTTTGTCAAAAATCAAGTGACCATAGGTGTGTGGGTTCATTTCTGGGTCTTCAATTCTATTCCATTGGTCTATCTGTCTGTCTCTGTACCAATACCATGCAGTTTTTATCACTATTGCTCTGTAATACTGCTTGAGTTCAGGGATAGTGATTCCCCCTGAAGTCCTTTTATTGTTGAGGATAGCTTTAGCTATCCTGGGTTTTTTGTTATTCCAGATGAATTTGCAAATTGTTCTGTCTAACTCTTTGAAGAATTGGATTGGTATTTTGATGGGGATTGCATTGAATCTGTAGATTGCTTTTGGTAAAATGGCCATTTTTACTATATTAATCCTGCCAATCCATGAGCATGGGAGATCTTTCCATCTTCTGAGGTCTTCTTCAATTTCTTTCCTCAGTGTCTTGAAGTTCTTATTGTACAGATCTTTTACTTGCTTGGTTAAAGTCACACCGAGGTACTTTATATTATTTGGGTCTATTATGAAGGGTGTCGTTTCCCTAATTTCTTTCTCGGCTTGTTTCTCTTTTGTATAGAGGAAGGCAACTGATTTATTTGAGTTAATTTTATACCCAGCCACTTTGCTGAAGTTGTTTATCAGCTTTAGTAGTTCTCTGGTGGAACTTTTAGGATCACTTAAATATACTATCATGTCATCTGCAAATAGTGATATTTTGACTTCTTCTTTTCCGATCTGTATCCCCTTGATCTCCTTTTGTTGTCTGATTGCTCTGGCTAGAACTTCAAGAACTATATTGAATAAGTAGGGAGAGAGTGGGCAGCCTTGTCTAGTCCCTGATTTTAGTGGGATTGCTTCGAGTTTCTCTCCATTTAGTTTAATGTTAGCAACTGGTTTGCTGTATATGGCTTTTACTATGTTTAGGTATGGGCCTTGAATTCCTATTCTTTCCAGGACTTTTATCATGAAGGGGTGTTGAATTTTGTCAAATGCTTTCTCAGCATCTAATGAAATGATCATGTGGTTTTGTTCTTTCAGTTTGTTTATATGATGGATCACGTTGATGGTTTTCCGTATATTAAACCATCCCTGCATGCCTGGGATGAAGCCTACTTGATCATGGTGGATGATTGTTTTGATGTGCTCTTGAATTCGGTTTGCCAGAATTTTATTGAGTATTTTTGCGTCGATATTCATAAGGGAAATTGGTCTGTAGTTCTCTTTCTTTGTTGTGTCTTTGTGTGGTTTAGGTATAAGAGTAATTGTGGCTTCGTAGAAGGAATTCGGTAGTGCTCCATCTGTTTCAATTTTGTGGAATAGTTTGGATAATATTGGTATGAGGTCTTCTATGAAGGTTTGATAGAATTCTGCACTAAACCCGTCTGGACCTGGGCTCTTTTTGGTTGGGAGACCTTTAATGACTGCTTCTATTTCCTTAGGAGTTATGGGGTTGTTTAACTGGTTTATCTGTTCCTGATTTAACTTCGATACCTGGTATCTGTCTAGGAAATTGTCCATTTCCTGAAGATTTTCAAATTTTGTTGAATATAGGTTTTTATAGTAAGATCTGATGATTTTTTGAATTTCCTCTGAATCTGTAGTTATGTCTCCCTTTTCATTTCTAATTTTGTTAATTTGGACGCACTCTCTGTGTCCTCTCGTTAGTCTGGCTAAGGGTTTATCTATCTTGTTGATTTTCTCAAAGAACCAACTTTTGGTTCTGTTGATTCTTTCTATGGTCCTTTTTGTTTCTACTTGGTTGATTTCAGCTCTGAGTTTGATTATTTCCTGCCTTCTACTCCTCCTGGGTGTATTTGCTTCTTTTTGTTCTAGAGCTTTTAGGTGTGCTGTCAAGGTGCTGACATATGCTCTTTCCTGTTTCTTTCTGCAGGCACTCAGCGCTATGAGTTTTCCTCTTAGCACAGCTTTCATTGTGTCCCATAAGTTTGGGTATGTTGTATCTTCATTTTCATTAAATTCTAAAAAGTTTTTAATTTCTTTCTTTATTTCTTCCTTGACCAGGTTATCATTGAGTAGAGCATTGTTCAATTTCCACGTATATGTGGGCATTCTTCCCTTATTGTTATTGAAGACCAGTTTTAGGCCGTGGTGGTCCGATAGCATGCATGGGATTATCTCTATCTTTCTGTACCTGTTGAGGCCCGTTTTTTGACCAATTATATGGTCAATTTTGGAGAAAGTACCATGAGGAGCTGAGAAGAAGGTATATCCTTTTGCTTTAGGATAGAATGTTCTATAAATATCCGTTAAGTCCATTTGGCTCATGACTTCTCTTAGTCTGTCGACATCACTGTTTAATTTCTGTTTCCATGATCTGTCCATTGATGAGAGTGGGGTGTTGAAGTCTCCCACTATTATTGTGTGAGGTGCAATGTGTGTTTTGAGCTTTAGTAAGGTTTCTTTTACGTATGTAGGTGCCCTTGTATTTGGGGCATAGATATTTAGGATTGAGAGTTCATCTTGGTGGATTTTTCCTTTGATGAATATGAAGTGTCCTTCCTTATCTTTTTTGATGACTTTTAGTTGGAAATTGATTTTATTTGATATTAGAATGGCTACTCCAGCTTGCTTCTTCTGACCATTTGCTTGGAAAATTGTTTTCCAGCCTTTCACTCTGAGGTAATGTCTGTCTTTGTCTCTGAGGTGTGTTTCCTGTAGGCAGCAGAATGCAGGGTCCTCGTTGCGTATCCAGTTTGTTAATCTATGTCTTTTTATTGGGGAGTTGAGGCCATTGATGTTGAGAGATATTAAGGAATAGTGATTATTGCTTCCCGTTATATTCATATTTGGATGTGAGGTTATGTTTGTGTGCTTTCATTCTCTTTGTTTTGTTGCCAAGACGATTACTTTCTTGCTTCTTCTAGGGTATAGCTTGCCTCCTTATGTTGGGCTTTACCATTTATTATCCTTTGTAGTGCTGGATTTGTAGAAAGATATTGTGTAAATTTGGTTTTGTCATGGAATATCTTGGTTTCTCCATCAATGTTAATTGAGAGTTTTGCTGGATACAGTAACCTGGGCTGGCATTTGTGTTCTCTTAGGGTCTGTATGACATCAGTCCAGGATCTTCTGGCCTTCATAGTTTCTGGCGAGAAGTCTGGTGTGATTCTGATAGGTCTGCCTTTATATGTTACTTGACCTTTTTCCCTTACTGCTTTTAATATTCTTTCTTTATTTTGTGCGTTTGGTGTTTTGACAATTATGTGACGGGAGGTGTTTCTTTTCTGGTCCAATCTATTTGGAGTTCTGTAGGCTTCTTGTATGTCTATGGGTATCTCTTTTTTTAGGTTAGGGAAGTTTTCTTCTATGATTTTGTTGAAGATATTTACTGGTCCTTTGAGCTGGGAGTCTTCACTCTCTTCTATACCTATTATCCTTAGGTTTGATCTTCTCATTGAGTCCTGGATTTCCTGTATGTTTTGGACCAGTAGCTTTTTCCGCTTTACATTATCTTTGACAGTTGAGTCAATGATTTCTATGGAATCTTCTGCTCCTGAGATTCTCTCTTCCATCTCTTGAATTCTGTTGGTGAGGCTTGTATCTACAGCTCCTTGTCTCTTCTTTTGGTTTTCTATATCCAGGGTTGTTTCCATGTGTTCTTTCTTGATTGCTTCTATTTCCATTTTTAATTCCTTCAACTGTTTGATTGTGTTTTCCTGGAATTCTTTCAGGGATTTTTGCGATTCCTCTCTGTAGGCTTTTACTTGTTTATTAATGTTTTCCTGTGCTTCCCTAAGTGTGTTCATGTCTTTCTTGAAGTCCTCCAGCATCATGATCAAATATGATTTTGAAACTAGATCTTGCTTTTGTGGTGTGTTTGGATATTCCATGTTTGTTTTGGTGGGAGAATTGGGCTCCGATGATGGCATGTAGTCTTGGTTTCTGTTGCTTGGGTTCCTGCGCTTGCCTCTCGCCATCAGATTATCTCTAGTGTTACTTTGTTCTGCTGTTTCTGACAGTGGCTAGACTGTCCTATAAGCCTGTGTGTCAGGAGTGCTGTAGACCTGTTTTCCTCTCTTTCAGTCAGTTATGGGGACAGAGTGTTCTGCTTTCTGGCGTGTAGTTTTTCCTCTCTACAGGTCTTCAGCTGTTCCTGTGGGCCTGTGTCTTGAGTTCACCAGGCAGCTTTCTTGCAGCAGAAAATTTGGTCTTACCTGTGGTCCCGAGGCTCAGGTTCGCTCGTGGGGTGCTGCCCACGGGCTCTCTGCAGCGGCAGCAACCAGGAAGACCTGTGCCGCCCCTTCCAGGAACTTCAGTGCACCAGGGTTCCAGATGGTCTTTGGCTTTTTCCTCTGGCGTCCGAGATGTGTGTGCAGGGAGCAGTCACTTCTGGTTTCCCAGGCTTGTCTGCCTCTCTGAAGGTTTAGCTCTCCCTCCCACGGGATTTGGGTGCAGAGAACTGTTTATCTGGTCTGTTTCTTTCAGGTTCCGGCGGTGTCTCAGGCACAGGGGTCTTGCCGCTCCTGGGCCCTTCCCCACGGGAGCCCAGAGGCCTTATACAGTTTCCTCTTGGGCCAGGGATGTGGGCAGGGGTGAGCAGAGTTGGTGGTCTCTTCCGCTCTGCAGCCTCAGGAGTGCCCACCTGACCAGGCGGTTGGGTCTCTCTCTCACCGGGTCTGGGAGCAGAGAGCTGCTGTGGGCCGGGATCCGCGGGTGTGGGACTTCCGGTAAACACAGAACGTGCCTGGTCCTAGAGAAATTCTGCTTTCCTGTGTCCCAAGCTCACCAGGCAGCTTTCTTGCAGCAGAAAATTTGGTCTTACCTGTGGTCCCGAGGCTCAGGTTCGCTCGTGGGGTGCTGCCCAGGGGCTCTCTGCAGCGGCAGCAACCAGGAAGACCTGTGCCGCCCCTTCTATATGAAGGATTTTTGTTGGAAGCATCCCTAGATCCCAGAATAAAGCCTACTTGACTATGGTAGATGGTGTTTTGATGTGTTCTTGGATTCTTTTGCTAGTATTTTGTTGAGCATTTTTGCATCAATGTCCATAGGGGAAATTAGTCTAAAAGTCTCCTTCTTTGTTGTGTCTTTTTGTGATTTAGGTATCAATGTGACTGATGCCTCACAAAATGAGTTTGGCAATGTTCTTTTGTTTTCTATTTTGCAGAATAATTTGAGTATTATTGGTATTACCTCTTTTTGGTAGAATTGTGTGTTAAAACCTTCTGGCCTTGGGCTTTTCGAGGAAGTGGACTTTTAATAGCCATTCTATTTCCTAAAGGGTTATAAGACTATTTAAATTGTTTATTTGATCCTTAATTAATTTTGGTAAGTGGTTATCTTCAATAAAAGCATCCATTTTGTTTAGATTTTCCAATTTTAGGGTGTACAGGTTTTTGAAATAAGACCTGATGATTCATTGGTTTTTCTTGGTATCTGTTGTTATGTCTCCATTTTTATTTCTGATTTTGTTAACTTTAATAATGTCTCTCTGTCTTTTAGTTAGTTTGGCTAAGAGTTTGTCTATCCTGTTGATATTGTCAAAGAACCAGCTCTTGGTTTCATTGATTCTTAATATTGTTCTCTCTGTTTCTAATTTATTGATCTCAGCCTTAAGTTGGATTATTTCCTGTCATCTCTTCCTCTTGAGTATGTTTGCTTCTTTTTTTCTAGAGACTTTGGCTGTGCTATTAAGTCACTAATATGAGATCTCTCCTATTTCTTTCTGAGGACTCTTAGTGCTATAAACTTTCTTCTTAACACCACTTCCATGTGCCCCATAAGCTTGGGTATGTTGTGCCTCCATTTTCACTGAATTTTAGAAAGTCTAATTTCCTTCTCATTTCTTCCCTGACCTAGTAATCTTTGAGTACAGAGTTCAGGTTCTCTAGTTTGGAGGCTTTCTGTTATTTTTGTTGTTGAAGTCCAGCTTTAATCCATGGTGGTCTGATAAGACTCAAGGGGTTAATTTAATTTTCTCGTATTTGTTGAGGCTTGTTTGTGACTCACTCTATGCTCAGTTTTGGAGAAGGGTCCATGAGGTGCTGAGAAGAAGGCATATTCTTTTGTGTTTCAGTGAAATGTTCTGTGGGTATCTGTTAGGTCTACTTGATAAATAACCTCTGTTAGTTTTATTATTTCTCCTGAGATTCTGTCTTGATGATATGTACATTGGTAAGAGTGGGGTGTTAAAGTTTCCCACTATTAATGCTTGGAGTTCGATGTGTGATTTAAGCTTTAGTAATGTTTATTTTACAATTATAGATGCCTTGCACTTGGGGCATAGATGTTCAGAATTGAAACACCGTCTTGGTGAATTTTTTTCTTTGATAAATATGAAGTGTCCTACCTATCTCTTTTGATTAATTTTTGTTAAAAGCTTATTTTATTAGATATTAAATATTAGAATGGCTACCCCAGCCTGCTTCTTGGTTCCTTTTTCTTGGAAAACATGTTTCTAGCCCTTTTTCAGGCTGGACCTAGGCATCCCCACTCATATGTAGCAGATGTGCAGCTTGACCTTCATGTGGGTCCTGAATAACTGGAGTGGGGTCTACCCCAAAAACTGTTTTCTGTATGTGAGATAAATTCTATTAGGTGGGCTACATTGTCTGGCGTTAGTGGGAGAGAAAGCACCAAGCCTCAAAGAGATTTGAAGTGTATGAGTATGCAGGAAACCCAAGGGGTCCCCCATTCACCCAAAGTGGGAGGGGGAAGGACTGAGAGAAGGGGTAACTGGAAGGGAGCAGTGAATGTTATGTAAAGTGAATAAATAAAAATGTTAATTTCATGTTTAAAAAGATTTTTAAAAAGTTTTACTGAAGGGTT
The DNA here is from genome assembly GCF_021556685.1 of Rattus norvegicus. NCBI lineage: Eukaryota > Metazoa > Chordata > Mammalia > Rodentia > Muridae > Rattus > Rattus norvegicus. The sequence continues at coordinate 98,113,251 of NC_141536.1, read as the reverse complement.
GGGGATTTAGTTCAGTGGTATAGCGCTTGCCTAGCAAGTGCAAGGCCCTGGGTTCAGTCCCCAGCTCCGAAAAAAAAAAAAGAAGAAGAAGAAAAGGAAAAAAAATGTTTTACTGAGTATAGTAGTCTGGACTGACATCCATGGTCTGTTAAAGTCTGCAAGACATCTGCCCAGGTCCTTCTGGCCTGTCGAGTTGCTATAGAGAACAGGTGTAATTCTAATAGGTTACCTTTATATGTTACTTATTACTTGGCTTTGTTCCTTAGCACCTTTTCATATTCTTTCTTGTTCTGTCCATTTAGTCTTTTGATTATTATGTGGAAGGGGGAATTTCTTTTCTGGTCCAAACTATTTGGAGTTCTCTAAGCTTCTTGTATATCTATGACATCTCTTTCTCTAGCTTGAGGAAATTTTCTTCTATGATTTTGTTGAAACTACCTTCTAGGCCTAGAACTGGGAGTCTTCTCCTTCTATTCCTATTATTCATACGTTCAGTTCTTGTCCTAGATTTTTTTTGAAAGTTTGGATCAGAAACTTTTTAGACATTGACCAACGTATTGATTTCTTCAGTTGTATCTTCTGCACCTGAGATTTTCTCTCCCATTCCTTGTATGCTGTTAATGATGCTTGTCTCTATAGGCATAACCTGTTTAATATTAGATAAGACAAAAACTGTACCTAAATATGAGTGCTAATATCCTAATTTTAGTATGAGCAAATGCAACTAAATATTTGAAGTCACAGAATACCTGATAGAAGCAAAAATCTTAGGTTATTATTGTTGGTTTTAAAATAATTTCTAATTACACAGAGTGTTTGAATCTACCCTCACTTTTAAAATTAAAACATGAATCATAAAGGTGAATATGTTTTTATCATAACCTGTAATCTATATCCTTTATCTTTCTATAATAAAAAGCATCCTTTGGTACATACTTTTCTATACCTTACTTGTGCTTTGCATTCATACGTATTTACCTTTTTAAATATAGATGGCTGCCCTTTCTTTCCACAGTTTTCACATGGTACAAGTAGCTGGTTGAAATCTGGGAAGAAGATATAAAGTACTCTGCTATACACAATTATTCAGGTAGGACCATAAGAACAAATAAAGCTATCAAAAAGAATGAATTCCAAAACAACACAGGCTATTGTCATTGCCTTTGGTTGCACTGCATAGCTACATGGGAAGAGCCTATTGTTGAAGACATCCCATCACTTGACTGCTAAGTATAGAAGAATCAATCCTGAACTGAAGCAGAACCCTCCTGCTTCCAGATTTTACAATGTCAAAAGGTGCTATGTAGGCTCACGGAGATTTAAAAAAATATCAGTGGTCTTACCCAGTGCTGAAGCTTGCATATTGTAATAATATTGTAATGATGATCTTCCAGGCACTCGGGTCATGTTGGCACAACTGTTATATGAGTAACTAATGGATTTATGATGAAGTTGAGGCCTGTTCCACTGAAAAAATTTACATGCATGAATTATAGCATAATCCTCATCAGAAACTTATGCCTGGGGACCTCATGAGTTCTAGAGTAGAGCTTGCTGTTTTACTTTACTCCATGCTTCTGCTTTCACATTTCCTGCTAAATAGTTATTTTTATATCCATAGACATAGTCAGAGAAGCTTCTTTTTGCGGTGGGCAAAGTCAATTCTGAGGTGCATCATTTGTCAAAGTGGTAGAATAAAAGACTGAAAGATGAGCCCTAAATGGACCATCATTATCAATATCCATCACACTGCCAAGGCTCAAAAAAGATTGTGGGGAAAAATAGGCTGAAAGAACATAAATCAGAGGAATAAGGAAGAGTGCAATGGAATGCTGACTTCTGATATTACAAAAGTCCAACCGTGAATTCCAACCAGCTGAAGTTATTTGAATATGTTGTACACAAGAACTAGACAACCAAACTGCATAAATGTGATGCTTTTCATGCCTCATTCCTTATTGAGAAGCTATTGGCAGGTGATAGCTCCTAGGAAAGTAGAATTACCTTCTAAAGAATGTTAACACTGGGCGAGTTCTCATACTATAGTGAATAGCCCTACACCCATACACATGGATAGCACTAACAACATTTAGTAATATCAAAAAAAGAGAGAGAAAGAGAGAGGGAGAGAGAGAGAGAAAGAGAGAGAGAGAGAGAGAGAGAGAGTGGAAGTTAGGAGGGAAACCTGTTGGAAAGTGGAAGGAGAACAATTAAGAAATGATGAGATCAATACATGTGTGAAAAACTTAAAAATTATATCATATGTTAAAAGATAAACAAGTATTCCCAGTAAGTACTTCCATACTTCCATAATTCCTACATGTTATTTTTTAATCTTATTTTCTCTATTTTAAATGTCTTAGTGTAGGCTTCCAACTTCTTTGTATTCAAATATACAGATCAAAAATATTCCTTGGGAATTGAGGCTCAATATCATTATATTTACTTTGTAAATACCTGTAATTTCTTTTCTATTTTAGAAGAGGTTCTCTCACCCTGCTACATAGAAAAAATGGATCAAATATTAATATAAACATAGAAATAATATAAATATAGACAGAGTATAAAAGGCAGTTTTTGCACTGAGATTGATGAAAATGTACTCTTCATTCACAAGGCAAGCACCTAAGAGATTTTTCTATAACCCAGTAGCTGTTTGAATATTTTCTTCATTGCCATCTTCATTTCTTGATTCCTAAGTGTATAGATCACAGGATTCAGAAAAGGAGTAATAACTGCATCAAATATGGCCAGAAATTTATCAAAGTGTATGGAAGGAGATGGCCATGTATAGTTAATTATCAAAGGACCAAAAAATAGGACCACTACTAAGACATGAGCTGACAGTGTGGATAGGGCTTTAGAGAAACCACTTGAAGAGTGTTTTTGTACAGAGATGATGATGAAAATATATGAGATTATGAGTACAAAGAAGGAGCCCACAGAGATAAATCCACTGTTGGCTGTGACCATGAATTCTAGTTTGTGAGTGTCTAGGCAAGCAAGCTTGATGAACTGGGGAAGATCACAGTAGAAGCTGTCCAACACATTTGGTCCACAGAAAGGTAAATTTATGACAAAAGCCAACTGAACCAAAGAATGTATAAGGCCAACTAACCAGGCAATCACTACAAAGAAGAGACACATTCTTGGGCTCAAAATAGTCAGGTAATAGAGAGGTTTACATATGGCTACATATCTGTCAAAGGCCATAGAGATGAGTAAAACCATCTCCACACCACCAATGACATGAATGGAAAAGATCTGGATAACACAACCTCTAAAGGAGATGACTTTGTGCTTTTTGAACAGATCATAAATCATCTTGGGGGAAGTAACAGAAGAAACACCTAAGTCAATGAAGGAGAGGTTAGCCAGCAGAAAGTACATTGGAGAGTGTAAGTGAGGGTCTGAAGCCACAGTAAAAATAATGAGGGAGTTTCCCATCATGCTTGCCACATAAAACATAGATGAGAACATAAAGAGAAGAAGCTGGATGTCCCAAGAGTTGGTGAGTCCAAGAAATACAAACTCTGATACCACAGAGAGATTTGCTCCTCCCATTAGCATGTATGTCACTATTACCTGAAGAAGAAAACAAGAAAAATATAAATTATATTAATAGAATATAATAATATCCTATATTAATAAGTTACAACAAGACAAATTATGGAAGTCAGTTTTCAATATAACATTAAAACCAAATGAAAGACAGATATATGAAAAATGGACACCATTAAATATTGAGGAATGAACTTTCAAATAAAAGTATTTTATAGCTGTTAAAGATTTTTATCAAAATCTCAGAGTGGATGAAAAAAAATGAAGAAATTGAAGAAGACCTCAGAAGATGGAAAGATCTCCCATGCTCATGGATTGGCAGGATTAATATAGTAAAAATGGCCATTTTACCAAAAGCGATCTACAGATTCATTCCAATCCCCATCAAAATACCAATCCAATTCCTCAAAGAGTTAGACAGAACAATTTGCAAATTCATCGGGAATAACAAAAAACCCAGGATAGCTAAAACTATCCTCAACAATAAACGGACTGCAGGGGGAATCACTATCCCTGAACTCAAGCAGTATTACAGAGCAATAGTGATAAAAACTGCATGGTATTGGTACAGAGACAGACAGATAGACCAATGGAACAGAATTGAAGACCCAGAAATGAACCCATACACCTATGGGCACTTGATTTTTGACAAAGGAGCCAAAACCATCGAATGGAAAAAAGATACCATTTTCAGCAAATGGTGCTGGTTCACCTGGAGGTCAACATGTAGAAGAATGCAGATCGATCCATGCTTATCACCCTGTACAAAGCTTAAGTCCAAGTGGATCAAGGACCTCCACATCAAACCAGACACACTCAAACTAATAGAAGAAAAACTAGGGAAGCATCTGGAACACATGGGCACTGGAAAAAATTTCCTGAACAAAACACCAATGCCTTATGCTCTAAGATCAAGAATCGACAAATGGGATCTCATAAAACTGCAAAGCTTCTGTAAGGCAAAGGACACTGTGGTTAGGACAAAACGGCAACCAACAGATTGGGAAAAGATCTTTACCAATCCTACAACAGATAGAGGCCTTATATCCAAAATATACAAAGAACTCAAGAAGTTAGACTGCAGGGAGACAAATAACCCTATTAAAAAATGGGGTTCAGAGCTAAACAAAGAATTCACAGCTGAGGAATGCCGAATGGCTGAGAAACACCTAAAGAAATGTTCAACATCTTTAGTCATAAGGGAAATGCAAATCAAAACAACCCTGAGATTTCACCTCACACCAGTGAGAATGGGTAAGATCAAAAACTCAGGTGACAGCAAATGCTGGCGAGGATGCGGAGAAAGAGGAACACTCCTCCATTGTTGGTGGGATTGCAGACTGGTACAACCATTCTGGAAATCAGTCTGGAGGTTCCTCAGAAAATTGGACATTGAACTACCTGAGGATCCAGCTATACCTCTAAGGGCATATACCCAAAAGATGCCCCAACATATAAAAAAGACACATGCTCCACTATGTTCATAGCAGCCGTATTTATAATAGCCAGAAGCTGGAAGGAAACCAGATGCCCTTCAAGAGAGGAATGGATACAGAAAATGTGGTACATCTACACAATGGAATATTACTCAGCTATCAAAAACAATGACTTCATGAAATTCGTAGGCAAATGGGTGGAACTGGAAAATATCATCCTGAGTGAGGTAACCCAATCACAGAAAAACACACATGGTATGCACTCATTGATAAGTGGCTATTAGCCCAAATGCTTGAATTACCCTAGATGCCTAGAACACATGAAACTCAAGACGGATGATCAAAATGTGAATGCTTCACTCCTTCTTTAAAAGGGGGAACAAGAATACCCTTGGCAGGGAATAGAGAGGCAAAGATTAAAACAGACACAGAAGGCACACCCATTCAGAGCCTGTCCCACAGTGGCCCATACATATACAGCCACCCAATTAGACAAGATGGATGAAGCAAAGAAGTGCAGGCAGACAGGAGCCGGATGTAGATCTCTCCTGAGAGACACAGCCAGAATACAGCAAATACAGAGGCAAATGCCAGCAGCAAACCACTGAACTCAGAACAGGACCCCCGTTGAAGGAATCAGAGAAAGAACTGGAAAGCTTGAAGGGGCTCGAGACCCCATATGTACAACAATGCCAAGCAACCAGAGCTTCCAGGGAGTAAGCCACTACCTAAAGACTATACATGGACTGACCCTGAACTCTGACCTCATAGGTAGCATTGAATATCCTAGTAAGAGCACCAGTGGAAGGGGAAGCCCTGGGTCCTGCTAATACTGAACCCCCAGTGAACGTGATTGTTGGGGGGAGGGCGGCAATGGGGTGAGGATGGGGAGGGGAACACCCATAAAGCAGGGGAGGGGGAGGGATTAGGGGGATGTTTGCCAGGAAACCGGGAAAGCGAATAACACTCGAAATGTAAATAAATACTCAAGTTAAAAAAAAAATTAAAAAAAGTTGTTGGTATGCATATAAAGTAAACCTTCATTATGAACGAATTGTATAAGGCATCCACAAAATTTCAAAATATGGTATTGTGTAGCTTTAGAATAAAGTACTCACCTATTAGACATTGACCACAATTTTGGAAGGGAGAGGGAGGGATGAAGGATATTTATTAACGCTACAATGTGTTTAAGCAAGATTCATTTTTGCATAATCCATGCAACATGAGGAAATTACAACATTATATGCAAGTGATTTCTTCCCATTTTTCTTGACCATCACAATAATAATACAGAAATACATGAATGCTCATTAAGAGTTGAGTGAATAGTACACGAACACACACTAACACATAGGCACAATGGAATATTCTTCAGCTTTTTAAAAGAAGGGAATCCTGTTTTGTAATAATCTACCTGATCCTGGGTATCATTGATACACATGAAATTAAAGAGAAATAAAAGTCAATACTGAGAATCTCACAAAAACATGGAATCCAAAGACGACATATTCAGAAAAGCAGTGAATACATGTTGTAACATGTATGTCTTAGTTAGGGTTTTACAGCTATGAACAGACACCATAATCAAAGCAACTCTTCTAAAGACAACATTTAATTGGGCCTGGCTTACAGGTTCAGAAGTTTAGTCCATTATTATCAAGGCAGGAGCAAGGCAGCATCCAAGCAGGCATGGTACAGAAGAGCTGAGAGTTCTACATCTTCATCTGAAGGCTGCTAGGAGAAGAATAGCTTCCAGGCAGCTAGGACTAGAGACTCAAAGCCCACATCTACAGTGACACACCTACTCCAACAGGAACACAGCTCCTAATAGTGCTGGACCAAGCATATTGAAACCACCACAATGTAGAAATAAAGATGATTGGGAAGTGGAAGAGAAAATGTTGGTCCAAAAATATAGATGTTCTGCTAGGATGCTCTGTTTCTGAAAATCCATGGATCATCACAACTGTGGTTGACAGTAATACTGGGCTGTTTGAAATGAGGAGATTGTCAATGTTCTCACAGGAAGTAAATGTATGAGATGGCTAAGTAGTTTCTTTTAATTGTTTCACAATGTACACAAACATCAAAACATCACACTGGATTCTGTATAGGAATAAGAGTTATTTATCAGTTAGTTATACCTTAATAAAACTGGCGAGGGGAAACTACCTACAACACCTAGGAATTGTGAAAAGGTGGCCAACAACACAGGGAAGTGGGTGGCACTTGTATAGTGTTATCATATTCTCTCTCTGAACTTCATGTTCCTCTGTTTCTCTCACAGTGGGTACAAAAATATTCCTTTTGAGAGACAAGACTAGGCAACATGGAAACAATTGTTTGTTTCAAGATTAATTTATAACCTGGTCCACACCTTAAAACAACCTCCTTTTGAAGTTCAACAATACAATCTTATGCTGAAATATAAGCCCTTCTTCCTTCTTCCTACATCTGAAAGACAAATAACTGCAAGGTTTATTAAATGATTAACCAAATATGATGTCTTCCTTTGTATTATTAACATTTATTTTATTACTACTTTTATTTTTGAGATTATAACCCAGTTACATCACTTCTCTCTTCTCTTTTCTCCCTCCAAGCCCTCCTATAAACATCTAGCTCTTTTTTAAATTTATGGTTCTTTTCATTTATTTTACTATCCCTAAAATTGACAAAACCTTTTATAATACTAATCAAATACTGATAAATATAGTGAATACAAATGTCATGGCATATGTATATTTGTATTCTCTGAAGGAATTAACAAGGGAGGTATAAGCGTTTCTGTGATGTCACTTATCAGTATACATCATGTCGGACACAGAAACAGTAGGTGCTTAGAAATGTTCCTACCGGCTCGAGACCCCAAAAGTACAACAATGCCAAGCAACCAGAGCTTCCAGGGACTAAGCCACTAACTAAAGACTATACATGGACTGACCCTGGACTCTGACCTCATAGGTAGCAATGAATATCCTAGTAAGAGCACCAGTGTAAGGGGAAGCCCTTGGTCCTGCTAAGACTGAACCCCCAGTGAACGTGATTCTTGGGGGTGGGCGGCAATGGGGGGAGGGTGGGGAGGGGAACACCCATAAAGAAGGGGAGGGGGAGGGGCTAGGGGGATGTTGGCCCAGAAACCGGGAAAGGGAATAACACTCGAAATGTAAATAAGAAATACTCAAGTTAATAAAAAAAATAAAAATAAAAATAAAAAGGAAAAAAGAAAAAATAAAAAAGAAATGTTCCTACCAGGGTTGGGGATTTAGCTCAGCGGTAGAGTGCTTGCCTAGCAAGCACAAAGCCTTGGGTTCGGACCCCAGCTCGGAAAAAAAAAAAAGAAGAAGAAATGTTCCTACCATAAAAAAAAGTAAAATGCCTCGATTTCAACTCAGAGTATTTGTCCAGTAGGGGTAGGTTAGAATCACTACCACGGAGTGAATAGTTCATGCTTTGCAAACAACCACCTGAAAGCAACAGCATAGTAGACTACATTATGTTCCACACTGGTGACAGAAGTCAATATATTTGATTACAGTTTTGCTTTTACTTAGTAAAGAAGCATAATACAATGAGCATAATATGAGCTTTGAATTCTGATCAAAAAATAAGCACTGTGGTTCATCCACCATCAAATTAGTAGTAAGTATAATCCCCTGATTCTCAGTCTATTTGTCTGTTGAACACATTTTTAAATCATAGATTTTTATAATACAGTTAGAAATAACATAATTAAAGAATATAGTCACATATATAATCACATATTCAGCATGTAGGTTTTCCATATATAACTGTTTGGTAAAAGTTAATGTTACTTTCCATTTTCCATTTGCACATGAATGATCTGGATTCATAATATAAAAGAACAAATAAAACAAAGTGTTAGTAACTGGGAGTCAAAAAACTCCACTGAAAGACTTTCCAAAATATATTAACTCTTTTCTTTTAATAAGAAATTTTTCAAAATATAAGTGTTTACTATTTGACAATATATAATATCTATATTGTCTTAGTGATTAAAATACAAACTTTAATCTGAAATTAAGTATATTTGCTTTCAAAGTACATTATTGTCTCTTTAAGTGATTACTACAAATCTAACTCATTAAAATTCCTTTCCAAATAGACCATAATGCCCATAAAGGTAAAGACTACAATGTTCTTTATGATATGAATTTTTGTTGAAACATAAAAAGGATATTTCAATACTTAAAACAACATTGAAATGTGGTATTAGAGAGTCAAAGAAGATAGACAAAGAGACTGGCCATGATTACAAAGTGATAGGGAATTAGAATTAAGGATATTATACATGTAAAGATTTGGAGAAAAGATAGATAAATAAGATTAAAGAGAATATCCAAAAACATTACTAGGGAAATTCAATAGCATGTGTACAACTATGATGAGAAAAAGAAACCAGGTTCCTTTAGGAAAATAATGGATAATTTATGGGAAATGGTAAGCATTGATTTTTCAGAGCTATCCTTTAGAAACTATGTAATAATAATAATAATAATAATAATAATAATACAGTAACTTCAGGCATGTTATATATAAGTATGCATTGGAAAATGTTCATTACACACAGTAATAGGCTTCATAAATCCATTTTCCCTTTTAATTCTTTTGAATTAGTGTATAACATAACAGTTATTATTATGGTATATTCAAGTTTTAAGTTCTAAAACTCTTAGAAGATGTTCTCAATCACTGTCAGGTATGAATTTATCTGTCCTTTTTATTTGCAACCCCCTTCATCTAGTAAGAATTAGATGACAGATAAAGTAAGTTTAGCTGAGTTTGGTGACTTATGACTACAGAAGAGTGATATATAGATATGGAAAATATACCAGAAGATATTGTCTATGATAAATTTGGAAAATTAGAATTAGAAGACAATAGAGTCAAGAGCTAAATTTCAGTACAGAGAAAGTCATGTAGAAGTTTCTAATTGGACATGATTTTCTCATATGTTGAAGCTATAAATTCCCACAGAGAAAACTCCTAAAAGATGGTGTTTGGAATTGTCTTTGCTTTCAGAGTAGCTGTATTTGAAAGGGCTGTTTCATAAGTTCAAACTTTATATTTGTAACTAATGAAATAACTATAATGAAAAAGAGCACCCAATGATTTGCAACAATTAATTAGTAATTGTTCTCCTTGGTCTAAACAGAGCTAATGAATCCAGAAAGACATAGTCCAAGACATTCAGTCCATATAGATGGAGGACGTATTTGGTACTGAGTCCTAATAGAGTCATGAAGATCAATGGCTTTATCAAACATTGCTCGTGCAAATCATCTTGGTGTATTTCTTCCTCAGACAAAAAATACTGTGACCTCATTCACTCACTCAATTGAAACTTTTTGTAGTTTCACTTCTCAGATTAGTAAGAACATCACAATTTTAAATATCATTATGGGAAATTTAAATGATTATGCCTCCTTTTCAAATAAATACATACACAAACACAAAAATGACTTCATAACTTTCTACAAACTCAGTAAATTGAATGTTTAGTTGTTTCAGAGATAGTGTCCTTTTTGTATCCCAGGTGGGCCTCAAACTCATGACAATCCTTCTGTATCCATCTCCCAAGCTGTTCACCAACATGCCCAAAATATCTTTTTTTCAAACCTTTCTGTTATTCTGATTCTTTATCACTTTCTACCACCCCTAAAATATTACCTCTTCATAAAACTCTTTATCCTTATCTCTTCTACTAATTGTTCAGAAATAAAATTAGTGCCAACATTAGCTATAAAGTATAGAAGAAAACCAGAAAAACAAATACAATTCCTGGTAGCTTTAGACACGATTAAGTTTTGAAATTATGCATATCATATCTTAAAAAATAAAATTACATTGGCAAGTACGTATTCAGCACTGGATTATTTGGTGTCCATGTTAAATTTTATCATGTGTCTATGACACTCTTCTCACTGGAAGATTTCCATAAGCTTATTTCAGTTTTAGAGATGATCAGTATGTATCCAACTCTTTTTGGATAGAAAAATATGACTTTTATGAATTCAGTGTTTGTATTGATAAATACTTGCTGATTTATCAGAGAACTGAATGGTTAAATTATAACATATGCTAAAGAAAAAATTATTACAAAGCTGTTTGGTATTTTCTACTGCCTTTCCCATTTCCCCAGGTAACAACATACTCCAGTTCAAACTAAAACTGTGCAGTTTCTAGTATGTTAATAAAGTTTGTACAAGTATTTTCTTATGCTGTTCAGTTGATTGTGCTAGATTGTGCTAAATGCTATTTGCTGTAAACTCACTCGACCAGTTTAATATGTAACTCTAATTCTAACAGCAGAATCACATCTATTATTAAATCACTATTATTATTCCTAAATTTTCTTCCAGAGACCATTTACCTGCATAAAATGTACATGAACCTCATGGATTCAGATTTCTCTGTATTCTCCAACATAAAGTAGCTGTGATATCCTAACACAGCAATATATAAAACTAATTATATATCAAAGGCCAGTGACCAAAACAGACTTCAAATGCTTGTAGTTTGGGGACTATTTCCCTAGAGGACCATTTGATTCATCCAGTGCAACAAAAGAATTTCAGATCTCATTATATAATACTAGAAATATAACAGAAAACAATAATGGGAAGTTTTGTATCATTGTATAATTTTGTTATATGTATTTATGAATGGTGTAATTAATTCCTAAAAGTAGGTAGGTATTGACTAAAAAATAAGTATACACCAATTAAACTCTAAGAAGCACAATATGACAATTATCAATCTACTTTAACAAAAAAATAGATTTTTGTCTTCCTTTGAATATAATATATAACTGTGAATTTCTACATAAATTAACTGTACAAAGCTTCATTCTTATGAATAACATTCGAAAGTGAAAAAAATGAAAACAATAGTAAATTTAAACTTTATACTATACCAAAAAAAGTTAAATATCTTGAAGCCAACCAAAAGAATGTTCAAATTATTGCATAATTAAAGACAATCAACACATATTGTGCATATAAAAATGGACAGCAGAACAGCATACAGTGTGGATTCACTCCTTTGGAGTGGGCCTCAATCCGAACACAGATAACTGGTTAGCTCTATAACAAAGCCACTATTGCACAACGGAACACATCTTACACAGCAAACCAATATTGTAGTTCATAAAGTTCAAGCTGGGTAAAACTATTGATGCTTTTATTCTCCCATCAGTCTGCATAAAACCATCTGGTACTGTGAAACCTAAGTGCACAGAGTAACCTTTCAACTAAATTTCAATTTCATTTCTCTACATTGTGCAAGCAAGGTGTATTGATGGGGGACTTCTAGGACCTTTCTGCCCAACAATTCGCAAGAACATACCCCATACAAGGCTTGTGTACTTATTAATTAAGTTATTTGTGTATTTTGATTAATATTAAGCTTTTATGTGTTTTGACTATTGATTTTGTTTAAGATATATAGAGGTCAAAACTTCTCTCCCATTCTTCGTGCTATGTCTATATAGAAAATATATATTTGATTCTAATTTTCCCTTTGCTATAGCAGTCATATTTTAAAAGTCGATGCCTACGTATGTATCTTGAAGCTCTGATGCCATATTTTTCCCTACAAGTTTCGTGTGTTAAATTAATACCTTTCATTCATTTTGAATTGATTTTTTTACAAATGAATAAAATTGATCTACTTTAAGTCTTTGTGGAGATATCTAGTTTTTCAAGCACTGCTTATTTTTTTAAAAAAATAAGGAGTAATATTTCTTTTCCTTTTCGGTTATTTTATTTATTTACATTTAAAATGTTCATTTTCACTGGCTCCCCACTGGAAATCCCCAAACTTAGCCCACATTCCCTTTGCCTCCAAAACTGTGCTCCCCACCTAACTTCTGCCTCACCACTCTAGCACACTCTACACTCGGGTATCAAGCCTCCACAGAACCAAGGCCCTCCCCTCCCATTGATACCAGACAATACCATCCTCTGCTACATATGTATGTAGCTGGACTCATGGATCCATCCATGTATATTCTTCAGTTGTTGTTTTAGTCCCTGGGAGGTCTGGGTTAGTCGATATTGTGGTTCTTCCTACGGAGTTGCAATCCCCTTCATCTCTTTCAGTCCTTCTCCTAACTCTTCCATTGGCAGTCCCCCAGCTCAGCCAATGGTTGACTGTATTTGCACCTGTCTTAGTCAGGTGCTGGCAGAGCCTCTGAGAGAACAGTTATAGTTATACCAGGCTCTTGTTAGCAAGCACTTCTTAACATCAGCAATAGTGTCTGGGTTTGGTGTCTTCAGACTACAGGGATCTGAAGGTGAGGCAGTCTCTGGATGGCCTTTCCTTCAGCCTCTCCTCCAATTTTTGTCCCTTTGTTTCCTTTAGACAGGGACAATTCTGGGTTAAAAGGTTTGATATGTGTAGGTAGGGCCATGCCTATCATCTGGAAGTGGTCTCTACAGGTTCTATCTCCCCTTTGTTGGGTATTTCAGCTAATGTCATCCTGTTTGGGTCCTGGGAACCTCTCACTTTCCTGGAGTCTGGGATTTTCTAGAGGTTCCCCACGCCCCAACACACTGCTACATATTTCTGTTCATATTCCTGATCCTCTGGACTTCTCTCCTGTCTCTTCTCACATATGATCCCCCCTTTTTGCTCTTCCCTACCCCACCACTCATTAAAGAGGCTTATTTTCGGCATGTTTTCATCACTACTACTGAGAATATTTGCTGTTCTATAAATAGACAAATAGATAGATAGATGATAGCTAGGTGATGGATAGATGGATGGATGGGTGGATGGATGATAGATAGATAGATAGATAGATAGATAGATAGATAGATAGATAGACTTTCTGAAAATTAAAGAATTATTTTTACTTCTTCCACATTAATATATTATCTCTTTCATAGATAGATGAAAACTAGATCATTTCTAGTTTCTTCAGGAATTAGATTTAAGATGGGATGTGATATTTTGTCAACTTATATTTCATGTTTACAAATTATGATAAGAAGTTGTCCATACTGTATTTCCTTTTGGATTCTTTTTCATTGCCATTTTTTACACTTTTTATTCTTGAACAAAAAGAACAATTGGTTAAAATTTTCATTGATCATGTCATTCGCTAGTTCTAATATCAAAGTAATACTGACTTTGAACAAAGGGTCTGAAAATGTTCCTACCCTTTGTACTTTATAAAACAGTCTGAAACACATTGGTATTAGATCTTCATTAATTGAGTATAGAATGCATCAGTGAATTCCCCTGGCAGTGTGCACTTCATAATGAGAAATTCCTTATTGCTTCAATCTCATTCTCAGATATTTATTTAGGTTGGTTGTAGGCACCCTCCTGGTTCAATGTCAGTAGGTCTAGCATCTCTAAATATTTTGTCATTCTTCTATTTTCTAGTTTATTGAGATATATATTTTCAGATTTTTCCCTACAGTTTCTGTTTTCCAGTAGATCACACTGTAATTTCAATAATGCAGTAATCAATGTGATCATGCCACCATCCTATAGGCATGCCACTATTATACGAGGAGTCTCCACATATTCTCTTAGCATCTAAACTAGCCTTTATTCCCACAAACTCTCTATGCATTTCCATTACTCTGCATCTCATAAAAATTGGTCATCATTTGTCCTGTACTGATAGTTACCATATTTTTCCCAAATACACTGGTAGAAAAGAAAACTTAATTAAGTATTGACTATATGTTCTACATGAGATGCTGTTGTTATGAAACTATAAAACATATAATGGTGTTCTTTTACCGCCACTTGGTTCGTCACCGCAGTGCCCCAATTTATCTGCTAGATATCTTAAGTCTCAATCAGCAAAGACTCTCACCCGCTTTGCTACATCCCATATCACACTGCCGAAGGCCTCTGAGCCTGGCAGCAATCTCTCTACATAACTAGTTCCCAAGACAGGTTTCCATGCCAGAAACACACCTCCCAATTCTGTGGTGGCCCAGTGTCTCTAGCAGCTCCACACTTTCTTACACTTAAATCGCTGCATGAAAGAACATACAACACATCAAACTTTGATCCAGTTTATAAGATATAATTGCCCACATATCAGAGAAAGGACTGAAAGAGCTGAAGGGACTTGAGACCGCATATGAACAACAATGCCAACTAACCAGAGCTTGCAGGGAATAAGCCACTACCCAAAGACTATACATGGACTGACCCTGGGCTCCAACTGCATAGGTGCCCTACTACGGGCACCACTGGAAGGGAAAGCCCTTGGTCAAGGCTGAACCCCCAGTGAATGGGATTCTTGTGGGGAGGTTGGTAATGTGGGGAGATTGAGGAAGGGAACACCCAAAAGGAAGGGGAGGGAGAGGGGTTAGGGGGATTTTGGACTGGAAAACAGGAAAGAGAATGACATTTGAAACATAAATAAGAAATACCCAATTTAATAAAGATGGAAAAAGAGACATTAAAAAAATTGCCCACCTAAACATACGAATCCCTGTACACATCCATCCATTAAGAACATTCATAACAACCTGTAAAGGTGGGATCTTAACATCCTTCATGTTGTCTCTCCAAGGCTCTCTCCTTGCCGCGGCTACTCTCTGTCCCTCCTGTCTCTTCCATTCCCGTCTCCTCCTCTTCCTTCAAACTTTTCTCCCACCCATCCTTCCTTCTCACCCAATGACAGGCCTCATTCTATCTTGTACCTGCCTCTCCTGTGGCATCATCCCACAAGATGCCACTTCTTGTTTTCCTTCAGGCATTAGGTTGTAGGAGAATGTGGCAATGATCTTGAAGTTTGTCAATTGTACATTTTCATAGGAATTATCTTAGAACATTAGTATCTGAAGAATGATGGAAATATAGAAATATAGAAAACATCTATTTTAGCAAAATTATAAAATGTACCTAATTGGTGTTAAATGTGGTCACAGAGAGTTGGTTAAAAACTGTGTGACATAACAATACCTCTTCTACTTAGAAATTAGCCTCAATTATCTGACCATATTTCAGATAAGAAATATCTACAGCCTAAAGTCTGGGCTTGTAAACAGTACAAAACTGGAAGACATAGTGTGGTCATTACCAGAGTGAATGACAGTTTGGCAGACCCTAATTTCTCATTTAATGAGTCTTCACTGCTAATACTAGAACAAGTATTGTCGCTTTTTTCTAGCATCTCTGCCTCTCAGATTTCTGAGGTGTTGACCTTTTCATCCGTTACTTTGTTTTCTCATTCTGAGGAATAAACAATTCTGAATATCTATGTGTGAGCTACTTTTGTTCTTCATGTCTTTGTCCTTTTATTCCCTGGATAGCAGTGTAGACTCAGAGGACCATACTGCTTTTTACTTGGGAAGAATATCATAAAGCTCTTTGTTCTGAAAAGGTGTTGCTCTCTTTCTGAATGTGAAATTATCCTCCTCTAAACCTGGAGAAATTCCCCACTAAAAGCATTGCCATGTAACCAAAACACATGTGTGAACACATAGTTCACAGCCAAGCAGACATCAGTCCAAACTACCTATAGATGGATGATCTGACTACAACTATTGGTCATAAATTATTTGACCTCATATGATGCTATGAGTTCTTATTGACATGTTTCCTTTGTGTGCTGTAGAAGCAGAGAGAAGAGGATCAACTGAACATGTGTGACTTTTGCTCATGCTTTTGGAGAAGATGTTCAGAATGCTCCAAACTGGCTATAAAAGAAAGGTAGATGCTTATCACAAATAAAAAAAACATTACATGGAAAGGTGCAAAGTGTTTTCATATTTTATATTCCGTATCCCCTTCTTATTTTTCTTACTCTTTTAGTTTTCGTAGCAATATTCTCTAACTTATACTATCAGCTTCTAGGCTTTATAGAGTCTTCATTTCTGCAACTTTACTTCTAAGCATCAGTCAAAAGAATTCCCAGATTTTCCCTTTGGGAATTACAGTTCTCACATAATTAAAGTTTCTAATTTTCTCTTAGTTCTTTAAGAGAGTGATTGCCTTCTGAGGACAGGTGTAGTTGACTAACTAGGGAAGAGATTCAAGTTTATTTTTGGCAAACAAGACTGACCTGTTAGCTGTTCAATATGAGGTATTTCTGGGGCTTGTGGTAGAGTTATATAGTTATCTTCTTTTATACTCCTATTTGGGAGCATTACTCAATAAGTTTGGTGGACCCAACTAAACCTGAATATAATTTTCATGGAAGGGTAAGAGGCTCTTGGGGTACTACTTTTTGCCTATTGATAGATTCTAGGAAAGGAAGTTTAGTAAAAGTACCTCCTGTTGTGTACCCGCTACTGAGCACACCAGCCCCCAAAAGATATCTGAAGATACATAGTTATACATGGGAACCTAATTCAAATAATTAGGGGGATCACAAAACAATATATAGATAGATAGATATATAGAGAGATATATGTATAGATATATATATATATATGAATACACACAAACACACACACACACAAGCACTGAAAGAATTTGTATGGGGGGTGAATTGAATGGATAGAATATAGTGAGCGATGGGGATGAAAGTGGTCAGTAGGCACAGGATACATGCATAAAATTATCTAAGGACAGATTTAATTAATGAAAAAGCACTAGTTTAACTGAGCAAAGATTGAATATTTTATTTTAAATTATATTTTTATTCATTTTATACCCTGGTCACAGCCCCCTCCCTCAGTTCGTTCTTTTTTTTCTCCATCTTTATTAAAGTGGGTATTTCTTATTTACATTTCAATTGTTATTGCCTTTCCCAGCTTCCAGTCGAACATCCCCCCTAATCCCTCCCCATCCCCTTCTATATGGGTGTTCCCTTCCCCATCCTCCCCCCCATTACTGCCCTCCACCAACAATACTGCTCACTGGAGGTTCAGTCTTGGCAAGACTAAGGGCTTCCCCTTCCACTGGTGCTCTTACTAGACTATTCATTGCTACCTATGCAGTTGGAGCACAGGGTCAGTACATGTATAGTCTTTCCGTAGTGGTTTATTCCCTGGAAGCTCTGGTTGGTTGGGCTTGTTGTTCACATGGGGTCTAAGCCCCTTCAACCTCTTTCAGTCCTTTCTCTGATTCCTTCAAGGGGGGTCCCGTTCTCAGTTCAGTGATTTATTGATGGCATTTGCCTATGTATTTGCTGTATTCTGGCTATGTCTCTCAGGAGAGATCTAGATCCGGTTCCTGTAGGCCTGCACTTCTTTGCTTCATCCATCTTATCTAGTTTGGTGGCTGTATATGTTTGGGCCACATGTGGGGCAGGCTCTGAATGGGTGCTCCTTCTGCATCTGTTCTAAACTTTGCCTCCCTATTTCCTCCCAAGGGTATTCTTGTTCCCCTTTTAAAGAAGGAGTGAAGCATTTGCATTTTGGTCATCTTGCTTGAGTTTCATATGTTCTGTGCACCTAAGGTAATTTGAGCATTTGGGATAATATCCACTTATCAATGAGTTCACACCATGTTTGTTTTTCTGTGATTGGTTTACCTCACTCAGGATGATATTTTCCAGTTCCATCCACTTGCTGTCAAGCTGTATATATATGCTCTCTCCTGTTTCTTTCTGCAGGCACTCAGAGCTATGAGTTTTCCTTGTAGCACAGCTTTCATTGTGTCCCATAAGTTTGGGTATGTTGTACCTTCATTTTCATTAAATTCTAAGTCTTTAATTTCTTTCTTTATTTCTTCCTTCACCAGGTTATCATTGAGTAGAGCATTGTTCAACTTCCATGTATATGTGGGTTTTCTTCCCTTATTGTTATTGAAGACCAGCTTTAGCCCGTGGTGGTCTGATAGGATGCATGGGATTATTTCTGTCTTTCTGTATCTGTTGACACCTGTTTTATGACCGATTACATGGTCAGTTTTGGAAAAAGTACCAACAGGTGGTGAGAAGAAGGTATATCCTTTTGTTTTAGGATAGGATATTCTATAAATATCTGTTAAATCAACTTGGTTCATGACTTCTCCTAGTTTGTCTGTGTCTCTGTTTAATTTCTGTTTCCATGATCTGTCCACTGATAAGAGTGGGGCATTGCAATCTCCTACTATTATTGTGTGAGGTGTAATGTGTGCTTTGAGCTTTAGTAAGGTTACTTTTATGTATGTAGGTGCCCTTGTATTTGGAGCATAGACGTTTAGGATTGAGAGTTTATCTTGGTGGATTTTTCCTTTGATGCATATGAAGTGTCCTTCCTTCTCTTTTTTGATGACTTTCGGTTGAAAATCGATTTTATTTGATATTCGAATGGCTACTCCAGCTTGCTTCTTCAGACCATTTGCTTGGAAAGTTGTTTTCCAGCCTTTAACTTTGAGGTACTGTCTGTCTTGGTCTCTGTGATGTGTTTCCTGTAGGCAACAAAAGGCTGAGTCCTCATTGCATATACAGTTTGTTAATCTGTGTCTTTTTATTGGGGTATTGAGTCCATTGATGTTGAGAGATGTTAAAGAATAGTGATTGTTGCTTCCTGTTATATTCGTGTTTGGATGTGAGATTATGTTTGTACTTGTCTTCTCTTTGTTTTGTTGTAAAACAATTAACTTCTTGCTTTGTCTTTGTTGTAGCTTGCCTGCTTGTGTTGGGCTTTACCATTCATTATCCTTTGTAGGCCTAGATTTGCAGAAAGATGTGTAAATTTGGTTTTGTCATGGAATATCTTGTTTTCTCCATATATGTTAATTGACAGTTTTCTGGATGCAGTAACCTGGGCTGGCATTTGTGTTCTCTTAGGGTCTGTATGGCATCTTTCCAGGATCTTCTGGCTTTAATAGTCTCTGGTGAGAAGTCTGGTGTAATTCTGATAGGTCTGCCTTTACATGTTACTTGACCTTTTTCCCTTACTGCTTTTAATATTCTTTTCTTTGTTTTGTGCATTTCGTGTTTTGACTATAATGTGACGGTAAGAGTTTCTTTTCTGGTCCAATCTATTTGGAGTTCTGTAGACTTCTTGTATGTTTATGGGCATCTCTTTCTTTAGGTTAGGGAAGTTTTCTTCTATGATTTTGTTGAAGATATTTACTGGTCCCTTGAGTTGGGAGTCTTCACTTCAATACCTATTATCCTTAGGTTTGACCTTCTCATTGTGTCCTGGATTTCCTGTATGTTTTAGACCAGTATCTTTTTCCGTTTTACATTATCTTTGACAGTTGTGTCGATGATTTCTATGGAATCCTCTGCTCCTCAGATTCGGTCATCTATCTCTTGCATTCTGTTGGTATGCTTTTATCTATGGCTCCCTGTCTCTTCCTTTGATTTTCTATATCCAGAATTGTCTCCCTTTGTGCTTTCCTTATTGCTTCAATTTCCATTTTTAATTTCTTCACCTGTTTGATTTTGTTTTCCTGTAATTCTTTCAGGGATTTTTTGCATTTCCTCGCTATGGGCTTCTGCTTGTTTATTTGTGTTTTCCTGCGTTTCTCTAAGGGAGTTCTTTATATCTTTCTTGAAGTCTTCCATCAGTGTGATCAAATGTGATTTAAAACCTAGATCTTGCTTTTCTGGTGTGTTTGGATATTCTGTGTTTGCTTTGGTAGGAGAATTGAACTTGAATAACGCCATGTAATCCTGGTTTCTCTTGCTTGGGTTCCTGTGCTTGCCTCTTGCCATCACGTTGTCTCTGGTGTTACCTTGTTCGGTTATTTCTGACAGTGGTTAGAACATCCTATAGGCCTCTGTGTCAGGAGTGCTGTAGACCTGTTTTCCTGTTCTCTTTCAGCCAGTTATGGTAACAGAGTGTTCTGCTTTCAGGCGTGTAGGATTTCCTGTTTACTGATCTTCAGGTGTTCCTGCGGGTGTGTGTACTGAGTCCACCAGGAAGGTCACTTGGAGCAGAAAAGTTGGTCTTACCTCTGGTCTCACATCTTGAGTTGCTTCTCAGATCCAGGTTTCAGCTCTCCGAGAGGGCAGCAACCAGAAGGGCCTGCCCTGCCTTCACTCGGGCCCCTTTACACATGGGTCCCAGATGGCGTTTTCCTCCAGCATCAGAAATGTGGGCAGAGAGTAGTCTCCTCTGGCTCCCCAGGCATGTCTGCTCCTCTGAAGGTCTAACTCTCCCTCCCATGGGATTTGGGTGCAGGGAGTTGTTTGACTGGGTTCCTTCAGATCTGGGCAGTGTCTGGACTGCAGAGATGAGTGCCCCTATCTTCCTGTTCCCAGAGTCCCTATAAGGTTTTCTGTTGGGCCAGGGATGTGGGCAGGGGTGGGCAGTCCTAGAGGTCTCTCCTACCCTGCAGTCTCAGGAGTGCCCACCTCTCTGGGTGGTGAGCTCTCTCTCTCCCATGGGATTTGGGAGCAGGGAGCTTTGGGCTGGGATCAGCGAGGTTCGGGCCCCAGCTAGAAACCAGAAGTCATATCCATCCATTCTTACCTGTATGAAAAGAAGAGTGTCTTTACAGACTCAGATATCCTGTGCTCTCTGACATAAAGAGATAATATCAAATAATATCTTGCCATAAGCAGATAGGAAACCAGTTATATATACCTCAAGAGACCAATGAACAAGGAATTGTGCAAACACATGGTTTAGAAGGAGCTTATGGTCAGGAATATTTTCTCAAGAGAATCATTTGCTTTGGTCCTTAAAGAAATGTTTAAAGTACTTAGTCATCAGGGAAATGTAAATCAAAACAACTGTGATGTTCTATTTTACACCCATCAGAATAGCTAATATCAAAACCTGAAGAGATAGCATATGCTACAAGGATGTGGAACAAGAGAGAAACACCTCTATTGTTGATGGGAGTGCAAACTGTACAACCACTTTGGAAATCAGTTTGGTGTTTTCTCAGAAAAGTGGGAATACTTCTACCTCAAGATCCAGCTACACCACTAGTGTGCATATACCCAAAGTATTCTCCAACATCTCACAAAGAAACTTGCTCAACAGTGTTCGAGTTTTTGGGCTAATATTCTCTTATCAGTGAGTGCATGCCATGTGTGGCTTTTTGTTATTGAGTTACCTCACTCAGGCTGATATTTTTCTAGTTCCATTCATTTGCCCATAAATTTCATGAAGTCATTGTTTTTGATAGCTGAGTAGTATTCCCAATTTTCTGTATACATTCATCTGTTGAAGGGCATCTGGGTTCTTTCCAGCTTCTAGTTATTACAAATACAGCTGTTATGAACATAGTGGAGCATGTGTCTTTGAAGTATGTTGGATCATCATTTTGGGTATATGCTAAGGAGATGTACAGCTAGGTCCTCAGTTAGCGGAATGTCGAATTTTCCGAGGCACCTCCAGACTGATTTCCAGAATGGTTGTACCAGTTTACAATCCCACCAACAATGAAGGAGTGTTCCTCTTTCTCTACATTCTTGACATCTCTCCTGTTCTGAACACAGGATCACACCTAATTCTGAACTCCCTCTTCCTCTCCCCATTCCTCTTCTCTTTCAGTTCCATCCCTCCATCTGCCTCTTATGATTATTTTATTGCCTTTACATTTCTGATTTGGTAAATTATAATACTTCCTCTGGGCCCTTTAGTTAGTTTGGCCAGGGGTGAATCTCTATTGCTGATTTTCTCAAAGAACCAGGTTTTGGTTTTACTGATTCTTTGCATTGTTCTCTTTGTTTCTATTTTGTTGATTAAAGCCCTAAGTTTGACTATTTTCTGCCATCTACTTCTCTTGTGTAAGTTTGCCTCTTTTTCTTCTACAGCTCCAAGATGTGCTGTTAAATGGCTAGTGTAAAATCTCTCCACTTTCTTTGCCAGTGCACTTAGTGCTATGAATTTGCTCTTAACCGTGCTTTCAATGTGTCTCATAAGCTTGTTTATGATGTGTCAATATTTTCATTAAATTCCAGGACATTTTTAATTTATTTCTTTATTTCAACCCTAATGAAATTATCACTGAGTAGAGAGTTGTTCAGTTTCCACAAGTATGTAGGCTTTCTGCTGCTTTTGATTTTATTAAAGACATGATCATCTCATTAGATGCTGAGAAAACATTTGACAAAATTCAAAAACTTTTCATGAAAGAGTCTTGGAAAGATTAGGAATCAGGGTCAATACATAAACATAGTAAAAGCCATTTACAGCAAACCAGTAGCTGAAATCAACCCTGAAATAGAAAAAATTAGAAACAGAAAGAACTATACAAAATCAACAAAACCAAGAGCTATTTCTTTGAGAAAATCAAGAAGATAAATAAACCCTTAGCCAGACTAACCAGAGGGCACAGAGACAGTATCCAAATTAACAAAATCAGAAATGCAAAGGGAGAGCTGGAGCCCCAACCTCGCTGATCCCGGTATGCAGCTCACTGCTCCAAAACACCTTGGGAGAGAGAGCTCACCATATGGACAGGTGGGCACTCCGGAGACTGCAGAGCGGGAGAGACCACAAATACTGCCCACCCCTGCCACATCCCTGGCCCAAGAGGAAAATGTATATGGCCTCTGGGAACCGGAAGATAGGGGCACTCGAGTGGCAGGTCCCCTGGGCTCCAGATACCACACAGACCTGAAGGGACCTGATCAACAGTTCTCTGCACCCAAATCCTATGGGAGAGAGAGGCAAACCTTCAGAGGGGCAGACACACCTGGGAAGCCAGAAAAGACTTCACTCTGCCCAAATTTATGACTCCAGAGGAAAACAACTAATGCCATCAGGGATCCCGGTGCACGGGGCTGCTGGAAAAGGTGGCACAGGCCCTCCTGGTTGCCACCTTCAATGAGAGCTCAAAAGCAGCCACCCATGAGCAAATTTGAATTGCGGGACATCAGGTAAGACCAACTTTTCTGCTCCAAGCAACCTGCCTGGAGGACTCAGAACACAGGACCACAGGAAAAGCTGAAGACCAGTAGACAGTAAAGGCCTCACACCCAAAAGCAGAACACTCTTTTCCAGTAACTGTCTGAAAGAACACAGGAAAACAGGTCTACAGCACTCCTGACACATAGGATTATAGGACAGCCTAGCCACTGTCACAAATAACAGAGTAAAGTAATATCAGAAACAATTTGATGGTGAGAAGCAAGCAAAGGAACACAAGCAACAGAAAACAAGACTACATGGCATCATTGAAGCCCAATTCTCCCACCAAAGCAAACATTGACTATCCAAATAAACAGAAAAGCAAGATCTAGATTTAAAATCACATTTGATCATGATGCTGGAGGACTTCAAGAAAGACATGAAGAACTTCCTTAGAGAAACACAGGAAAACATGAAGAAACAAGTAGAAGCCTATACAGAGGAATCACAAAAATTCCTGAAAGAATTCCAGGAAAACATAATCAAACAGGTGAAGGAGTTAAAATTGGAAATAGAAGCAATAAAGAAAGAACACAGGGAACAACCCTGGATATAGAAAACCAAAGGAAGAAACAAGGAGCCATAGAAACAAGCATCACCAAAAGAATACAAGAGATAGAAGGGAGAATCTCAGGAGCAGAAGAAAAAGCAAGAAACTAATGATCTTGGCAACAAAACAAAGAGAAGAAAAGCACATAAACATAATCTCACATCCAAATATGAATATAACAGGAAGCAATAATCACCATTCCTTAATATCTCTCAACATCAATGGTCTCAACTCCCCAATAAAAAGAGATAGATTAATAAACTGGTTATGCAATGAGGACCCTGCATTCTGCTGCCTACAGGAAACACACCTCAGAGACAAAGACAGACACTACCTCAGTGTGAAAGGCTGGAAAACAACTTTCCAAGCAAATGGTCGGAAGAAGCAAGCTGGAGTACCCATTCTAATATCGCATAAAATCGATATTCAACTAAAAGTCATCAAAAAAGATAAGGAAGGACACTTTATATTCATCAAAGGAAAAATCCACGAAAATGAACTCTCAATCCTATCTATACCCCAAATACAAGGGCACCTACAAATATAAAAGAAACCTTACTAAAGTTCAAAATGCACATTGCACCTCACACAATAATAGGAGGAGGCTTCAACACCCCACTCTCATCAATGGACAGATCATGGAAACAGAGTGGATTTAACAGATTTTTATAGAACATCCTATCCTAAAACAAAAGGATATAACTTCTTCTCACAACCTCATGGTACTTTCTCCAAAATTGACCATATAATTGGTCATAAAACAGGCCTCAAGAGATACAGAAAGATAGAAATAACCCCATGCATCCTATCAGACCACCACGGGCTAAAGCTGGTCTTCAATAACAATAAGGGAAGAAAACCCACATATACATGGAAGTTGAACAATGCTCTACTCAATGATAACCTGGTCAAGGAAGAAATAGAATTTAATGAAAATGAAGGTACAACATACCCAAACTTATGGGACACAATGAAATCTGTGCTAAGATGAAAACTCATAGCGCTGAGTGCCTACAGAAAGAAACAGGAGAGAGCATATGTCAGCAACTTGACAGCACACCTAAAAGCTCTAGAACAAAATGAAACAAATATACCCAGGAGGAGTAGAAGGCAGGAAATAATCAAACTCAGAGCTGAAATCAACCAAGTAGAAACAAAAAGGACCATATAAAGGATCAACAGATCCAAAAATTGGTTCTTTGAGAAACACAACAAGATAGATAAACCCTTAGCCAGACTAACAAGAGGACACAGAGAGTGTTTACAAATTAACAAAATCAGAAATGAAAAGGGAAACATAACTACAGAATCAGAGGAAATTCAAAAAATCATCAGATCATACTACAAAAGCCTATATTCAGCAAAACTAGAAAATCTACAGGAAATGGACAATTTCCTAGACAGATACCAGGTACCAAAGTTAAATCAGGAACAGATAAATCATTTAAACAACCCCATAACTCCTAATGAAATAGAAGCAGTCAATAAAGGTCTCCCAACCAAAAAGAGCCCAGGTCCAGACAGGTTTAGTGCAGAATTCTATCAGACCTTCATAAAAAACCTCATACCAATACTATCCAAATAATTCTACAAAATTGAAACAGATGGAGCACTACCGAATTCCTTCTATGAAGCCACAATTACTCTTATACCTAAACCACACAAAAACACAACAAAGAAAGAGAACTTCAGACCAATTTCCCTTATGAATATCGACGCAAAAATACTCCATAAAATTCTGCCAAACTGAATCCAAGAGCACATCAAAACAATCATCCACCATGATCAAGTAGGCTTCATCCCAGGCATGCAGGGATGGTTTAATATATGGAAAACCATCAACGTAATCCATAATATAAACAAACTGAAAGAACAAAACCACATGATCATTTCATTAGATGCCGAGAAAGTATTTGAAAAAATTCAACACCCCTTCACGATAAATTCCTGGAAAGAATAAGAATTCAAGGCCCATACCTAAACATAGTAAAAGCCATATACAGCAATACCAGTCGCTAACATTAAACTAAATGGAGAGAAACTTGAACCTATCCCACTAAAATCAGGGACTAGACGAAGCTGCCCACTCTCTCCCTACTTATTCAATATAGTTCTTGAAGTTCTAGCCAGAGCAATCTGACAAAAAGGAGATCAAGGGGATACAGATTGGAAAAGAAGAAGTCAAATTATCACTATTTGCAGATGATATAATAGTATATTTAAGTGATCCCAAAAGTTCCACCAGAGAACTACTAAAGCTGATAAACAACTTTATGATAAGAACTTCAAGCCTCTGAAGAAAGAAATTGAAGAAGATCTCAGAAGATGGAAAGATCTCCCATACTCATGGATTGGCGGGATTAATATAGTAAAAATGGCCATCTTGCCAAAAGCGATCTATAGATTCATTTCAATCCCAATCAAATTTCCAACTAAATTATTCATAAGTTAGAAAGAGCAATTTGCAAGTTCATTTGGAATAACAAAATCCCAGGATGGCAAAAAACTATCCTCAACAACAAAAGAACTTCTGGGAGAAATCACTATCCCTGATCTCAAACTGTATTACAGAACAATAGTGATAATATCTGCATGGTTATTTCTACAGAGACTGGGAGGTAGAGCAATGGAATAGAATAGAAGACCCAGAAATGAACCCACATATGGTCACTTGATCTTTGACAAAGGGGCTAAAACCATCCAATTGGAAAAAGGTAGCATTTTCAACAAATGGTGCTGGTTCAACAGGAGGTCAGCATGTAGAATAATGCAAATCAATCCATTCTTATTGCCCTGTATAAAGCTTAAGTCCAGGTGGAACAAGGACATCCACACAAAACCAGATACACAAAAACTAATAGAAGAAAGAGTGGGGAAGGACCTCAAACACATGGGCACTAGGGAAATCTTCCTGAACAAAACACCAATGGCTTATGCTCTAAGACAAAGAATCGACAAATGGGATCTCATAAAACTACAAAGCTTCTATAAGGCAAAAGACACTGTAATTAGGGCAAAACAGTAACCAACAGATTGAGAAAAGATCTTTACCAGTCCTACATCTGATACAGAGCTAATATCCATAATATACAAAGAACTCAAGAAGTTAGACAGCAGAGAGCCAAATAACCCTATTAAAAATGGGGTATAGCGATAAACAAAGAATTCTCAGCTAAGGAATATTGAATAGCTGAGAAGCACCTAAATCAATGTTCAACATCCTTTGTCATCAGAGAAATGCAAATCAAAACATACCTCAGATTCCACCTCAGAATGGCTATGATCAAAACTCAGGTGAAAACAGATGCTAGTGAGGATGTGGAGAAAAAGAAATACTCCTTCATTGTTGGTGGTTTGCAAACTGGTACAACTACTCTGGAAATCAGTGTGGAGATCCCTAGAAAATTAGTCATTGCACTACCTGAGGACCCAGCTATACCTCTGCTGAGCATATACCCAAATGATGCTCAAACATACAACAAGGACACATACTCCACTACATTCATAGCAGCCTTATTTGTAATAGCCAGAAGCTAGAAAGAACCCAGATTCCCCTCAATAGAGGAATGGATACAGAAAATGTGGTACATCGACACAATGGAGTATTATTCAGCTATCAAAAGCAATGACTTCATGAAATTCAGAGGCAAGTGGATGGAACTAGAAAATACCATCCTGAGTGATGTAACACAATCACAAAAAACACACATGGTATGCACGCACTGGTAAGTGGGTATTAGCCCAAAAGCTCAAATTACCCAAGGTACATTCCACAAACTACATGAAGCTCAAGAAGAAGGAAAACAAAAGCGAAGATGCTTCAGTCCTTCTTAAAAGGGGGAACATAAGTATTCATAGGAGGAAATACAGAGACAAGTTTGGAACAGAGGAAAGGCCAGCCAGAGACTGCCCCACCTAGAGATCCAGCCCATATACACACAGCCACCAAACCCAGACATTATTACTGACACCAAGAAGTGCATGCTGACAGGAGTCATATATAACTGTCTCCTAAGAGGCTCAGCCAGAGCATAACAAATACAGAGGTGCATGCTAGCACCCAACAATTGACCTAAGAATAGGATCCCCATTGGAAGACTAAGAGAAAGGATTGAAGGAAATGAATGGATTTGCAATCCCATAAGAACAAGAATACCATTCAGCCAGAGCTCCCAGGGACTAAAGCACCATCCAAAGAGAACACATGGACAGACCCATGGCTCCAGCTGCATATGTAGGAGAGGATGGCCTTGTTGGGAACCAATGGGAGGAGAAGCCCTTGGTCCTGCCAAGGCTGGACACCCCCTCCCCCAATGTAGGGAATGTCAAGTCAAGGAATCAGGAAGGGGTGGGTGGTTAGGTGGGAGAACTCCCTCATACAAGAATAAGGAAGGGGAATGGGATAGGTTTCCAGTTGCAAAACTGGGAAAAGGGATTTGAAATATAAATATGAATAAATATCTCTACAAAAATAAAATAAAAAAAGACTAGCCTAGAGCCATGGTGGTCTGATTGGGTGCATGCAATTACTTCAATCTTCTTTTATTGGTTGAGGGTTGTTTTGTGATCAATTTTATGGTCAATTTTGCAGAAGGTATCATAAGGTGCCGAAGGTTTAATCTTTTGTCTTAGGGTGAAATGATTTGTAGATATTCATTAAATCCTTTTGGTTCATCACCTCTATTAGTTTCACTGTGTCTCTGTTTAATTTCTCTTTCAGTGACCTGTCCATTGGTGAGAGTGGTGGTTGCAGTGTCCCACAATTTTTGTGCGGGATTCAATGTGTCTTTTGAGCTTTAGTAAAGTTCCTTTTATGAATGTGGGTGCTCTTTCATTTGGGACATAGATGTTCAGAATTGAGACTTTCTCTGGGTGGATTTCCGTTTGATGAATATGAAGGGTCATCATCATGTTTGATAACTTTTGGTTGAAAGTTTACTTAATTTGATATTAGGGTGGCAACTACAACTTGTTTCTTGGGACCATTTGCTTTGAAGGCCTTTTCCCATCCTTTTACTATGAGATAGTGTCTATCTTTGTTATTGAGATATGATTCAGGTTGGAAAGATGACTCAGTGATTAAGAGCATGACAACTCTTCCAGAGGTCCTGAGTTCCAATCCCAGAATCCATATGTTGGCTCACAACTATCTGTAATGAGATCCGATGCCCTTTTCTGGGGTGTGTGAAGACATCTACAGTGTACTTATATATAATAAATTCTTTTTTAAAAAAAGAATGAAATAGAAAAAAGAGATGCGTTTCTGGTATGCAGCAAATTGCTAGATCTTGTTTATATATCCAGTCTGTTATATTATGTCTTTTTATAGGTGAGTCGAGTCCATTAATATTGAGAGATATTAAAGACAGATGATTGTTGGTTCCTGTTATATTTGTTGTTGTAGGTAGCTTTATGTTCTTGTGGTTCTCTCCTTTTGGCTTTGTTGTAAAATGCTTAATATCTTGTCTTTTCTTTAGTGTAGGTATCTCCTTTTGTTTGAGTTTTCCTTCTGCAGAGCTGTCTTGGTAGATAGATACTATTTGAATTTAGCTTTGTCCTGGAATATTTTGGTTTCTCCATCTCTGTTGACAGTTGTACTGGGTATAGTAGCCTGGGCTGGCATTTGCGTTCACTTAGAGTCTGCATGACCTCCAACCAGGCTCTTCTGGCTTTCATAGTCTCTGTTGAGAAGTCTGGTATAATTCTGATAAGTCTGCCTTTGTATGTTACTTGGCCCTTTTCCCATGCGGCTTTTAATACTCTTTCTCTGTTCTGTGTATTTAGTGTTTTGATTATTATGAGGAAAGGATTTCCTTTTCTGGGCTCATTTGTTTGGTGTTCTACAGGCTTCTTGTATCTTTATGGTCTTCTCTTTCTTCAGGTTGGGAAGTTTTCTTCTATGGTTTGTTGAAGACATTTTCAGGTCCTTTGAGCTAAGAATCTTCATTCTCCTATATTCCAATTACTCTTGGATTTGGTCTTTTCATTGGGTCCTGAATTTCCTGGATGTTTTGGGTTAGGAGTGTTTTAGGTTTTGAATTTTCTTTGACAGATGTATCAGTCTCTTCTGCAGTATTGTCTACACCTGAAATTCTCTCTGCTATCTCTTGTATTCTGTTAGTGATACTTATATCTGTAATTCCTAACTACTTTCCTAGGTTTTCCATTTCCAGGTCTGCCTCCATTTGTGTTTTCTTTATTGTTTCTACTTCCACTTTCAGGTCTGGGACTGTTTTATGCAATTCTTTCACCTGTTTGATTGTGTTTTCCAGTATTCTTTAAGGGATCTATTTGTTTCCTCTTTAAGGACTTCTACCTGTTTACATGTTTTTTCCTGTATTTCTTTCAGTGAGTTATTTATATCCTCCTTAAAGGACTCTATTATCTTCATGAGATAGGATTTTAGGTCAGCTTCCTAATTTTCAGGTGTGCTGGTATATTTAGGGCTTGCTGTGGTGAGAAAACTGGGTTCTGATGATGCCCGCGTATATTGGCTTCTGTTGCTTATCTTGTGCTTGCCTTTCAAAATCTGGTTATCCCTAGTGTTTGCTGGTCTGGGTGGCTCTGTCTGGAGTCTGCCTCTTTCATCCCTGGGTTGCAATAGGTGTCTTGGTAGTCCTATATCCCTGGTGGTAGCAGACCTCCTGTGGGGCCTTCCAACTGGAGGATGTTCAGAGGGAAGAGAAGCTGCTGATTTGTTGCCCTGGCTGCAGTAGATCTCCTGGGAGGCCTTCAGACTGTTGAGTCTTCAGAGGAGCAGAAAAACTGTTGTCTTGTGTGAAGCTGTTCTCAGGGATATCAATGGACTGTGCTTTCTGCTTCCCTGTGTGCAGACACACTCCTGGGAGACTTTCAGTCTTTTGTGTCAGTGGCCCTGCATGCCACAGAGCCCCTGGGAGGTCTTCAGACTGTGGTGTCCATTGACCAGTTGCCCCATGTACAGTGGAACTCCTGAGATGCCTTCAAGCTGTGGTATCCTGGATCCAGTGGATCTCCTGGGATGTCTATGGTTGTGTTGTCAGATTTCCTGGGTGAAGCAGATCTTCTGGGATGCCTCAGGATGTGGTATCAAATGCTCGAGGGCAGTGGTTCTTCTAGTATGCCTCAAGATATGATGTCAAGAGTTCTGAGTGCAGTGGATCCTCTGGTATACCTCAGGATATAGCCTCTTATAGTAAGCAGATAGCTAGCACTCTGTCCCAGCAGAAAGGACCAGGCAGAAGGGGATTGGTATTCAGCAGGCAGTGGGTTTTGGGGGCTGGTGGGTCCCTGAGTCCACTGGGCTCCCAGTGGCTGCTGTGGGACCTCAGGGGTGAGGTCTTACCAAATACTCTGTGTGCAGTGGATCCTCTCCTTCTTCTTTTTCTTCTTCTAGTTCTTCTTTTTCTTCTTCTTTGTTCTTTCTCCTCCTCCTCCTCCTCCTCCTCCTCCTCCTCCTCCTCCTCCTCCTTCTTCTCCTTCTTCAGAGGGGAAGGATCACAAGGCTGTTGGACACACCTTGTCAGACTGGGAAGTGGGTGTTATTGGGTGGATAATGTAAATTCACAAATGATCAACAAATCTGTTAATGTTGGGAAAATGTTTAAATGAATGAGTGAATGGATGTAAAAATAAAAAATGGGTCACAGCATTTCAAAGGTTGAGAACCACTGCATAAGACTCTAACTCAGAAAACATAAGTTCACTTCCATTTCATTTATCCCAAACTTTTATTAGTTCTTGGAAAATTGGCTTATTTTTTCATTTTTATTTATTAATTATTGTATTTGTTTACATTTCAAATACAATCCTCCTTCCTGGTCTCTCCACCACTAACCACCCAACCATACCCTTCCCCTTTGCCTCTAAGAGGATGCTCCACCACCTACCAACTCCTGCCTCACCCCTCTAGCATCCACCTTTTCTGGAACATCAAGCCACCATAGGACAAAGTACCTTCCCTCTCATTTGTGCCAGATGAGGCAATTTTCTGTTACATTTGTAGCAGGAGCCATGGATCGACTCATATATACTCTTAGGTTGGTGGTTTACTCCCTGGGAGCTCTAAGGGGTCTAGTTAATTGATACTGTTGTTCTTCCTATGTTATTGAAATCCCCTTCAATTCCTTCAGTTCTTCTCCTAACTGTTCCATTGGTGTTCCCAAGCTCAGTCTAATGGTTGGCTGTATTTGCATCTTAGTCAGGTGCTGGCAGAGCCTCACAGAGGACACCCATACCAGGCTCCTGTCTGAAAGCACATCTTGGCATCAGCAATAGTATCAGGGTTTGGTGTCCGTGGATGGAAAGGACTGCATGGTGGGGCAGTCTCTGGGTGCCCTTTTCTTCAGTCTCTGCTCCATTATTGTCCCTGCATTTTTTTAGATGGGGGCAATTCTAGGTTAAAAAGTTTTAGATGGGTTAGCAGCCCCATCTCTCCACTGGGAGCCATGTCTATCTATTGGATGTGATCTCTTCAGGTTCTATCTCCTTGATTTTGGTTACTTCAGCTAATGCCATACCCCTTGAGACCTGAGAGCCTCTCACATCATTGGCATCTGGGACTTTCTAGTGGTTCCCCAAATTCTCTACCACCACCACCACCACCACCACTGCCACTAATTTCAGGACCCTCCCTCCCTCTGCCTCCCATGATTAATTTGTTCCCCCTTCTAAGTGAGTTTGAAGCCTCAACACTTTGGCCTTCCTTCTTCTTAAGCTTCATATGGTCTGTGAGTTATATCATGGGTATTCTGAGCTTTTGCGCTAATATCCATCTATCAATGAGTACATATCACATATGTACTTTTGGATCTGTGCTATCTCACTCAGGATATATTTTCTAGTGCCATCTATTTGCATAAAAAGTATATTATTTAAGAGGCAGGAGGAAAAGGATAAAATAAGAAGCTATGACTATTGTTTTGTGTTGAGGAAGTTTTTTATAAAAGAAAGTGAAAAGTATATAGGATGTATGATTTTTGCATTCCAATATTGACCACATATGTTAGGAGCCTTTGCATTGGGGCAGATCATCAACATGTTTGACCCCAGAGTCTGAAGGGCTCCCAGAAGATCTTCTGCACCCAGGGCAATGGGTAAGGGACCTTGCCTAATAACCACAGTACCTGGGACACTTGAGCTGCCCAGTTGTCTTGAAACAAATTTCCTCCACTCAAACAAGAGCTCCACTCTGGTCAGAGACTTCTACTAGGGCAGAGCATCAGTATCTCTGTCCTTCTGAAGACCCCACACTCTGAAGGCCTCCCAGGAGATATGCTGTACCTGGAGCAACAGACTCCATACTCTGAATGCCTCCCAGAAGATTTGCTACAGACAGGACAACAGATCATCAACGTATGTGCCTCTAAAGACACTATGGTCTGAAGTTCGCCCAGGAGATCTGCTACAGGCAGGGCCACATGTCTCCCAGGAGGCTTAGAACACAGGAGGCAGGCTCCAGACAGAAACACCCAGGCCAGTTAACACCAGAGATAACCAGATTGCAAGAGGTAAGCACAAACCATTAAAAACAGAAGTCAATATATTTGATACCATCAGATTCCAGTTCCCCCACCATAGCAAGCCTTTGAAACCCCAACACACCTGAAAACCATTATGCTGACCTAAACTCCTATCTAGTGAAAATAATAGAGTCCTTTAAGTACTAATATTTTATAGTTCATGAAAAGAAACAAATTTAAATAATATCCATCTACAAATCCATCCCTACAGAGAATACTGGAAGGAAAACTCCAGCACAAGGAGGGTACCTAAACCAAACAAAAACAATAAATTGATCATTTCAAAACAAAACCAAGGGTTGGGGATTTAGCTCAGTGGTAGAGCGCTTGCCTAGGAAGCGCAAGGCCCTGGGTTCGGTCCCCAGCTCTGAAAAAAAAAATCAAAAGGAGAGAATCACAAAGACATGATTTCACTGAGGGAAATACAGAAAAACACAGGTAAACATGTATAAATCCTTCAAGAGGAAACAAATCCCTTAAAGAAATACAGATAAACACAATCAGAAAAGTGAAGAAATTGAACAAACTCATCCAAGATGGAAAAAAATGAAAATATAAACAATAAAAAATAAAAATAAAAAATGGAGGCAACCCTTGAAATGCAAAACCTAGGAAAGAGGTCAGGAACTACAGATGCAAGGAAGTATCAACAACAGAATACAGGAGAAAGAGGAGAGAATTTCAGGTGTAGGAGATAATTTAAAAGATATAGACACAACAGTCAAAGAAAAGGCAAAACATAAAAAAGTTCTAACACAAAACATCCAGGAAACCTAGGACACAGTGAAAAGCCCAACTCAAAGAATAATAGGAAGGGGAGAGAGTGAAGATTCCCAGCTCAAAGAACCAGAAAACTACTTCAACAAAAGCATAAAACCTCCCTGACCTAGAGAAAGAGATGGCCATAATTGTAAGGAAGCTTATAGAACATAAAATAGATTGCACCCGAAAAGAAAATAGTCTCATCACATAATAATCAAAACACCAAATGCACAAAACAAATAAATATTAAAAGCGGTAAGAAGGAAAGGTTAAGTAACATATAAAGGCAGACGTATCAGAAATACACCAGATTTCTCAACAGAGACCCTAAAAGTCAGAAGAGTCAGAACAGAAGCCATGCAGACCCTAAGAGAACACAAATGCCAGCACAGGCTACTATACTCTGCAAAACTCTCAATCATCATACATGGAGAAACCAAGATATTCCATGAAAATAAACTAATTTAAACAATATCTATCTACCAATCCAGCCCTGCAGAGAATACTGTAAGGAAAACTCAATCACAAGGAGAGAACCGAAACCAAAAGAAAACAAGAAATGGATCTTCTCACAAAAAAAAAAAAAAAAAGGAAAGAATCACATACACATAATGTCACCTACAACAACAAGCATAACAGCAACTGACAATCATTTGTCTTTAATATCTATCAATATCAAATGACTCAATTCCCCAATGAAAAGACATAAGCTCACAGACTGTATATGCAAGAAGGATCCAGCATTTTGCTGCATATGAGAAATACACCTGAATGACAAAGACAAACTTCAGAGTAAAAGACTGGGAAAAAACTTCCAAGCAAATGGTCCCAAGAAACAAGCAGGAATTCCATCCTAATATCCAATAAAATAGACTTTAAACCAAAAATTACCAAGCAAGATGGGGAAGGACACTTCATATACATCAAAGGAAAAAAATCCACCAAAAGAAAGTTTCAATCTGAACATATCTGTATCCCAAATGCAATGGTACCCCTATAGCACATACCTAAAAGAAACTTTACTAAACTTCAAAACTCACACTGAACCCCACGCAATAACTGTAGGAGATTTCAGCACCCCATTCTCACCAAAAGACAGGTCCTTAGAGCAAAAAATAAACAGAGACCCAGTGAAATTAATAGAGGTTATGAAGCAAATGGATTTAACAGGTATACACAGAACATTTCACACTAAAACAAAAGATTATGCCATCTTCTCAGCACTTGATGGTATCTTCTCCATTATTGACCTTATAATCTTTGACAAAACAAAACTCAACTGATACAAGATGGTTGAAATAATACCAGGCATCCTATCAGATAATCATGAACTAAGACTAGACTTCAATAACAACAAAAACAAAAGAAAAGACACATGAAAACTGAATAACACTCTACTCAATGATAATTTGGTCAGGGGAGAATTAAAGAAATGAAAGACTTCCTAGAATTCAAAGAAAATGATGAGACAGCATACCCAAACTTATGGCATAATGAAAGCAGTGCTAAGAGGAAAATTCACAGCACTAAGTACTATTGCAAAGAAATTGGAGATAGCCTACATAAGCAACTTAACAAATACACCTGAAATCCCTAGAACAAAAATAAGCAAATACACGCAAGAGCAGCAGATGGCAAGAAATAGTCAAAATCACAGCCAAAATCAACCAAATAAAAATGAAGAGAACAATACAAAGAATCAACAAGAACTGGTTCTTTGAGAAAATCAACAAAATAAATAAATTCCTAGCCAAACTAACTAAAGGGATAGTATCCAAATTAACAAAATAAGAAAGGAAAAGTAAAACCTAACAACAGAAACTGAGGAAATTCAAAAAAAAAATTGTCATATCCTACTACTAAAGCCTACACAGGACAAAACTGGAAAATTTAGATGAAATAGATCCTTTTTAGACAGACACCAGGTAAACTATATAAACAGTCCCATATTCACTAAGGAAAGAAAAATCATTAAAAACCTTTCAACCAAAAAAAAAAAAAACAAAACAAAACAAAAAAAAAACACCAGGGTCAGATGGCTACCAAACCTTCAAAGAAGATCTAGTACCAACACTCCATAAAATTGAAACAAAAGGAACACTACCTAATTCATCCTACGAAGCCACAGTTACTCTGATAACTAAACCACACTAAGATCCAAACAGAAAGGAAAACTTCTGATCAATTTCACTTATGAATATCAATGTAAAATGCTCAATAAAATTATAACAAAGAACAAATCAAAACCATCATTCACCATGATCAAGTGAACTTCATCCTAGGGATGCAAGGTTGGTTCAATATATGAAAATCCAATAAATGTAATCTTCTATATAAACAAACTCAAAGAAAAAAATCACATGATCATCTCATTTACTGCTGAAAAAGCATTTGACAAAATACAACACCACTTCATGTGAAAAGTATTGAAAAGATCAGGAATTTAAGGCCCATACCTAAACATAATAAAAGCATTATACAACAAACCAACAGCCAATATCAAATTAAATGGAGAGATATTTAAAGCAATTCCACTAAAATTGGGGACAAGATAAGACTGTCCATTCTCCCCTCTCTATTCAATATACTATTCCGAGTTCTAGCTAGAGCAGTTAACAACAAAATGATATGAACAAAATACAAATTGGCAGTGAAGTCATAGTTCACTATTTACAGGTGATAAAACAATATACATAAGCAAATCCAAAAATTCTACCAGAGCACTTCTACAGCTGATAAACAACTTCAGCAAAGTAGCTGGATATTAAATTAACTCAAACAATTCTTCAAAATAGTCATAAATAATATAAAACATATTGGGGTAATTCTAACCAAACAAGTGAAATACATGTATGACAAGAGCTTTAATTCTCTTAAGAGAGAGATCAAAGAAGATGTCAGAAAATGGAGAGATCTCCTCTCCTGAGAGACACATCCAGAATACAGCAAATACATAGGCGAATGCCAGCAGCAAACCACTGAACTGAGAACGGGATCCCCGTTGAAGGAATCAGAGAAAGGTCTGGAAGAGCTGGAAGGGGCTCGAGACCTCATGTGAACAACAATGCCAACCAACCAGAGTTTCGAGGGACTAAGCCACTACCCAAAGACTATACATGGACTGACCCTGGGCTCCAACCACATAGGTAGCAATGAATAGCCTAGTAAGAGCACCAGTGGAAGGGGAAGCCCTTGGTCCTGCCAAGACTGAACCCCCAGTGAACTAGACTGTGGGGGGAGAGGGCGGCAATGGGGGGAGGGTTGGGAGGGGAACACCCATAAGGAAGGGGAAGGGGGAGGGGGATGTTTGCCCGGAAACCAAACAAATGGGATCTGATAAAACAGCATAGCTTCTCTAAGGCAAAGGACACTGTTGTTAGGACAAAACAGCAACTAACAGATTGGAAAAAGATCTTTACCAGTCCTACAACTGACAGAGGTCTTATATCCAAAATCTACAAAGAACTCAAGAAGTTAAACTGCAGGGAGACAAATAACTCTATTATAAATGGGGTTCAGAGCTAATCAAAGAATTTACAGCAAAGAAATGTCAAATGGCTGAGAAACAGCTAAAGAAATGTTCAACATCTTTAGTCATAAGGGAAATGCAAATCAAAACAACCCTGAGATTCCACCTCACACCAGTCAGAATGGCTAAGATCAAAAACTCTGGCGACAGCAGATGCCAGCGTAGATGTGAAGAAAGAGGAACACTCCTCCATTGTTGGTGGGATGCAGACTAGTACAACCATTCTGGAAATCAGTCTGGAGTTTTCTCAGAAAATTGGACATTGAACTACCTGAGGACCCAGCTATACCTCTCTTGGGCATATACCCAAAAGATGCCCCAACATATAACAAAGAAACGTGCTCCACTATGTTCATAGCCACCTTATTTATAATAGCCAGAAGCTGGATGCCCTTCAACAGAGTAATGGATACAGAAAATGTGGTACATCTACACAATGGAATATTACTCAGCTATCAAAAATAATGACTTCATGAAATTCCTAGGCAAATGGATGGAACTGGAAAATATCCTGAATGAGGTAACCCAATCACAGAAAAACACACATGGTATGCATTCATTGATAAGTGGATATTAGCCCAAATGTTTAAATTACCCTAGATGCACAGAACACATGAAACTCAAATGCGAATGCTTCACTCCTTCTTTAAAAGGGGAACAAGAATACCCTTGGCAGGGAATAGGGAGGCAAAGATTAAAACAGACACAGAAGGAATACCCATTCAGAGCCTGCCCCACATTTGGCCCATACATATACAGCCACCAAACTGGATAAGATGGATGAAGCAAAGAAGTGCAGGCCCACGGGAACTGGATATAGATCTCTCCTGAGAGACACAGTCAGAATACAGCAAATACATAGGCGAATGCCAGCAGCAAACCACTGAACTGAGAACGGGACCCTTGTTGAAGGAATCTTAGAAAAGACTGAAAGAGCTTGATGGGCTGGAGGCCCATATGAACAACAATGCCAACCAATCAGAGCTTCCAGGGACTAAGCCACAATCCAAAGACTATACATGGACTGACCCTGGGCTCCAACCTCATAGGTAGCAACAATAGTCTAGTAAGAGCACCAGTAGAAGGGGAAGCCCTTGGTCCTGCCAAGACTGAACCCCCAGTGATCGTGATTGTTGGGGGGAGGGTGGTAATGGGGCAAGGATGGGGAGGGGAACGCCCATATAGAAGGGGAGGAAGAGGGGTTAAGGAGATGTTGGTCTGGAATCCGGGAAAGGGAATAGCAACTGAAATATAAATAAGAAATACTCAAGTTAATAAAGATGAAAAAACTACATTTTACTATATAAAGGATAAGGATTGAATGCACTGCAGATCCAGTAAGCTAGCAGTAACAACTGGAGTAAGAGCTGTTTATATAGGCCAGACACTGTGCTTAAAGCACTTTATGTGGACTAAGTCATTAACTCTTTACAATGCTGCGCAGCAGCTGGTCCTGTTTTCATTTCAAAGATGAGAGAGCAGAAAGGTTAAGTGACTTGTACAAGATTAAAAGCCATTAAAGCGAGGGGCAAGGATTTGAATATCTCTCCTCTGAGGCACTTAAACAGAATTCTCAGTTGGCAGATCTGGCTGAATCAAATTATCCAGTGACGGGGAGGGTAAAAAATTCTTCTCATCCGGTAAGGTGCCAAATCTGTAAAGCTGTCCTTGATTCGAACATCAGGACTTGGCCAAGATAAGATTCTCTTCTTCAGGCTGGGGAGATGGCTCAGAGGTTAAGAGCACTGACTGCTCATCCAGAGGTCCTGAGTTCAATTCCCAGCAACCACATGGTGGCTCACAACCATCTGTAATGGGATCTAATGCCTTCTTCTGGTGTGTCTAAAGACAGCTATAGTGTATTCACATACATAAACTAAATAAATTATTCTTTTAAAAAAAGAAATGTCAAAATACATGAGTTTTATGTATATATTTTACAAAAATTCACATTAATTCATATTACTGTCTTCAACATTGCAAATTCGTCACAAGAGATCTTACACATGGGAGCAAAGTGGGGTAAGTACATCTGAATTCTCTCTTAGGTTCTTCTAAAGTTATATCTCTTTATGACTCACAAATTTCCTTTCAAACACTTCTACGAATATGTGGGATGTATTTAATATAACATAGTTAATAAAATTTTAAGATTAGTGATGATTGAAAAGTTATAATTCTCCATATATAATCATAGAATGTCTTGATAGCAATAATGATTTTTCAGAAAAATTTTATATTTTAAAATAATTTCTTAATATACACTATATATTATAATCTCTTTTTATTTTATATGAAAATAGTTTTTCCTTACAACATATTCTTATTACAGTTTTACCTTCCCAAATTCACTCAAATCTTCCCCAGTTCTTCACCCATCAGATGCATACTTTTCCCTCTCATTAGAATGCAAACAAGCACATAATGATAATACGTAAAAACAAAAAGAAAAAGAAACAAGCAGAAAACAACCCAAAAATTACATAATACACAGAGACACACACATTCACTCACACATAATTTCCATTGAAACACTAAGTCAGAAACTAATGCACATGCGCGCGCGCACACACACACACACACACACACACACACACACACATAAACTATAACATTTTATTTAAAAGCAAACAATCAGAAAAGCTCTGACAAACATTATGAGACAAGGAACCACCAAAATTGCCATTGAATTCATTTTGTGTTGGCAATTTTCTGCTAAGCATGAGATCTGGCCTTAGAAGTGGCTTACATAGCCAGTGAGACTCTCTTGGAGAAAACTAACTGTTCATTTGTGAGTTCTTATCAACTAAAGGCAGCTTCTGGCTTAGGGATGAGAGCTTGTACCCATTGCCCCTCTCAGTGCTGGGACTCCATCTGGCCCAAACCATTTGTAGGCACTGTGCATGCTGCCATAGTCTTGTAAATTCTTATGTATATCGGTCCTGCTGTCTTTAAAAGGCCTTGTTTTCTTGCTCTCCTATTCTCATTTCAAAACTACATCACAAATAAAGTCAAACACCTTTTTATTGTGGCCCTCAGTTCGAAGTCTCTGCCTATATTTCTTCAGACAGCATCATACAGTATGCACTTTCCTAGGTTTTTCTTTGGCTTGGCATTTATAATAGGTGTATTTGCCTCTATAGATGCATATGGGCTCACATTTACATTTATAATATGTGTATATGCCTTTATAGATGCATATGGGCTCACTTTCTTTCACTGTTGAATAAGTATTAGAAGACTTTACTCAGGGTCCAGGCAAGAAGACAAACTGCTCTAAGGAGTAGAACAAGACAATCAACTGAAGAAATTATGTAATAGTTTGAGATTTATAAGGATAAAAAAATATAAAGAGCCATGACCAGCAAGAGTATTATTACACCTACAGGTCTCTGAGGATTTCTATAATCAACAGCCAAATTCCTTAACAGGATGTGACAATAACATGTGTAAATAGGAGAGTACCTCAGCTATTTCTGCAGGTTATCACAGGTTTTATTTATCTTCTATTGGAGAGCACATAACCCTGGATTGTGGTGCTATAATTCCCATTGTAAATGAGGAAATTATGTGACTAACCGTGTAAAGTCAGTTACTTGCCATGGCACAAATCTGTAGAAGAATGAATTCTGTCTTATGTTTCATTTGGTCTAAAATATATCCCCTGGTCAAACAAAACTTTGTGTAAGCACTTGTGTGTGGCTTAAATGGTGCACTCTATGAACCCACATAATATTAAGCTAGCAGACATTTAAGAGTCTATCTCACTCAAAGTTGAATCTGTGAAGTAGAAAAGTATGAATGATATATAATAAATTATTGCTCACAGGAACTAGATTGATCTAATTTTCAATACACAAAACTGCCCCAGGGAGGTGGTAACCTCATTCTGGATGCAACGCTAGAGGCACTAGAATCCCATAAGGAAAAATAGACGTGAGATGGAGAACAAGGATAGTTAATACTTTGCCTCTCGGTGCCTCCAATTCCAGTGATGCAGTTGATGGCTAGCCTGGTGATTATAATCATAATGACCCCCTTGCAACTAGCTTGAAAATGGGAGAATTAAAAGAGGATGTGGAAAAAAAGCAGAACTACAGCACTACTTCTCTTCCACAGTATCAGGATGAGTTAGCATATGTAATATATCTGTAAGGTGCTCAGATACATACACTGTGCCAACTGATTAAAAATTGCTACAGCTTCATTTGCTTCTCTACAATGTCATGCAAATATATTGGTG
The DNA here is from genome assembly GCF_021556685.1 of Rattus norvegicus. Taxonomy (NCBI): domain Eukaryota; kingdom Metazoa; phylum Chordata; class Mammalia; order Rodentia; family Muridae; genus Rattus; species Rattus norvegicus. The sequence continues at coordinate 98,070,918 of NC_141536.1, read as the reverse complement.
GCTGAATTCTGACATAGAAATAGAAAAAGAAAAATAATATGAGAAGACAGTAAAGAATTAAAAACATAAGTAAATTTGACTGTCATAATGTTAACTAGACAGCTTATATTTGTGTGTATCAGTATGTATGGCTGCAGATTTTAAACATTTTGAATAACCACACAAATTATCAAAAGACTGGCTAGCATGTATACAATGTACAGAAAATAGACAATATGACCCAGTTGAATGGCAGTTTGTATATTTTCCATGAAGTGCTTCCAGTAAGTCCTGCATGTGAGAAATTTATGTTATCAGAGAGACAGATAGAGAGAAAAAGGGAAAGAGATATATGTTTCTCTTTCAGTTTTAGGTTTTAAAGAACTTTTCTGTCATTCATACAATTAAAAGTTTACTTCAAAACATTATTTTTGTGAATTAAATTCTGCAATATTATAATCTTTGTTCATAAATATAAACTTCATTCCCTATTGTTAGGACAAATTTAAATCTCTCCTGATAGAACACAAAAGTCACCGAAATATCAGTATAGGTAAACAAATCCTATCAGGGAAAGTAATTGTCACTGAATTTGATCAACAATGCACTGTATTCAATGATGAATGTTCATACCGCAGTCATTTAGGAGATCTTCCCATATTTTAATAGCTGTCTGCATACTCTTTTCATAGCCATCTTCATATCTTGATTCCTCAGTGTGTAGATCACAGGGTTCAGAAAAGGAGTACCAACTGCATCAAATATAGCCAGATACTTATCCAAGTGTGTGGAGGGCGAAGGCCACGTATAGATAAATATCATAGGACCAAAGAACAGGACCACAACAGAGATGTGAGCAGAAAGTGTGGACAAAGCTTTGGAGGAACCACTTGAGGAATGTTTCTGAACAGTGACTATTATGACAATATAAGATATGACCAGTATGAAAAAGGAGCCTACAGAGATGAAGCCACTGTTGGCTGAAACCATTAATTCTAATTGATTAGTATCTACACAAGCAAGTCTGATGAACCGAGGAAGGTCACAGTAAAAGCTGTCCAAAATATTTGGTCCACAGAACGGTAAATTTACTATATAAACAAATTGTACCAGAGAATGCATAAGGCCAACCACCCAGGAAGCCACTAAGATGAAAATGCACATTTTTGCATTCATAATGGTCAAATAATGGAGAGGCTTACAAATGGCTACATATCTATCATATGCCATGCCTATGAGCAGCACCACCTCCACACCGCCAATGACATGGATGAAAAAGTTTTGAGTGATGCAACCGTTAAAGGAGATGACTTTTTGCTTTCTGAATAGGTCATAAATCATCTTGGGACAAGTGACACAGGAAACACCTAAGTCAATGAAGGAGAGATTGGCCAACAAAAAGTACATGGGAGAATGTAAGTGAGGATGAGAAGCCACAGTGAAAATGATGAGGGAGTTTCCCATCATGCTAGCCATGTAAAACACTGAAGCGAACAGAAAGAGAAGTATTTCCATCTTCCAGGAGTTGGTGAGTCCCACGAACATAAATTCTGACACAACAGAGTGATTTTTTCCTTCCATTTCTGCTGTTTTTGGTGATACCTGAAGGACAGCAGTACAAGAAACTGTAAGTTATGACAATTATATTGATAGTCCACAAAAAGTCAGAACTTGAGTTTATGAAAATCTTTTTTGATTTATCAATAAACCTTTTTCATAAAGATGAATAGATATAGGAGCAAGTGCTTATATGGTTTCTTATCAGGGGACTGCAAAGTACAAACACTCTGAAATACCATTTTATACTTGTAAAAGGAGCTTTCATGAAACGTTCAAAAATGAAAGGTTTGAGTTATGTCTTTGAAAAGGGAACCTTGGACAGAGTTTTGAATATAAGTACATTCACTTAAGAAAGCATATAGCCATCTCCATAATATTTTTAAAATTAAAGACTTGGCATGTAATCCCTATTTTTCAACATATAAGGCCCTAGATTTCATTCTTGTCAAACAAAGGAAGGAAAGAAGGATGGAAGGAAGGAGGGAAGGAAGGAAGGAAGGAATGAAGGAAGGAAGGACGGAAGGGGAGAGGAACAAACAGAAAATGGAGAAATTGAAATGATTGTAGAGAGAAAAGAAAATTGAAACTGGAGAAATTGAATGGGGGACAGAAAGAAACAGAAAATATAGAAATATAGAAATAGGCAAACAACTGAGAAAGAGAATTATTAATCAATATCATTTTGGGAGTTGATCATCCAGAAGAAATGACCCTGCACTGGCTCATGATCATTGAAACATCATTTATAGTAAGCGATAGTGAAACATCCTAACTGCTCCTTTATGGATGTGTGGACTATGTACACAAATGCACACACACACACACACACACACACACACACACACACACACACACACACACGTATACACACAGGTGACTCTTCCATAGCCTTAAAACAAAGGGAATTTTGAAGCTTGGAGTCATTATGCTAAATGAAATGGAGACACAAGAAGTCAAACTCTGAAAGATATTCAGAGTTCACAAATAAAATGTGAAGAAATAAGACTTGTAAAATCAAAGGATATGATGGTGGAACAGGCAAAATTAATGTGGGGAGTGGGCATGAAGCAAGAAGATGATGGTTGTTTAAAAAAAGAGTCCAAAAGTTCCACTAACATGGTGGTTGCTTTCTGGAGATCTATGGTATTGTGGTGATTATGGACAACGATAATAGTGAGTTGCATGCTTGAAAATCGCTGAGAGGCTATTATCAATGTTCTCACATTCAATAAGTATGTGAGCTAACTGTGTTCATTAGTCTATTATATGTGTAATATATGTCATGTAACTTCATATACATTGCTATGTATTATACATAGCGTATGTAATACATGATATAATCATGCTGTGTACCAAAAATACACACAATATTTACTTGTTAATTGTTCCTATATGAAACCAACACAGAAAAGAAGTGATTATTATGCCCATAGACTTTTAAAATACAGACCACACAGTAAAGCCTGCAGCACTCATGTTGTGTTCCAGTCCATATAATATTGGTGAATTAGATTGATTGCCCTCAGTATTGAAACAATTCGATGTCTAATTTCACAATTTCACATTCTAGCGAAGTATTTGTCTATAAAACATGATGCATAGATCAGAATCACTGCCTTGGAAAGCTCACCTCATGAACAGAAAATTTAATCCTCTGAAGGCAGCCATGCTGTAGTAGAAGGCATTTTGTTCAAATCTGAAATAAAGAATTTATCACCTTATGCTTTAGGTTACTTGTCATTAGAGAATAAACAGCACCATGGACAAAGGATGGGCTTTCAATACAGAAAAACAAAATGAACCCACTGTTCAGCCACTAGCAATTTAATAGATATATAGTTCATTAATCTATTGCATAAATGTAAATACTGAGTTTTCATTACAGTTTAAAGATAACAAGTATTCACAACCACACATTCAGTATGTAGGTATTCCATATGAGATAATTAATAAATATTGATACTAATGTTTTATTCACTTTTTCCATAATACTGTGAACTTATTTCATGAATACACAAAATGAATAAATAAATAAATAAATAAATAAATAAATAAATAAAGGAAAAAGAGAAACAGAGAACATAAAATTTTATTTCTGAAAGACCTTCAAAATATACTAACTGTCCCCTTCTAATAAAACATTTTTAAAATATATTGACTGTCCTCTATTCAATAATAAAATATAGTGTTCAAGTTACTTAGTAATTAGAGTGTACTATCAATGTAATTTAAATATATTTTTCTCAAAGAAAATTATGTGTCTCCTTAATGCTCATAATTAACTAAATGTAACTCACTAAATGTTCCTTTTCAACTAGACACAACTCCAACAGATTTAAAGACTACAGCTGTATCTTGTGTAATCGATCTTAACACTCCATCATGTATATAAATATTTGCTGAAACATAGGAAAAGATGTGGTTTGGTTATTTCAAATACACCTAAAAAATATGTGATTATAATTTTAAAGACAAAAGAGAAACTATGCAGAGTTTTAAAGTGACATGGAAAATAGATGTCAAATAATAATTAAAGTAAAGAAAAATATAATGATGATAAGTGGAAAATTTAAAAACAACAAAATTTAAAAAGTATGCCTTGTGGAGGGGAAAAGTTTAAGTAAAAGACAATTTATTCAATTCTCTTTGCCTTTTGACAATATTTCTAAAACTGCATAGTAATAACCAATCACAGTGCTTCAAGCATCTTTCAAATGTGAAAGCCACAGGAGGCATTGCCAGTGAACCTATATCCGCTGTGAATTTGCCTTTTGGACAGCCAATGTTCATCACTGTCATAAAACCCCATAGAGTTTTTGAATGTAGAACAGAAGACTTGTAATTATATAAAATATTATAGAATTTAGAGGCAGAAAAAATTTGAGACCTGATAGACTAAGATTCACTTGACACAGAGTAGTATCTAAAAATAAGTCCAAAGGAAGACCATATAGACATCTGCTGTTGAGTTACCAATAAGCCACAAATGCCTACAGAGGAATACCCACAGAACAGGATATTTTGAATCATCATCTCATACATTTGGTTGCATCTTAAAATAATTTTTGTTCTTTATATAATTTACATTCATTTGCAACTATTAGAATACCCACAATTCAAAAGGCCAGGCTTTGATTTCTCTCATGAGTAGTCCCCCTCGTTTGGGCATTTATGTAGTCCTAATTCTGTCATAGGAGAATCCTACAGGACAGATTTCTAATACCTATTTCTTAAAGGAAATATTGTTAATGAGAATCCCAATACAGAGTTATAAGTTCAGTACCCTACAATCATCTAGGTTTGAACAAAGCACCCATCAGAAACATCACCTGTGCATGTTTTCTCCTGTTTTGATTAATATAAGTTTATTAGTCCCTCAAGACAAACTGTATTTTAATTCTCAATTTGTCATGAAACACACTTTATACTCAGAATAATTCAAACTACTCTATTTAATTACAACCCCTGTTTTTATTTATTATTGAGGAAAATATAAGTAACTCTACATCCTTTTCAAATAACTACTTATGAGCATGAATAAAACAAAGGAACCTTATAGATTTTAAAATAGTTTTTTTGAGAATCAGTTAATTATTCTAATTCTCATTCTCATGTTCTGTCCCCCTAGGAATACTTTCCATTTACTAAAACTCTTTAACTGGTTACTTACCATTCAGAAATGAAATTAGTGCATACACCATAGGAGCTGGGGTTGGAGAAATAGTTTGAGCGCTTGCTTCTCTTACAGAGGGAACAGATTCGGCTTATCAGCAACCTTGTGACAGCTCACGTCATTCTGTAACTCCAGATCCAGAGGATCCAATGCATTCTTCTGGAATCCTGGGCAGCTGCTTAAAAGAAACGTTCATACGTACATGCAAGCAAAAAAATCAAATGTACAAAATAAAAATGAATAAGTCTTTTTAAAACAGGAGAAAATGTGAAAAATAGATCTGAATTTCGATTTGTATTATTCTGTTTTCATATTATCTACAGCATATTACAAAATGACTAAATATTGGAAAATTACTCCTAGAATATATTCAAAGCGTTACAAAGTTGCTTTATGTTTTCCAGTATCATTCATATTTTTGATGCACTGTTATTCTAGCTCAAAATCAAATCCAATAAACTTTCTCCTATATTTCATAAAATTTTTCAGTTATTTTCTGTGCAATTAAATTACATTTTCAGCATGATATCTATTTTCTCTTTACACAAATAAAAACATTTACAGTAAAATCCATTATCATAGCATTTTCAAAACAAGAATATCTGCAAATAAAGCCATGCTTCTGGTTGTTTAAACATCTCTGTACATTTTACCTGCATGACGAGAAAGTATCTTCACAGACTGGTAGTCCTGGTTTATTTAACCTAAAATACTTAATAATAACCTAACATAAAATATATGAAGCTAATTAATCAAATCTCAAGAGACCTGTGAATAAAAGATTCTGACACACTAGATAGTATTAAATGTGCTCATAGGACAGATTTTCTCCCTGGAGAACTGTTTGTTTTGTCCAGTGCAACTAAAAGATTTCAGGTTTAATGAAAAACAGTAAAAGAAAAGGAAAAATGGAAGTTGTATATTATCATACTATTTGTTATAAATATTGGTAACTTTGCATTGTAATTAGTACCTAAAATAGATAATACAGATCCTGACTATAGTCATTTAATCATTTTAGTATATTTGTTATTGTTATTTTTAACATTTTTAGATTGGATATTTTATTTATTTACATTTTACATGTTATCCCTTTTCCCAGCTACCCCTTTGCAAAACCCCTATTCTCTCTTTCTTACCCCATTTCTCGACCACCTACTCCCACCTCACCGCCCAAGCATTCCTTTATAATGGGTCATCAAGCCTTCACAGGACCAAGAGCCTCCCCTCCCACTGATGCCAGATAATGCCCTTTCAGCTCATTCAGTCCTTACCCACTCCTCCATTGGGTCCCTGTGATTAATCCGATGACTGGATTCGAGGATCCACCTCTGTATTTGTCAGCCTCTGGCTGAACCGCTCAGGAGACAGCTGTATCAGGCTCCTGTCAGCAAACACTTCTTGGCATCAGCGGTACTGTCTGGGTTTGGTGTCTGACATGTGGGAAGGATCCCCTGGTGGGGCACTCTTTGAATGCCTTTCCTTCAGGCTCTGCTACACTTTTTGTACCTGCATTTCCTTTAGGCAGGAGCAGCTCTAGGTTAAAATTTTGGAAATGGTAGGTGGCCCCGTCCCTCAACCGGGGGGGCCATGCATAACCTCTGGATATAGTCTTGACAGTTTCTGCCTTCTCTTTGTGGAGTGTTTCAGCTAATGTCATCCCCGGGTGAAGCACCCACCTCGACCAGCAAGGAAGATGCAACACTGTTGGATTCTTCTCAACAGCCTTTATTGCAGGCGCCATCTTAAGCCGCTCCCTATATCTCCCTCTTTGTTGTTTTTTAAAAAATGAACCCATTAGGTGGAGGTAGTGGTCTGAGAGAGATCAGACATGCCTCACAGAGTGCCCAGCTCGGCCATGGTGAGCCACTCTTGCAGTTAGGACTGCACCCTAATGGCAATAAATGAACTTACGCTGTAACACACCGTTTTGGGCTATACGTGTGTGTTTCCTTAAGGGAGAAACTGGGCAGAGGAGCATTTGACCAGCCTGAATATTCAAACGGGGCATAGCCACCTCTGTCTATGACTGGTCTAGATCAGGGTGTCACGTCAATATTGTCATTGCACCTGTCTTAGGTCGTTCCTCTCAGTAGCGTGGCCTTACCGTCGTTGGAATAACCCTATCGCCACCAGGCCCCTGCCTTAGGTTGGTCCAAGCTCGAGGAAAGTTGCCTGTCTCGGGATACAATGGCTTCACATGACAGTGACAAAAATGATGTAGGGCGAACTCTTAATTTTTCAAAGAGGCCAGCCATATGTTGGGGGACGCACCACTTTCAATGGCAACCATAGCATGGTAAACAATCACTTTGTGTCTGGCATGCTCTTCTTGTAAATGGCAAAAAAGCCATAGACATACTCCACATCCCAAGAGGACAATGCCCCCCCCAGGCAAACATGCAAGCCCATTCTTTAAAAAAGGAGAAAGCATTGGTAATTACCATGAAGTGAAATCTCCAAACGTGATAGGTTCCAATCTAGTGTTGTTAAGGACAGCAATCTGCATCAGCAATTGTCTCGATAATTGCTTCACTTTCATGGACCAGTTTCCTTTCAGATAATTCGAGATTTCTTTGCTCTGTTGAGAATACTGAGAAAAATTAGCTTGCAGAGTAGTAATACATGGAAAACTGCAATTATGTATCATAATTAAAGTTGTAATGTTCAAATCAGCAGAATTATTGACGGACGTGTCTCCACTGCCTGAAGAGGCTCCTTGGGTAATTTGACTCAAAGCAGCCAGGATGGTCCCAGTGCCCATATCACTATTGCTCATAGGATCTAACCAATTAGCCAATGTGGTCCTTTGCAGCCATATACAAGGCTGGGAGGAATTTTTAAGAGTAAAACATAATGTATGTAATAAAGAAAGATTCGTGGCAGTATACCGTTAGGGCAATTCTCCATTTGGCACTATACAAGGAACACCACACAAACAGTAGGTGGAGAAAAAAGTTGGCAAAACAGTAGAATTGCTATGAACTGGCATAGGTACTGGACAGGATCTGGCAATAGCCCACAGAGTGAGTGAATCAACCTGGATTACCGTTCCCAGTAGTAAGAGTAGGGTTCATAGTCTCATCTTCAGAAATAGGAGGAGGCAGTTTGCGAGTCAAACATTCAGGCACCCAGATTGGATTGTCTTGATTCTGTGGAAAAACACAAACAGCTCCTCTAGATCTCGAAATCACGGGATCTAGGCCATGCCATTTATCAGTTAAGACATCCTTCCACTTTACGTCTGCATGAATCATAGGTTTAGTAGCAGCGTGGCGATCTGCAGCAGAGCAGCCATGCGCATCCAAAATTAAGAAATTTAGAGTATAATCTGTGTGTCATTTTACATGTGATGTAATCATGTATTACACACACACACACATACAAATTAAATACATATTTACATATCAAAAAAAGAAATTTAGAGTAAACAGAGCTAAAGACAACTGTTCTCTTGGTGTTCTGCCATAGCCAATTCCCCCTTTTTATTTTTGTAAGAGCTCTTTTAAGGTATGATGTGCTCTTTCCACAATTCCTTGACCTTGGGGATTGTATGGCAATCTTGTAGTATGACTGACCTGTATCGTCTGGCAAAATGCCTGAAAGGACTTTGCAGTGTAGGCAGGCCCATTGTCTGTCTTGAGACTATCAGGCCTTCCCCAGGCTGCCCACGCCTCTAGGCAATGACTAATGGCATTATGAGCCTTTTCACCAGTCATCAGAGTGGCATGTATAATACCGGAACAGGTATCAACAGAAACATGAGCGTATTTTAAATTTCCAAATTGAGATATGTGTGTGACATCCATCTGCCAAAGTCTTAACGGGAGCAGACCACGAGGGTTAATCCCCACCTGATGAAGGTCAGGCCTTCAACTGGCAGCAACTGGAATTTTTTTTCTCTGACCTTGTTCTTTGAGGGATGGATAAATTCCTTTCTTGTTCTTGTTTTCCTTAGAGTCTTCCCCCGCCTCACTCTCAGCCTTTTCAGCTCATTCCTCCTGTAGTATTTCTAACACAATCTGTCCCTTAAAGGTTCCTTGCTCCCAGGCAAAATTTAAATCTTTCCCCAGCTTATCTTACCTGTCCACCGTGAGATTCCCAGAGACAACGAACCAAGGTGCAATGGCTTCGCATTCACTAAGAAATCTCTCTATAGTGCTTTTTCTCATCCTAAGCCTTTTTCTTTCAAACAGCTCCTGAAGAGTCAGAAAAATTGGGTGAGACTGAGAAGTCTCCATGCTCACTGCAGCAGCTCCGCAGCTAGTTTCGCTCCCCCCTACTGTGTGGGCTGCGAGCACAAGCACAGGTAAAACACTATGCTTCAAAAATTAACGTTGGCGGAAGTCCCACACCCGCGGATCCCGGCCCGCAGCAGCTCTCTGCTCCCAGACCCGGTGAGAGAGAGACCCAACCACCTGGTCAGGTGGGCACTCCTGAGGCTGCAGAGCGGAGGAGACCACCAACTCTGCTCACCCCTGCCCACATCCCTGGCCCAAGAGGAAACTGTATAAGGCCTCTGGGCTCCCGTGGGGGAGGGCCCAGGAGCGGCAGGACCCCTGCCTGAGACACCTCCGGAACCTGAAAGAAACAGACCGGATAAACAGTTCTCTGCACCCAAATTCCATGGGAGGGAGAGCTAAACCTTCAGAGAGGCAGACAAGCCTGGGAAACCAGAAGAGACTGCTCCCTGCACACACATCTCGGACGCCAGAGGAAAAAGCCAAAGACCATCTGGAACCCTGGTGCACTGAAGCTCCCGGAAGGGGTGGCACAGGTCTTCCTGGTTGCTGCCGCTGCAGAGAGCCCGTGGGCAACACCCCACGAGCGAACCTGAGCCTCGGGACCACAGGTAAGACCATATTTTCTGCTGCAAGAAAGCTGCCTGGTGAGCTTGGGACACACAGAAGCAGAATTTCTCTAGGACCGGGCACGTTCTGTGTTTACCGGAAGTCCCACACCCGCGGATCCCGGCCCGCAGCAGCTCTCTGCTCCCAGACCCGGTGAGAGAGAGACCCAACCACCTGGTCAGGTGGGCACTCCTGAGGCTGCAGAGCGGAGGAGACCACCAACTCTGCTCACCCCTGCCCACATCCCTGGCCCAAGAGGAAACTGTATAAGGCCTCTGGGCTCCCGTGGGGGAGGGCCCAGGAGCGGCAGGACACCTGCCTGAGACACCTCCGGAACCTGAAAGAAACAGACCGGATAAACAGTTCTCTGCACCCAAATTCCATGGGAGGGAGAGCTAAACCTTCAGAGAGGCAGACAAGCCTGGGAAACCAGAAGAGACTGCTCCCTGCACACACATCTCGGACGCCAGAGGAAAAAGCCAAAGACCATCTGGAACCCTGGTGCACTGAAGCTCCCGGAAGGGGTGGCACAGGTCTTCCTGGTTGCTGCCGCTGCAGAGAGCCCGTGGGCAACACCCCACGAGCGAACCTGAGCCTCGGGACCACAGGTAAGACCATATTTTCTGCTGCAAGAAAGCTGCCTGGTGAGCTTGGGACACACGGAAGCAGAATTTCTCTAGGACCGGGCACGTTCTGTGTTTACCGGAAGTCCCACACCCGCGGATCCCGGCCCGCAGCAGCTCTCTGCTCCCAGACCCGGTGAGAGAGAGACCCAACCACCTGGTCAGGTGGGCACTCCTGAGGCTGCAGAGCAGAAGAGACCACCAACAAAGCTCACCCCTGCCCACATCCCTGGCCCAAGAGGAAACTATATAAGGCCTCTGGGCTCCCGTGGGGGAGGGCCCAGGAGCGGCAGGACACCTGCCTGAGACACCTCCGGAACCTGAAAGAAACAGACCAGATAAACAGTTCTCTGCACCCAAATCCCGTGGGAGGGAGAGCTAAACCTTCAGAGAGGCAGACAAGCCTGGGAAACCAGAAGAGACTGCTCCCTGCACACACATCTCGGACGCCAGAGGAAAAAGCCAAAGACCATCTGGAACACTGGTGCACTGAAGCTCCCGGAAGGGGCGGCACAGGTCTTCCTGGTTGTGCCACTGCAGAGAGCCCCTGGGCAGCACCCCACGAGCGAACTTGAGCCTCGGGACCACAGATAAGACCAAATTTTCTGCTGCAAGAAAGCTGCTTGGTGAACTCAAGACACAGGCCCACAGGAACAGCTGAAGACCTGTAGAGAGGAAAAACTACACGCCCGAAAGCAGAACACTCTGTCCCCATAACTGACTGAAAGAGAGGAAAACAGGTCTACAGCACTCCTGACACACAGGCTTATAGGACAGTCTAGCCACTGTCAGAAATAGCAGAACAAAGTAACACTAGAGATAATCTGATGGCGAGAGGCAAGCACAGGAACCCAAGCAACAGAAACCAAGACTACATACCATCATCGGAGCCCAATTCTCCCACCAAAACAAACATGGAATATCCAAACACACCAGAAAAGCAAGATCTAGTTTCAAAATCATATTTGATCATGATGCTGGAGGACTTCAAGAAAGACATGAACACACTTAGGGAAACACAGGAAAACATTAATAAACAAGTAGAAGCCTACAGAGAGGAATCGCAAAAATCCCTGAAAGAATTCCAGGAAAACACAATCAAACAGTTGAAGGAATTAAAAATGGAAATAGAAGCAATCAAGAAAGAACACATGGAAACAACCCTGGATATAGAAAACCAAAAGAAGAGACAAGGAGCTGTAGATACAAGCTTCACCAACAGAATACAAGAGATAGAAGAGAGAATCTCAGGAGCAGAAGATTCCATAGAAATCATTGACTCAACTGTCAAAGATAATGTAAAGCGGAAAAAGCTACTGGTCCAAAACATACAGGAAATCCAGGACTCAATGAGAAGATCAAACCTAAGGATAATAGGTATAGAAGAGAGTGAAGACTCCCAGCTCAAAGGACCAGTAAATATCTTCAACAAAATCATAGAAGAAAACTTCCCTAACCTAAAAAAAGAGATACCCATAGACATACAAGAAGCCTACAGAACTCCAAATAGATTGGACCAGAAAAGAAACACCTCCCGTCACATAATTGTCAAAACACCAAACGCACAAAATAAAGAAAGAATATTAAAAGCAGTAAGGGAAAAAGGTCAAGTAACATATGAAGGGAGACCTATCAGAATCACACCAGACTTCTCGCCAGAAACTATGAAGGCCAGAAGATCCTGGACTGATGTCATACAGACCCTAAGAGAACACAAATGCCAGCCCAGGTTACTGTATCCAGCAAAACTCTCAATTAACATTGATGGAGAAACCAAGATATTCCATGACAAAACCAAATTTACACAATATCTTTCCACAAATCCAGCACTACAAAGGATAATAAATGGTAAAGCCCAACATAAGGAGGCAAGCTATACCCTAGAAGAAGCAAGAAACTAATCGTCTTGGCAACAAAACAAAGAGAATGAAAGCACACAAACATAACCTCACATCCAAATATGAATATAAAGGGAAACAATAATCACTATTCCTTAATATCTCTCAATATCAATGGCCTCAACTCCCCAATAAAAAGACATAGATTAACAAACTGGATACGCAACGAGGACCCTGCATTCTGCTGCCTACAGGAAACACACCTCAGAGACAAAGACAGACACTACCTCAGAGTGAAAGGCTGGAAAACAACTTTCCAAGCAAATGGTCAGAAGAAGCAAGCTGGAGTAGCCATTCTAATATCAAATAAAATCAATTTCCAACTAAAAGTCATCAAAAAAGATAAGGAAGGACACTTCATATTCATCAAAGGAAAAATCCACCAAGATGAACTCTCAATCATAAATATCTATGCCCCAAATACAAGGGCACCTACATACGTAAAAGAAACCTTACTAAAGCTCAAAACACACATTGCACCTCACACAATAATAGTGGGAGATTTCAACACCCCACTCTCATCAATGGACAGATCATGGAAACAGAAATTAAACAGTGATGTCGACAGACTAAGAGAAGTCATTAGGCAAATGGACTTAACGGATATTTATAGGACATTCTATCCTAAAGCAAAAGGATATACCTTCTTCTCAGCTCCTCATGGTACTTTCTCCAAAATTGACCATATAATTAGTCAAAAAACGGGCCTCAACAGGTACAGAAAGATAGAAATAATCCCATGCGTGCTATCGGACCACCACGGCCTAAAACTGGTCTTCAATAACAATAAGGGAAGAATGCCCACATATACGTGGAAATTGAACAATGCTCTACTCAATGATAACCTGGTCAAGGAAGAAATAAAGAAAGAAATTAAAAACTTTTTAGAATTTAATGAAAATGAAGATACAACATACTCAAACTTATGGGACACAATGAAAGCTGTGCTAAGAGGAAAACTCATATCGCTGAGTGCCTGCAGAAAGAAACAGGAAAAAGCATATGTCAGCAGCTTGACAGCACACCTAAAAGCTCTAGAACAAAAAGAAGCAAATACACCCAGGAGGAGTAGAAGGCAGGAAATAATCAAACTCAGAGCTGAAATCAACCAAGTAGAAACAAAAAGGACCATAGAAAGAATCAACAGAACCAAAAGTTGGTTCTTTGAGAAAATCAACAAGATAGATAAACCTTTAGCCAAACTAACGAGAGGACACAGAGAGTGCGTCCAAATTAACAAAATCAGAAATGAAAAGGGAGACATAACTACAGATTCAGAGGAAATTCAAAAAATCATCAGATCTTACTATAAAAGCCTATATTCAACAAAATTTGAAAATCTTCAGGAAATGGACAGTTTCCTAGACAGATACCAGGTATCGAAGTTAAATCAGGAACAGATAAACCAGTTAAACAACCCCATAACTCCTAAGGAAATAGAAGCAGTCATTAAAGGTCTCCCAACCAAAAAGAGCCCAGGTCCAGACGGGTTTAGTGCAGAATTCTATCAAACCTTCATAGAAGACCTCATACCAATATTATCCAAACTATTCCACAAAATTGAAACAGATGGAGCCCTACCGAATTCCTTCTACGAAGCCACAATTATTCTTATACCTAAACCACACAAAGACACAACAAAGAAAGAGAACTTCAGACCAATTTCCCTTATGAATATCGACGCAAAAATACTCAATAAAATACTGGCAAACCGAATTCAAGAGCACATCAAAACAATCATCCACCATGATCAAGTAGGCTTCATCCCAGGCATGCAGGGATGGTTTAATATACGGAAAACCATCAGCGTGATCCATTATATAAACAAACTGAAAGAACAGAACCACATGATCATTTCATTAGATGCTGAGAAAGCATTTGACAAAATTCAACACCCCTTCATGATAAAAGTCCTGGAAAGAATAGGAATTCAAGGCCCATACCTAAACATAGTAAAAGCCATATACAGCAAACCAGTTGCTAACATTAAACTAAATGGAGAGAAACTTGAAGCAATCCCACTAAAATCAGGGACTAGACAAGGCTGCCCACTCTCTCCCTACTTATTCAATATAGTTCTTGAAGTTCTAGCCTGAGCAATCAGACAACAAAAGGAGATCAAGGGGATACAGATCGGAAAAGAAGAGGTCAAAATATCACTATTTGCAGATGACATGATAGTATATTTAAGTGATCCCAAAAGTTCCACCAGAGAACTGCTAAAGCTGATAAACAACTTCAGCAAAGTGGCTGGGTATAAAATTAACTCAAATAAATCAGTTGCCTTCCTCTATACAAAAGAGAAACAAGCCGAGAAAGAAATTAGGGAAACGACACCCTTCATAATAGACCCAAATAATATAAAGTACCTCGGTGTGACTTTAACCAAGCAAGTAAAAGATCTGTACAATAAGAACTTCAAGACTCTGAAGAAAGAAATCGAAGAACAGCTCAAAATATCGAAAGATCTCCCATGCTCATGAATTGGCAGGATTAATATAGTAAAAATGGCCATTTTACCAAAAGCAATCTACAGATTCAATGCAATCCCCATCAAAATACCAATCCAATTCTTCAAAGAGTTAGACAGAACAATTTGCAAATTCATCTGGAATAACAAAAAGCCCAGGATAGCTAAAGCTATCCTCAACAATAAAAGGACTTCAGGGGGAATCACTATCCCTGAACTCAAGCAGTATTACAGAGCAATAGTGATAAAAACTGCATGGTATTGGTACAGAGACAGACAGATAGACCAATGCAATAGAATTGAAGACCCAGAAATGAACCCACACACCTATGGTCACTTGATTTTTGACAAAGGAGCCAAAACCATCCAATGGAAAAAAGATAGCATTTTCAGCAAATGGTGCTGGTTCAACTGGAGGGCAACATGTAGAAGAATGCAGATCAATCCATGCTTATCACCCTATACAAAGCTTAAGTCCAAATGGATCAAGGACCTCCACATCAAACCAGACACACTCAAACTAATAGAAGAAAAACTAGGGAAACATCTGGAACACATGGGCACTGGAAAAAATTTCCTGAACAAAACACCAATGGCTTATGCTCTAAGATCAAGAATCGACAAATGGGATCTCATAAAACTGCAAAGCTTCTGTAAGGCAAAGGACACTGTGGTTAGGACAAAACGGCAACCAACAGATTGGGAAAAGATCTTTACCAATCCTACAACAGATAGAGGCCTTATATCCAAAATATACAAAGAACTCAAGAAGTTAGACCGCAGGGAAACAAATAACCCTATTAAAAAATGGGGTTCAGAGCTAAACAAAGAATTCACAGCTGAGGAATGCCGAATGGCTGAGAAACACCTAAAGAAATGTTCAACATCTTTAGTCATAAGGGAAATGCAAATCAAAACAACCCTGAGATTTCACCTCACACCAGTGCGATTGGCTAAGATCAAAAACTCAGGTGATAGCAGATGCTGGCGAGGATGTGGAGAAAGAGGAACACTCCTCCATTGTTGGTGGGATTGCAGACTGGTAAAACCATTCTGGAAATCAGTCTGGAGGTTCCTCAGAAAATTGGACATTGAACTGCCTGAGGATCCAGCTATACCACTCTTGGGCATATACCCAAAAGATGCCTCAACATATAAAAAAGTCATGTGCTCCACTATGTTCATCGCAGCCTTATTTATAATAGCCAGAAAATGGAAAGAACCCAGATGCCCTTCAACAGAGAAATGGATACAGAAAATGTGGTACATCTACACAATGGAATATTACTCAGCTATCAAAAACAACGAGTTTATGAAATTCGTAGGCAAATGGTTGGAACTGGAAAATATCATCCTGAGTGAGCTAACCCAATCACAGAAAGACATACATGGTATGCACTCATTGATAAGTGGCTATTAGCCCAAATGCTTGAATTACCCTAGATCCCTAGAACAAACGAAACTCAAGACGGATGATCAAAATGTGAATGCTTCACTCCTTCTTTAAATGAGGAAAAAGAATACCCTTGGCAGGGAAGGGAGAGGCAAAGATTAAAACAGAGACTTAAGGAACACCCATTCAGAGCCTGCCCCACATGTGGCCCATACATATACAGCCACCCAATTAGACAAGATGGATGAAGCAAAGAAGTGCAGACCGACAGGAGCCGGATGTAGATCGCTTCTGAGAGACACAGCCAGAATACAGCAAATACAGAGGCGAATGCCAGCAGCAAACCACTGAACTGAGAATAGGTCCCCTATTGAAGGAATCAGAGAAAGAACTGGAAGAGCTTGAAGGGGCTCGAGACCCCAAAAGTACAACAATGTCAAGCAACCAGAGCTTCCAGGGACTAAGCCACTACCTAAAGACTATACATGGACTGACCCTGGACTCTGACCCCATAGGTAGCAATGAATATCCTAGTAAGAGCACCAGTGGAAGGGGAAGCCCTGGGTCCTGCTAAGACTGAACCCCCAGTGAACTAGTCTATGGGGGGAGGGCGGCAATGGGGAGAGGGTTGGGAGGGGAACACCCATAAGGAAGGGGAGGGGGGAGGGGGATGTTTGCCCGGAAACCGGGAAAGGGAATAACACTCGAAATGTATATAAGAAATACTCAAGTTAATAAAAAAAAAAAAAAGAAAAAAAAGAAAAAAAAATTAACGTTGGCTATTAACCAACACACCACCACTAGAGCGGTGTCCATAAAATTGAATTTCTTTTTGAATTTAAGCTTACGCTGACCAAGAAGCTCCTGAAGAGCTGACAGGAGTGGGGTGGAGTGTGAGTTTCCCATGCTTTACGAGCTTATTTACGATCGATTTATTAGCAGGGCGAGCTGGCGTGTTTATTTACACATGAATGTTGTAGCTCATCATTAGTGGGCTCTTCCCAGCAAATGCATTCATGCCCTGGATGGTGGCAATTCAAACAGTAGCAACACCACAACACAAAAAGGGTAAAAGGCAAAAGTGCTAGTCCAACCCACAGAGGATCAATTGGGGAAAACAACATTGCCGTGTTCCACAAACCCTTTTGCCTCTAAACCAAGGCTTTCATTGTCTCTGCTTACTCCAGAGAACCTTATTGTCCCATTTGGGAAATTTTATAGTCGCTATTATCCGGGAGCCTTATCATCCCTTATCCGGGAGCCTTATCGTCTCATATCCGGGAGCCTTATCCTCCCAATCGGGAACTTACCGATGTCGCAGTCCTGATTCTGAAAAGTTCTGAATCCACACAAGAAAAGAAAATTTTCTTGGGTCTCCGTACGGGCCACCAGTTGAAGCGCCCACCTCGACCAGCAAGGAAGATACAACACCGTTGGATTCTTACAACAGCCTTTATTGCAGGAACACCTCATTCTGATACGGGGGACCCCGAGGGACAAAGGCATTTGCCTTATATACAAAACAGACTGTGGCTATAAATTTGTCCATTGGGGATTGGTGGAGTATAAAATATCTTATTAGCATGAATATCACCCTGGCCTTGTAGGTGCTGGGGGTATGCCAACACATGTGCTCTGGGTGTTTACCACAAACGATCACAGGATATCGTCGCCATCTTTAGCCGCTCCCTACACCCAGGGGTCGTTGGAGGCTCTTACTTTCCTGGCATCTGGGACCTCCTGGTTGCTACCGCCAGTTCAGAATCCCCATTTCTGTACACTTCTGTTCAATTTACTGACCCTCTGTTCATCTCCTCCCATAACTGATTCTGCTTCCTCGTTTTCCCTGCTCCCTCCTCTAACCCTCCCAAATCCCTCCCACTCTCTACTTCCCTTGATTATGTTGTTCCCCCCTCTAAGTAGGACTGACCGATCTTCTTTTTTGTCTTCCTTCATCTTGAGCTTCATGTAGTGCATGAGATATACTGTGGCTATTCCAAGCTATTTGTCTAATAACTACTTATCAGTTATACCATGTATGTTCTTTTGTGATTGGATTACATCATTCAGAATGATATTTATAGTTATTGGACTGGCCGCATTTGCCTAAGAATTTCATGAAGTCAATGTTTTTAATAGCCGAATTGTACTCCATTGTGTAAATGTACCACATTTCCTGTATCCATCACTGTACAAAAGGACATCTGGTTTCTTTCCAGCTTCTGGCTATTATAAATGAGGCTGTTATGATCATAGTGGAGCATGTGTTCATATTACATGTTGGTACATCTTTTGGATGTATGCCTAGGTGTGGTATAGCTGGGTCCCCAGTAGTAGTATGTCCAATTTTTTGAGGAACATCTAGACTGATTTCCAGAGTGATCATACCAGTTTGCAATACCACCAACAATGGAGGAGTGTTCCTCTTTCTCCACATCCTCGCCAGCATCTCTAGTCCCGTGAGTTTTTGATCTTAGCCATCCGGACTGGTGTGAGGTGAAATCTCAGGGCTGTTTTGATTTGCATTTCCCTTATTTCTAAGGATTTTGAACATTTCATGGGGTACTTCTCAGCCATTCGAGTTTCCTCATTCTTTGTTTAGTTTTGTATCCATTTTTAAATAGGGTTCTTTGACCCTCTAGAGTCTAACTTCTTCAGTTCTTTGTATATATTGGATATTAGCCCTCTATCAGAAGTAAGATTAATAAAGATTTGTTTCCCAATTTGTTGCCTGCTATTTTGTTCCAATGACAGTGTCCTTTGATTGAAGAAGCTTTGCAATTTTATGAACTCCCACTTGTCGATTCTTTTTTTTCAATCCTAATCATTTTATTTACTTCTACATATTGCTTAATATTTTATACTTTTCTTGACACAAAATTATAGCTACTACAGACATTTGTATAACATTTGTTTTTCCTTTGAGTAAAAGCACAGAGAAGTAAAATGAAACTATAACACTCATTGACATTGATAGTCATTAGTACTTTGATCCTTGTTTTCTATTTAATGATTCTCCAAATCGGAACTTCAGAGCTTGGGGGCTCTATTCATGTTCAAACAAATATTTCCCAAAGTAATCCTTCAGCTGGGGAAAAAAAACAAGATAGGCTAGCAATTATTTTGAAGTCTTATAGAATATATATTAAACAACAGAATGTTTTTCTTTCACTTGTAATTTCCAAAACAGAAAAAATTATATGTATAATTTTGCTTTAATTATAAGATGCTCTTTAACAATGTATTTTATATGACCGTCTGCTTATCTTATATTTTAAAAATTTAACTAAATTTACTTTTTTTCTTTTTTTTATTAACTTGAGTAATTCTTATTTACATTTCTAGTGTTATTCCCTTTCCCGGTTTCTGGGCCAACATCGCTCTAACGCCTCCCCGTCCCCTTCTTTATGGGTGTTCCCGTCCCCATCCTCCCCCCATTACCACCCTCCCCCCAACAATCCGCTCACTGGGGGACCACTCATACCAGGAACAAGGGCTTCCCCTTCCTCTGATGATCTTACTAGGATATTCACTGCTACCTATGAGGTCAGAGTCCAGGGTCAGTCCATGTATAGTCTTTAGGTAGTGGCTTAGTCCCTGGAAGCTCTGGTTGCTTGGCATTGTTGTACTTTTGGGGTCTCCAGCCCCTTCAAGCTCTTCCAGTTCTTTCTCTGATTCCTTTAATAGGGGACCTATTCTCAGTTCAGTGGTTTGCTGCTGGCATTCGCCTCTGTATTTGCTGTATTCTGGCTGTGTCTCTCAGGAGCGATCTATATCCGGCTCCTGTCGGTCTGCACTTCTTTGCTTCATCCATCTTGTCTAATTGGGTGGCTGTATATGTATGGGCCACATGTGGGGCAGGCTCTGAATGGGTGTTCCTTCAGTCTCTGTTTTAATCTTTGCCTCTCCCTTCCCTGCCAAGGGTATTCTTTTTCCTCATTTAAAGAAGGAGTGAAGCATTCACATTTTGATCATCCGTCTTGAGTTTCGTTTGTTCTAGGGATCTAGGGTAATTCAAGCATTTGGGCTAATAGCCACTTATCAATGAGTGCATACCATGTATGTCTTTCTGTGATTGGGTTAGCTCACTCAGGATGATATTTTCCAGTTCCAACCATTTGCCTACGAATTTCATAAACTCGTTGTTTTTGATAGCTGAGTAATATTCCATTGTGTAGATGTACCACATTTTCTGTATCCATTCCTCTGTTGAAGGGCATCTGGGTTCTTTCCAGCTTCTGGCTATTATAAATAAGGCTGCGATGAACATAGTGGAGCACGTGTCTCTTTTATATGTTGAGGCATCTTTTGGGTATATGCCCAAGAGGGGTATAGCTGGATCATCAGGCAGTTCAATGTCCAATTTTCTGAGGAACCTCCAGACTGATTTCCAGAATGGTTTTACCAGTCTGCAATCCCACCAACAATGGAGGAGTGTTCCTCTTTCTCCACATCCTCGCCAGCATCTGCTGTCACCTGAGTTTTTGATCTTAGCCAATCGCACTGGTGTGAGGTGAAATCTCAGGGTTGTTTTGATTTGCATTTCCCTTATGACTAAAGATGTTGAACATTTCTTTAGGTGTTTCTCAGCCATTCGGCATTCCTCAGCTGTGAATTCTTTGTTTAGCTCTGAACCCCATTTTTTAATAGGGTTATTTGTTTCCCTGCGGTCTAACTTCTTGAGTTCTTTGTATATTTTGGAAATAAGGCCTCTATCTGTTGTAGGATTGGTAAAGATCTTTTCCCAATCTGTTGGTTGCCGTTTTGTCCTAACCACAGTGTCCTTTGCCTTACAGAAGCTTTGCAGTTTAATGAGATCCCATTTGTCGATTCTTGATCTTAGAGCATAAGCCATTGGTGTTTTGTTCAGGAAATTTTTTCCAGTGCCCATGTGTTCCAGATGCTTCCCTAGTTTTTCTTCTATTAGTTTGAGTGTGTCTGGTTTGATGTGGAGGTCCTTGATCCACTTGGACTTAAGCTTTGTACAGGGTGATAAGGATGGATCGATCTGCATTCTTCTACATGTTGCCCTCCAGTTGAACCAGCACCATTTGCTGAAAATACTATCTTTTTTCCATTGGATGGTTTTGGCTCCTTTGTCAAAAATCAAGTGACCATAGGTGTGTGGGTTCATTTCTGGGTCTTCAATTCTATTGCATTGGTCTATCTGTCTGTCTCTGTACCAATACCATGCAGTTTTTATCACTATTGCTCTGTAATACTGCTTGAGTTCAGGGATAGTGATTCCCCCTGAAGTCCTTTTATTGTTGAGGATAGCTTTAGCTATCCTGGGTTTTTTGTTATTCCAGATGAATTTGCAAATTGTTCTGTCTAACTCTTTGAAGAATTGGATTGGTATTTTGATGGGGATTGCATTGAATCTGTAGATTGCTTTTGGTAAAATGGCCATTTTTACCATATTAATCCTGCCAATCCATGAGCATGGGAGATCTTTCCATCTTCTGAGGTCTTCTTCAATTTCTTTCCTCAGTGTCTTGAAGTTCTTATTGTACAGATCTTTTACTTGCTTGGTTAAAGTCACACCGAGGTACTTTATATTATTTGGGTCTATTATGAAGGGTGTCGTTTCCCTAATTTCTTTCTCGGCTTGTTTCTCTTTTGTATAGAGGAAGGCAACTGATTTATTTGAGTTAATTTTATACCCAGCCACTTTGCTGAAGTTGTTTATCAGCTTTAGTAGTTCTCTGGTGGAACTTTTGGGATCACTTAAATATACTATCATGTCATCTGCAAATAGTGATATTTTGACCTCTTCTTTTCCGATCTGTATCCCTTTGATCTCCTTTTGTTGTCTGATTGCTCTGGCTAGAACTTCAAGAACTATATTGAATAAGTAGGGAGAGAGTGGGCAGCCTTGTCTAGTCCCTGATTTTAGTGGGATTGCTTCAAGTTTCTCTCCATTTAGTTTAATGTTAGCAACTGGTTTGCTGTATATGGCTTTTACTATGTTTAGGTATGGGCCTTGAATTCCTATTCTTTCCAGGACTTTTATCATGAAGGGTTGTTGAATTTTGTCAAATGCTTTCTCAGCATCTAATGAAATGATCATGTGGTTCTGTTCTTTCAGTTTGTTTATATAATGGATCACGCTGATGGTTTTCCGTATATTAAACCATCCCTGCATGCCTGGGATGAAGCCTACTTGATCATGGTGGATGATTGTTTTGATGTGCTCTTGAATTCGGTTTGCCAGAATTTTATTGAGTATTTTTGCGTCGATATTCATAAGGGAAATTGGTCTGAAGTTCTCTTTCTTTGTTGTGTCTTTGTGTGGTTTAGGTATAAGAGTAATTGTGGCTTCGTAGAAGGAATTTGGTAGGGCTCCATCTGTTTCAATTTTGTGGAATAGTTTGGATAATATTGGTATGAGGTCTTCTATGAAGGTTTGATAGAATTCTGCACTAAACCCGTCTGGACCTGGGCTCTTTTTGGTTGGGAGACCTTTAATGACTGCTTCTATTTCCTTAGGAGTTATGGGGTTGTTTAACTGGTTTATCTGTTCCTGATTTAACTTCGATACCTGGTATCTGTCTAGGAAATTGTCCATTTCCTGAAGATTTTCAAATTTTGTTGAATATAGGTTTTTATAGTAAGATCTGATGATTTTTTGAATTTCCTCCGAATCTGTAGTTATGTCTCCCTTTTCATTTCTGATTTTGTTAATTTGGACACACTCTCTGTGTCCTCTCGTTAGTCTGGCTAAGGGTTTATCTATCTTGTTGATTTTCTCAAAGAACCAACTTTTGGTTCTGTTGATTCTTTCTATGGTCCTTTTTGTTTCTACTTGGTTGATTTCAGCTCTGAGTTTGATTATTTCCTGCCTTCTACTCCTCCTGGGTGTATTTGCTTCTTTTTGTTCTAGAGCTTTTAGGTGTGCTGTGAAGCTGCTGACATATGCTCTTTCCTGTTTCTTTCTGCAGGCACTCAGCGCTATGAGTTTTCCTCTTAGCACAGCTTTCATTGTGTCCCATAAGTTTGAGTATGTTGTATCTTCATTTTCATTAAATTCTAAAAAGTTTTTAATTTCTTTCTTTATTTCTTCCTTGACCAGGTTATCATTGAGTAGAGCATTGTTCAATTTCCACGTATATGTGGGCATTCTTCCCTTATTGTTATTGAAGACCAGTTTTAGGCCATGGTGGTCCGATAGCACGCATGGGATTATTTCTATCTTTCTGTACCTGTTGAGGCCCGTTTTTTGACCAATTATATGGTCAATTTTGGAGAAAGTACCATGAGGAGCTGAGAAGAAGGTATATCCTTTTGCTTTAGGATAGAATGTTCTATAAATATCCGTTAAGTCCATTTGGCTCATGACTTCTCTTAGTCTGTCTACATCACTGTTTAATTTCTGTTTCCATGATCTGTCCATTGATGAGAGTGGGGTGTTGAAATCTCCCACTATTATTGTGTGAGGTGCAATGTGTGTTTTGAGCTTTAGTAAGGTTTCTTTTACATATGTAGGTGCCCTTGTATT
This sequence comes from Rattus norvegicus, assembly GCF_021556685.1. Lineage (NCBI taxonomy): Eukaryota > Metazoa > Chordata > Mammalia > Rodentia > Muridae > Rattus > Rattus norvegicus. The sequence goes on along the minus strand of NC_141536.1, from coordinate 98,046,974 downwards.
TGGGGCATAGATATTTAGGATTGAGAGTTCATCTTGGTTGATTTTTCCTTTGATGAATATGAAGTGTCCTTCCTTATCTTTTTTTTTTTTTATTAACTTGAGTATTTCTTATATACATTTCGAGTGTTATTCCCTTTCCCGGTTTCCGGGCAAACATCCCCCTCCCTCCTCCCCTTCCTTATGGGTGTTCCCCTCCCAACCCTCCCCCCATTGCCGCCCTCCCCCCATAGACTAGTTCACTGTGGGTTCAGTCTTAGCAGGACCCAGGGCTTCCCCTTCCACTGGTGCTCTTACTAGGATATTCATTGCTACCTATGGGGTCAGAGTCCAGGGTCAGTCCATGTATAGCCTTTAGGTAGTGGCTTAGTCCCTGGAAGCTCTGGTTGCTTGGCATTGTTGTACTTTTGGGGTCTCGAGCCCCTTCAAGCTCTTCCAGTTCTTTCTCTGATTCCTTCAATAGGGGACCTATTCTCAGTTCAGTGGTTTGCTGCTGGCATTCGCCTCTATATTTGCTGTATTCTGGCTGTGTCTCTCAGGAGCGATCTACATCCGGCTCCTGTCGGTCTGCACTTCTTTGCTTCATCCATCTTGTCTAATTGGGTGGCTGTATATGTATGGGCCACATGTGGGGCAGGCTCTGAATGGGTGTTCCTTCAGTCTCTGTTTTAATCTTTGCCTCTCCCTTCCCTGCCAAGGGTATTCTTTTTCCTCATTTAAAGAAGGAGTGAAGCATTCACATTTTGATCATCCGTCTTGAGTTTCGTTTGTTCTAGGGATCTAGGGTAATTCAAGCATTTGGGCTAATAGCCACTTATCAATGAGTGCATACCATGTATGTCTTTCTGTGTTTGGGTTAGCTCACTCAGGATGATATTTTCCAGTTCCAACCATTTGCCTACGAATTTCATAAACTCGTTGTTTTTGATAGCTGAGTAATATTCCATTGTGTAGATGTACCACATTTTCTGTATCCATTCCTCTGTTGAAGGGCATCTGGGTTCTTTCCAGCTTCTGGCTATTATAAATAAGGCTGCGATGAACATAGTGGAGCACGTGTCTCTTTTATATGTTGAGGCATCTTTTGGGTATATGCCCAAGAGGGGTATAGCTGGATCATCAGGCAGTTCAATGTCCAATTTTCTGAGGAACCTCCAGACTGATTTCCAGAATGGTTTTACCAGTCTGCAATCCCACCAACAATGGAGGAGTGTTCCTCTTTCTCCACATCCTCGCCAGCATCTGCTGTCACCTGAGTTTTTGATCTTAGCCAATCGCACTGGTGTGAGGTGAAATCTCAGGGTTGTTTTGATTTGCATTTCCCTTATGACTAAAGATGTTGAACATTTCTTTAGGTGTTTCTCAGCCATTCGGCATTCCTCAGCTGTGAATTCTTTGTTTAGCTCTGAACCCCATTTTTTAATAGGGTTATTTGTTTCCCTGCGGTCTAACTTCTTGAGTTCTTTGTATATTTTGGAAATAAGGCCTCTATCTGTTGTAGGATTGGTAAAGATCTTTTCCCAATCTGTTGGTTGCCGTTTTGTCCTAACCACAGTGTCCTTTGCCTTACAGAAGCTTTGCAGTTTTATGAGATCCCATTTGTCGATTCTTGATCTTAGAGCATAAGCCATTGGTGTTTTGTTCAGGAAATTTTTTCCAGTGCCCATGTGTTCCAGATGCTTCCCTAGTTTTTCTTCTATTAGTTTGAGTGTGTCTGGTTTGATGTGGTGGTCCTTGATCCACTTGGACTTAAGCTTTGTACAGGGTGATAAGGATGGATCGATCTGCATTCTTCTACATGTTGTCCTCCAGTTGAACCAGCACCATTTGCTGAAAATACTATCTTTTTTCCATTGGATGGTTTTGGCTCCTTTGTCAAAAATCAAGTGACCATAGGTGTGTGGGTTCATTTCTGGGTCTTCAATTCTATTGCATTGGTCTATCTGTCTGTCTCTGTACCAATACCATGCAGTTTTTATCACTATTGCTCTGTAATACTGCTTGAGTTCAGGGATAGTGATTCCCCCTGAAGTCCTTTTATTGTTGAGGATAGCTTTAGCTATCCTAGGTTTTTTGTTATTCCAGATGAATTTGCAAATTGTTCTGTCTAACTCTTTGAAGAATTGGATTGGTATTTTGATGGGGATTGCATTGAATCTGTAGATTGCTTTTGGTAAAATGGCCATTTTTACCATATTAATCCTGCCAATCCATGAGCATGGGAGATCTTTCCATCTTCTGAGGTCTTCTTCAATTTCTTTCCTCAGTGTCTTGAAGTTCTTATTGTACAGATCTTTTACTTGCTTGGTTAAAGTCACACCGAGGTACTTTATATTATTTGGGTCTATTATGAAGGGTGTCGTTTCCCTAATTTCTTTCTCGGCTTGTTTCTCTTTTGTATAGAGGAAGGCAACTGATTTATTTGAGTTAATTTTATACCCAGCCACTTTGCTGAAGTTGTTTATCAGCTTTAGCAGTTCTCTGGTGGAACTTTTGGGATCACTTAAATATACTATCATGTCATCTGCAAATAGTGATATTTTGACCTCTTCTTTTCCGATCTGTATCCCCTTGATCTCCTTTTGTTGTCTGATTGCTCAGGCTAGAACTTCAAGAACTATATTGAATAAGTAGGGAGAGAGTGGGCAGCCTTGTCTAGTCCCTGATTTTAGTGGGATTGCTTCAAGTTTCTCTCCATTTAGTTTAATGTTAGCAACTGGTTTGCTGTATATGGCTTTTAGTATGTTTAGGTATGGGCCTTGAATTCCTATTCTTTCCAGGACTTTTATCATGAAGGGGTGTTGAATTTTGTCAAATGCTTTCTCAGCATCTAATGAAATGATCATGTGGTTTTGTTCTTTCAGTTTGTTTATATAATGCATCACGTTGATGATTTTCCATATATTAAACCATCCCTGCAAGTCTGGGATGAAGCCTACTTGATCATGGTGGATGATTGTTTTGATGTGCTCTTGAATTCGGTTTGCCAGTATTTTATTGAGTATTTTTGCGTCGATATTCATAAGGGAAATTGGTCTGAAGTTCTCTTTCTTTGTTGTGTCTTTGTGTGGTTTAGGTATAAGAGTAATTGTGGCTTCGTAGAAGGAATTCGGTAGTGCTCCATCTGTTTCAATTTTGTGGAATAGTTTGGATAGTATTGGTATGAGGTCTTCTATGAAGGTCTGATAGAATTCTGCACCTGTGCTCTTTTTGGTTGGGAGACCTTTAATGACTGCTTCTATTTCCTTAGGAGTTATGGGGTTGTTTAACTGGTTTATCTGTTCCTGATTTAACTTCATTACCTGGTATCTGTCTAGGAAATTGTCCATTTCCTTCAGATTTTCAAGTTATGTTGAATATAGGCTTTTATAGTAAGATTTGATGACTTTTTGAACTTCCTCCAAATCTGTAGTTATGTCTCCCTTTTCATTTCTGATTTTGTTAATTTGGACACACGCTCTGTGTCCTCACGTTAGTCTGGCTAAGAGTTTATCTATCTTGTTGAGTTTCTCAAAGAACCAACTTTTGGATCTGTTGATTCTTTCTATGGTCCTTTTCGTTTCTACTTGGTTGATTTCAGCTCTGAGTTTGATTATTTCCTGCCTTCTACTCCTCCTGGGTGTATTTGCTTCTTTTTGTTCTAGAGCTTTTAGGTGTGCTGTCAAGCTGGTGACATATGTTCTCTCCTGTTTCTTTCTGCAGGCACTCAGAGCTATGAGTTTTCCTCTTAGCACAGCTTTCATTGTGTCCCATAAGTTTGGGTATGTTGTACCTTCATTTTCATTAAATTCTCAGAAGTCTTTAATTTCTTTCTTTATTTCTTCTTTGACCAGGTTATCGTTGAGTAGAGCATTGTTCAACTTCCACGTATATGTGGGCATTCTTCCCTTATGATTATTGAAGACAAGCTTTAGGCCGTGGTGGTCTGATAGCACTCATGGGATTACTTCTATCTTTCTGTACCTGTTGAGGCCTGTTTTTTGACCAATTATATGGTCAATTTTGGAGAAAGTACCATGAGGATCTGAGAAGAAGGTATATCCTTTTGCTTTAGGATAGAATGTTCTATAAATATCTGTTAAGTCCATTTGGTTCATGACTTCTCTTAGTCTGTCTACATCTCTATTTAATTTCTGTTTCCATGATCTGTCCATTGATGAAAGTGGGGTGCTGAAATCTCCTGCTATTATTGTGTGAGGTGCAATGTGTGTTTTGAGCTTTAGTAACATTTCTTTTATGGATGTAGGTGCCCTTGTATTTGGGGCATAGATATTTAGGATTGAGAGTTCATCTTGGTGGATTTTTCCTTTGATGAATATGAAGTGTCCTTCCTTATCTTTTGGGATGACTTTTAGTTGAAATCGATTTTATTTGATATTAGAATGGCTACTCCAGCTTGCTTCTTCCGACCATTTGCTTGGAAAGTTGTTTTCTAGCCTTTCACTCTGAGGTAGTGTCTGTCTTTGTCTCTGAGGTGTGTTTCCTGTAGGCAGCAGAATGCAGGTTCCTCATTGCATATCCGGTTTGTAAATCTATGTCTTTTTATTGGGGAGTTGAGACCACTGATGTTGAAAGATATTAAGGAATAGTGATTATTGCTTCCTGTTATATTCATATTTGGATGTGAGGTTATGTCTGTGTGCTTTTCTTCCCTTTGTTTTGTTGCCAAGACGATTAGTTTCTTGCTTTTTCTAAGGTGTAGCTTGCCTCCTTATGTTGGGATTTACCATTTATTATCCTTTGTAGCACTGAATTTGTAGAAAGATGTTGTATAAATTTGATTTTGTCATGGAATATCTTGGTTTCTCCATCTATGTTAATTGAGAGTTTTGCAGGATACAGTAACCTGGGCTGGCATTTCTGTTCTCTTAAGGTCTGTATGACATCTGTCCAGGATCTTCGGGCTTTCATAGTCTCTGGCGAAAATCTGGTGTGATTCTGATAGGTCTGCCTTTATATGTTACTTGACCTTTTTTTGTTACTACTTTTGATATTCTTTCTTTATTTTGTGCATTTGGTGTTTTGACTATTATGTGACAGGAGGTGTTTCTTTTCTGGTCTAGTCTATTTGGAGTTCTGTAGACTTCTTGTATGCTTATGGGTATCCCTTTCTTTAGGTTAGGGAAGTTTTCTTCTATGATTTTGTGAAGAAATTTACTGGTCCATTGAGCTGGGAGTCTTCACTCTCTTCTATACCTTTTATCCTTAGGTTTGATATTCTCATTGATTCCTGGATTTCCTGTATGTTTTGGACCAGTAGTTTTTTTCGTTTTACATTATCTTTGACAGTGGAGTCAATGATTTCTATGGAATCTTCTGCTCCTGAGATTCTCTCTTCTATTTCTTGTATTCGGTTGGTGATGCTTGTATCTATGGCTCCTTGTCTCTTCCATGGGTTTTCTATATCCAGGGTTGTTTCCATGTGTTCTTTCTTGATTGCTTCTATTTCCATTTTTAATTCCTTCAACTGTTTGATTGTGTTTTCCTGGAATTCTTTCAGGGATTTTTGTGATTCCTCTCTGTAGGCTTCTACTTTTTTATCTATGTTTTCCTGCATTTCTCTAAGGGAGTTCTTCATGTCTTTCTTGAAGTCCTCCAGCATCATGATCAAATATGATTTTGAAACTAGATCTTGCTTTTCTGGTGTGTTTGGATATTCCGTGTTTGCTTTGGTGGGAGAATTGTGCTCCGATGATGCCATGTAGTCTTGGTTTCTGTTGCTTGGGTTCCTGCGCTTGCCTCTTGCCATCAGATTATCTCTAGTGTTACTTTGTTCTGCTATTTCTGACAGTGTCTAGACTGTCCTATAAGCCTGTGTGTCAGAAGTGCTATAGACCTGTTTTCCTGTTTTCTTTCAGTCAGTTATGGGAACAGAGTGTTCTGCTTTCGGGCATGTAGTTTTTCCTATCTACAGGTCTTCAGCTGTTCCTGTGGGCCTATCCCCTGAGTTCACCAGGCAGATCGCTTGGAGCAGAAAAGTTGGTCTTACCTGTGGTTCCGAGGCTGAAGTTTGCTCGTGGGGTGTTGCTTATGAGCTCTCCACAGGGGCAGCAACCAGGAGGACCTGCACCAGCCTTTCCGGGAGCCCCCCGTGCACCAGTCCCAGATGGCATTTGGTCTTTTACTCTGGAGTCAGAGATGTGGGCAGAGTGTAGTCTCTTCTGGTTTCCCAGGTGTGTCTGCCTCTCTGAAGGTTTAGCTCTCCCTCCCATGGGATTTGGGTGCAGAGAACTGTTTATCCGGTCGGTCCCTTCAGGTTCTGGCGGTGTCTCAGATGCAGCAGACCTGCTGCTCCTGTGCCCTTATCTACAGGACCTCAGAGGCCGTATACAGTTCCTCTTGGCTAGGGATGTGGGCAAGTGTGGGCAGTGTTGGTGGTCTCTTCAGCTTTGCAGTCTCAGGAGTGCCCACCTCTCCGGGCGGTGTGCTCTCTCTCCCACGGGGTTTGGGAGCCCCACTTGTCGATTCTTTACCTTATAGCATAAGCCATTGGTGCTTTGTTCAGTAAATTTTCCCCAGTGCCCATGTGTTCGAGGCTCTTCCCCAGTTTTTCTTCTATTAGTTTGAGTTTATCTGGTTTGATGAGGAGGTCCTTGATCCTCTTGGACTTGAGCTTTGTACAGGGTGATAAGAATGGGTCAATTTGTATTTTTATACATGCTGACCTACAGTTGAACTAGCACCATTTATTGAAAATGCTATCTTTTTCTCCACTGAATGGTTTTAGCTCCTTTATCAAAGATCAAGTGACCTTATATGTATGGGTTCATATTTGGGTCTTCAATTCTATTCCATTGATCTACCTGCAGGTATGTATGTGTGTGTGTGTGTGTGTGTGTGTTTGTGTGTGTTATATGTGTGTGTATGTATGAATGTGTGTTTGTGTATATATATATATATATACATATATATATATATATATTGTTTTGTGACCCCCCCTTATTTTAATTATGTTTGCATGTATAACTATGTGTCTGCAGCTCTCTTTTGGGGGCTGGTGTGCTCAGTAGTGGGTGCACAACAGGACACACTTCTTTTACTACACTTCCTTTCCTAGAATCTATCAATAGGCAAATGTAGTACCCCAAGAGCCTTTTACCCTTCCATGAAAATTATATGCAGATTTAGTTGGGCCCACCAAATTTAATGATTAATAGCCCTCAATAGGAATAGAAAAGAAGATAACTATGTAACTCTACCACAAGCCCCAGAAACACCTCATACTGAACAGTTAATATGTCAGTCTTGTTTGCCAAAAATATAATGAATCTCTTCCCTGAATCAACTAAATCTGTTCTCAGATAGTAATCACTCTCTTAAAGAACTAAGAGAAAATTAGAAATTTCCATCATGTGACAGCTGTAATTCCCAAAGGGAAAATCTGGGAATTCTTTTGACCGATGCTTAAAAGTAAAGTCGCAGAAATGAAGACTCTATAAAGCCCAGAAGCTGATAGTATAAGTTAGAGAATATTGCTATGAAAAACTAAAAGAGTAAGAAAAATAAGAAAAGGATATGGAATATAAAATATAAAAAAACTTTGCACCTTTCCCATGTAATTTTTTATTTGTGATAAGCATCTACCTTTCTTTTATAGCCAGTGTGGAGCCTCCTGAACATCTCCAAAAGCATGAGCAAAAGTCACACATGTTCAGTTGATCCTCTTCTCTCTACTTCATCAGCACACAAAAGAAACATGTCAATAAGGACTCATAGCATCATATGAGGTCAAATAATTTATGATCAATAGTTGTAGTCAGATCATCCATCCATAGGTAGTTTGGACTGATGTCTGCTTGGCTGTGAACTATGTGTTCACACATGTGTTTTGGTTACATGGCAATGCTTTTAGTGGGGAATTTCTCCAGGTTTAGAGGAGGATAATTTCACATTCAGAAAGAGAGCAACACCTTTTCAGAACAAAGAGCTTTATGATGTTTTTCCCAAGTAAAAAGCCTTCTAATTAGTAGGGTCCTCTGAGTCTACACTGCTACCCAGGGAATAAAAGGACAAAAGACATGAAGAACAAAAATAGCTCACACATAGATGTTCAGAATTGTTTTTTCCTCAGAATGAGAAAACAAAGTAACGGATGAAAAGGTCAACACCTCAGAAATCTGAGAGTCAGAGATGCTAGAAAAAAGCGACAATACTTATTCTAGTATTAGCAGTGAAGATTCATTAAATGACAAATTAGGGTCTGCCAAACTGTCATTCACTCGGATAATGACCAGACTATGACTTCCAGTTTTATATAGTTTCCAAGCCCGGACTTTAGGCTGTAGATATTTCTTATCTGAAATATGGTCAAATAATTGAGGCTAATTACTAAGTAGAAGAGTTTTCTATCAACTCTCTATCAACTCTAACAACAGAGAGTTCTATCAACTCTCTGTGACCACATTTAGAACCAATTATGTACATTTTATAATTTTGCTAAAATAGATGTTTTCTATATTTCTATAATTTCCATCATTTTTCAGATACTAATGTTCCAAGATAATTCCTATGAAAATGTACAGTTGACAAACTTCAAGACCATTGCCACATTCTCCTACAACCTAATGCCTGAAGGAAAACAAGAAACAAGGAAAACAAGAAAACATCCCATCTTGTGGGATGATGCCACAGGAGAGGCAGGTACAAGACAAAATGAGGCCTGTCATTGGATAAGAAGGAAGGATGGGTGGGAGAAAAGTTTGAAGGAAGAGGAGGAGATGGGAATGGAAGAGACAGGAGGGACAGATAGTAGCCGGGGCAAGGAGGGAGCCTTGGAGAGAGAACATGGATGATGTTAAGATCCCATACTGTACCTTTACAGGCTGTTATGAATGTTTTTAAGGGATGGATGTGTACAGGGATTTGTATGTTTAGGTGGGCAATTTTTTTTAATGTCTCTTTTTTTCCATCTTTATTAAATTGGGTATTTCTTATTAATGTTTCAAACGTTATTCTCTTTCCTGGTTTCCAGTCCAAAATATCCCTAACCCCGCTACCTCCCCTTCTTTTTGGGTGTTCCCCTCCCCAACATCCCCTCACTACCCCCCACCCCCCAACAATACCATTCACTGGGGTCCAGCCTTAGCAGGACCAAGGGCTCCCCCTTCCAGTAGTGTCCTTACTAGGCTATTCATTGCTACCTATGCAGTTGAAGCCCAGAGTCAGTCCATGTATAGACTTTGGGTAGTGGCTTAATCCCTGGAAGCTCTGATTAGTTGGCATTGTTGTTCATATGGAGTCTCAAGCCCCTTCAGCTCTTTCAGTCCTTACTCTGATAGGTGAGCAATTATATCTTATAAATTGGATCAAAGTTTAATGTGTTGTATGTTCTTTCATGCAGCGATTTAAGTGTAAGAAAGTGTGGAGCTGCTAGAGACACTGGGCCACCACAGAATTGGGAGGTGTGTTTCTGGCATGGAAACCTGTTTTGGGAACTAGTTACGTAGAGAGATTGCTGCCAGGCTCAGAGAGAGGCCTTCGGCAGTGTGATATGGGATGTAGCAAAGCGGGTGAGAGAGTCTTTGCTGATTGAGACTTAAGATATCTAGCAGATAACTTGGGGCACTTCGGTGATGGACCAAGTGGGGGCAAAAGAACACCATTATATGTTTTATAGTTTCATAACAACAGCATCTCATGTAGAACATATAGTCAATACTTAATTAACTCTTCCTTTCTACCAGTGTATTTGGAAAAAATATGGTAGCTATCTGTACAGGACAAATGATGACCAATTTTTATGAGATGCAGAGTAATGGAAATGCATAGAGAGTTTGTGGGAATAAAGGCTAGTTTAGATGCTAAGTGAATATGTGGAGATTCCTCAAATAATAGTGGCATGCCAATAAGATGGTGGCATGATCATATTGATTACTGCATTATTGAAATTACAGTCCAATCTACTGGAAAACAGAAACTGTAGGGGAAAATCTGAAAATATATATCCCAATAAACTAGAAAATAGAAGAATGACAAAATATTCAGAGGTGCCAGACCTACTGACATTGAACCAGGAGGGTGCCTACAACCAACCTAAATAAATACCTGAGTAATGAGATTGAAGCAATAAGGAATTTCTCATCTACGAAGTGCACAATGCCAGGGGAATTCACTGATGTATTCTATAATTCAATTAATGAAGATCTAATACCAATGAGTTTCAGACTGTTTTATAAAATATAAAGGGTAGGAATATTTCAGACCCTTTGTTCAAAGTCAGTATTACCTTGATATTAGGACTAGCGAATGACATGATCAACGAAAATTTTAACCAATTGTTCTTTTTGTTCAAGAATAAAAAGTGTAAAAAATGGCATTGAAACAAATCCAAAAGGAAATACAATAGAACAACTTCTTATCATAATTTGTAAACATGAAATATATCTTTGACAAAATATAACATCCCATCTTAAATCTAATTCCTGAAGAAACTAGAAATGATCTAGTTTTCACCTATCTATGAAAGAGATAACATTATATTAATGTGGAAGAAGTAAAAATAATTCTTTAATTTTCAGGTACTCCATCTATCTATTAATCTATCTATCTATCTATCTATCTATCTATCTATCTATCTATCTATCTATCTATCTATCTATCTATCTATCATCCATCCATCCATCCATCCATCATCACTTAGCTATCATCTATCTATTTGTCTATTTATAGAACAAATATTCTCAGTAGTAGTGGTAAAAACGTGCTGAAAATGAGCCTCTTAAATGAGAGGTGAGGTGGGGAAGAGGAAAAAAAGGGGCGGGATCATGTGTGAGAAAAGACAGGAGAGAAGTCACAAGAGGATCAGCAATATGAACAAAAATATGTAGCAGTGTGTTGGGGCGTGGGGAACCTCTAGAAAATCCCAGACTCCAGGAAAGTGAGAGGTTCCCAGGACCCAAACAGGATGACATTAGCTGAAATACCCAACAAAGGGAAGATGGAACCTGTAGAGACCACTTCCAGATGATAGGCATGGCCCCACCTACTCATACCAAAACTTTTTTTCCATCTTTATTATCTTGAGTATTTCTTATTTACATTGCAATTGTTATTCCCCTTCCCAGTTTCCAATTGAATATCCCCCTAACCCCTCACAGTCTACTTCTCAATGGGTGTTCCCTTCCCCATCTTCCCCTCATTACCGCCCTCCCCTCAAAAATCACTTTCAATGGAGGTTCAGTCTTGGCAGGACCAAAGGCTTCCCCTTTCACTGGTGCTCTTACTAGGCTATTCATTGCTACCTATGAGGTTGGAGCCCAGGGTCAGGCCATGTATAGACTTTGGGTAGTGGCTTAGTCCCTGGAAGCTCTTGTTGGTTGACATTGTTGTTCACATGGGGTCTAAGCCCCTTCAAGTTCTTTCAGTCCTTTCTGATTCCTTCAATGGGTGTCCTGTTTTCAGTTCAGTGGCTTGCTGCTGGCATTCGCCTATGTATTTGCTATATTCTGGGTGTGTTTCTCAGAAGATATCTACATCCAGTTCCTGTCAGCCTGCACTTCTTTCTTCATCCATCTTATCTAGTTTGGACACCATATATATATATATGGGCCACATGTGGGGCAGGCTCTGAATGGGCGTTCCTTCACCATCTGTTCTAAAGTTTGCCATCTTATTCCCTGCCAAGAGTATTCTTGTTCCCCTTTTAAAGAAGGAGTGAGGCATTCGCATTTTGGTCATGCTTTTTGAGTTTCCTGTATTCTGTGCATTTATGGTAATTTGAGAATTGGGCTCATATACACTTAACAATGAGTGCATACCATGTGTGTTTTTCTGTTTGGGTTACCTCACTCAGGATGATATTTTCCAGTTCCATCCATTTGTCTATGAATTTCATAAAGTCATTATTTTTGATAACTGTATAGCATTCCATTATGTAGATGTACCACATTTTCTGTATCCATTCCTCTGTTGAAGGGCATCTGGGTTCTTTCCAGTTTCTGGCTATTATAAATAAGGGTACTATGAACATAGTGGGCATGACTCTTTGTTTTATGTTGGAGCATCTTTTGGGTATACTATGAACAGAGGTATAGTTCGGTCTATAGAATGTGAAATGTCCAATTTTCTGAGGAACCTCCAGACTGATTTCCAGAATGGTTTTACCAGTCTTCAATCCCACCAACAATGGAGGAGTGTTCCTCTTTCTCCACATCCTTGCCAGTATTTGCTGTCACCTGAGTATTTGATCTTAGCCATTTTCACTGGTGGGAGGTGAAATCTCAGGGTTGTTTTGACTTGCATTTCCCTTATGACTAAAGATGTTGAACATTTCTTTAGGTGATTCTCAGCCATTCGACATTCCCCAGCTGCGAATTATTTGTTTACCTCTAAACACCATTTTTTTTATCTTTATTAACTTGAGTATTTCTTATTTAGATTTCGATTGTTATTCCCCTTCCCTATTTCCAGGCCAAAATCTCCCTAAGCCATCCCCATCGCCTTCTATATGGGATTCCCCTCCCAGTCCTCCCCCCATTACCATGCTCCCCCCAAAAAATCACGTTCATTAGGTGTTCAGGCTAGGCAGGACCAAGGGATTCCCCTTCCACTGGTGTTCTTACTAGGCTATTCATTGCTACCTAAGAGGTTGGAGACCAGGATCAGTCTGTGTATAGATTTTGGGTAGTGACTTAGTCCCTGGAAGCTCTGATTGGTTGGCATTGTTGTTCATATGAGGTCTCAAGCCCCTTCAAGCTCTTCCAGTCCTTTCTCTGATTCCTTCAATGGAGGTTCAGTTCTCAGTTCAGTGGTTTGCGGCTGGCATTCGCCTATGTATTTGCTATATTCTGGGTGTGTCTCTCAAGAGAGATCTACATACAGTTCCTATTGGCCTGCACTTCTTTGCTTCACCCATCTTATCTAGTTTGGTGGCTGTATATGTATGGGCCACATGTTGGGCAGGATCTGAATGGGTGTGCCTTCTGCCTCTGTCATAAACTTTGCGTCTCTATTCCCTGCCAAGTGTATTCTTGTTGCCCTTTAAAAGAAGGAGTGAAGCATTCGCATTTTGGTCATCCTTCTTGAGTTTCATGTGTTCTGTGCATCTAGGGTAATTCAAGCATTTGGGCTAATAGCCACTTATCAATGAGTGCATACCATGTGTGTTTTTCTGTGATTGGGTTACCTCACTCAGGGTGATATTTTCCAGTTCCAACCATTTGCCTACGAATTTCATAAGGTGATTGTTTATGATAGCTGAGTAATATTCCATTGTGTAGATGTACCACATTTTCTGTATTCATTCCTCTGGGTTTTTTCCAGCTTCTGACTATTATAAATAAGGCTTCGATGAACATAGCGGAGCACGTGTCTTTGTTATACGTTGGGGTATCTTTTGGGTATATGCCCAAGAGTGGTATAGCTAGGTCCTCAGGTAGTTCAATGTCCAATTTTCTGAGGAACTGCCAGAATGATTTCCAGAATGGTTGTACCAGTCTGCAATCCAACCAACAATGGAGGAGTGTTCCACTTTTGCCACATTCTCGCCAGAATTTGCTGTCACCTGAGTTTTTGATCTTACCCATTCTCACTGGTGTGAGGTAAATCTCAGGGTTGTTTTGATTTGCTTTTTCCTTATGACTAAAGATGTTGAACATTTCTATAGGTGTTTCTCAGCCATTCGGCATTCCTCAGCTGTGAATTCTTTGTTTAGCTCTGAATGTCATTTTTTTTTTTGGTTCACATTTCAATATTCTGGTCAGATACTAAATTTTTTTTATTAACTTGAGTATTTCTTATTTACATTTCGAGTGTTATTCCCTTTCCCGGTTTCCGGGCCAACATCCCCCAACCCCCCTCCCCTTCTTTATGGGTGTTCCCCTCCCCATCCTCCCCCCATTGCCGCCCTCCCCCCAACAATCTAGTTCACTGGGGGTTCAGTCTTAGCAGGACCCAGGGCTACCCCTTGCACTGGTGATCTTACTAGGATATTCAATGCTACCTATGAGGTCAGAGTCCAGGGTCACTCCATGAATAGGCTTTAGAGAGTGGCTTAGTCCCTGGAAGCTCTGGTTGCTTGGCATTGTTCATATGGGGTCTCAAGCCCCTTCAAGCTCTTTCAGTCCTTTCTCTGTTTCCTTCAACAGGGGTCCTGATCTCAGTTCAGTGGTTTACTGCTGGCATTCGCCTCTGTATTTGCTGTTTTCTGGCTGTGTCTCTCAGGAGAGATCTACATCCGGCTCCTGTCTGCCTGTACTTCTTTGCTTCATCCATCTTGTCTAATTGGGTTGAACGCCATTTTTTAATAGGGTTATTTGTCTCCCCGCGGTCTAACTTTTGAGTTCTTTGTATATTTTGGATATAAGCCCTCTATCTGTTGTAGGATTAGTAAAGATCTTTTCCCAATCTGTTGGATGTCATTTTGTTTTAAAAACAGTTCCTTTGCCTTACAGAAGCTTTGCAGTTTTATGAGATCCCATGTGTCGATCCTTCTTCTTAGAGCATAGGCCATTGGTGTTTTGTTCAGGAAATTTTTTCCAGTACCTATGTGTTCCAGATGCTTCCCTAGTTTTTCTTCTATTAGTTTGAGTGTGTCTGGTTTGATGTGGAGGTCCTTGATCCACTTGGACTTAAGCATTGTACAGGGTGATAAGCATGGATCGGTCTGCATTCTTCTACATGTTGACCTCCAGTTGAACCAGCACCATTTGTTGAAAATGCTATCTTTTTTCCATTGGATGGTTTTGGCTCCTTTGTCAAAAATCAAGTGACCATAGGTGTGTGGGTTCATTTCTGGGTCTTCAATTCTGTTCCACTGGTCTATCTGTCTGTCTCTGTACCAATGCCATGCATTTTTATCACTATTGCTCTGTAATACTGCTTGAGTTCAGGGATAGTGTTCCCCCCAGAAGTCCTTTTACTGTTGAGGATAGTTTTAGCTATCCTGGGTTTTTTGTTATTCCAGATGAATTTTCAAATTTCTGTATACCTCTCTGAAGAATTGGATTGGTATTTTGATGATGACTGCATTGAATCTGTAGATCGCTTTTGGTAAAATGGCCATTTTTACTATATAAATCCTACCAATCCATGAGCATGGGAGATCTTTCCATCTTCTGGGGTCTTCTTCAATTTCTTTCTACACAGGCTTAAAGTTCTTATCATACAGCTCTTTGGTTATCATACAGTTGTTTGGTTAAAGTCACACCGAGGCATTTTACATTATTTGGGACTATTATGAAGGGTGTCATTTCCCTAATTTCGTTCTCGGCTTGTTTCTCTTTTGTGTAGAGGAAGGCTACTGATTTATTTGAGTTAATTTTATACCCAGCCACTTTGCTGAAGTTGTTTATCAGCTTTAGTAGTTCTCTGGTGGAACTTTTGGGATCACTTAAATATACTATCATATCACCTGCAAATAGTGATATTTTGACTTCTTCTTTTCCGATCTGTATCCCCTTGACCTCCTTTTGTTGTCAGATTGCTCTGGCTAGAACTTGAAGAACTATATTGAATAAGTAAGGAGAGAGTAGGCAGCCTTGTCCAATCCCTGATTTTAGTGGGATTGCCTCAAGTTTCTCTCCATTTAGTTTAATGTTAGCAACTGGTTTGCTGTATATGGCTTTTACTATGTTTAGGTATGGGCCTTGAATTCCAATTCTTTCCAGGACTTTAATCATGAAGGGGTGTTGAATTTTGTCAAATGCTTTCTCAGCATCTAATGAAATTATCATGTGGTTTTGTTCTTTCAGTTTGTTTATATAAAGGATTAGGTTGATGGTTTTCCATATATTAAACCATCCCTGCAAGTCTGGAAAGAAGCCTACTTGATCATGGTAGATGATTGTTTTGATGTGCTCTTGGATTTGGTTTGCCAGAATTTTATGGAGTATTTTTGCATCAATGTTCATAAGGGAAATTGGTCTGAAGTTCTCTTTCTTTGTTGGGTCTTTGTGTGGGTTAGGTATAAGAGTAATTGTGGCTTCGTAGAAGGAATTCGGTAGTGCTCCATCTGTTTCAATTTTGTGGAATATTTTGGATAGTATTGGTATGAGGTCTTCTATGAAGGTTTGATAGAATTCTGCACTGAACATGTCTGGACCTGGGCTCTTTTTGGTTGGGAGACTTTTAATGACTGCTTCTATTTCCTTAGGAGTTATGGGGTTGTTTAACAGGTTTATCTGTTCCTGATTTAACTTCGGTACCTGGTATCTGTCTAGGAAATTGTCCATTTCCTGCAGATTTTCAAGTTTTGTTGAATATAGGCTTTTATAGTAGGATCTGATAATTTTTTTTTTAATTTCCTCTGATTCTGTAGTTATGTCTCCCTTTTCCTTTATGATTTTGTTAATTTGGACAGACTCTCTGTGTCCTCTGGTTAGTCTGGCTAAGGGTTTATCTACCTTGTTGATTTTCTCAAAGAACCAACTTTTGGATCTGTTGATTCTTTCTACGGTCCTTTTGCTTTCTACTTGGTTGATTTCAGCTCTGAGTTTGATTATTTCCTGCCTTCTATTCCTCCTGGGTGTATTTGCTTCTTTTTGTTCTAGAGCTTTTAGGTGTGCTGTCAAGCTGCTGACATATGCTCTTTCCTGTTTCTTTCTGCAGGCACTCAGAGCTATGAGTTTTTCTCTTAGCACAGCTTTCATTGTGTCCCATAAGTTTGGGTATGTTGTACCTTCATTTTCATTAAATTCTAAGAAGTCTTTAATTTCTTTCTTTATTTCTTCCTTGACCAGGTTATCATTGAGTAGAGCATTGTTCAACTTTCATGTATATGTGGGCGTTCTTCCCTTATTATTATTGAAGACCAGCTTTAGCCCGTGGGAATCTGATAGGACGCATGAGATTATTGATATCTTTCTGTATATGTTTAGACCTGTTTTATGACCTATTATATGGTCAATTTTGGAGGAAGTACCATGAGGTGTTGAAAAGAAGGTATATCTTTTTTGTTTTAGGATAGAATGTTCTATAAATATCAGTTAAGTCCATTTGTTTCATGACTTCTCTGAGTCTGTCTATGTCTCTGTTTAATTTCTCTTTCCATGATCTGTCCATTGATGAGAGTGGGGTGTTGAAATCTCCTACTATTATTGTGTGAGGTGCAATGTGTGATTTGAGCTTTAGTAAGGTTTCTTTTCTGTATGTAGGTGCCCTTTCATTTGTAGCATAGATATTTAGTATTGAGTATTCATCTTGGTGGATTTTTGCTTTGATGAATATGAAGTGTCGTTCCTTATCTTTTTTGATGACTTTTAATTGAAAATTGATTTTATTTGATATTAGAATGGCTACTCCAGCTTGCTTCTTCTGACCATTTGCTTGGAAAGTTGTTTTCCAGCCTTTCACTCTGAGGTAGTGTCTGTCTTTGTCTCTGAGGTGTGTTTACTGTAGGCAACAGAATGCAGGGTCCTCATTACATATCCAGTTTGTTAATCTATCTCTTTTCATTGGGGAGTTGAGACCATTGATGTTGAGAGATATTAAGGAATAGTGATTATTGCTTCCTGTTATATTCATATTTGGATGTGAGATTATGTTTGTGTGCTTTTCTTCTCTTTGTTTTTTTGCCAAGACGAATAGTTTCTTGCTTTTTCTAGGGTATAGCTTGCCTCCTTGTGTTGGGCTTTACCATTTATTATCCTTTGTAGTGCTGGATTTGTAGAAAGATATTGTGTAAATTTGATTTTGTCATTGAATATCTTGGTTTCTTCATTTATGTTAATTGAGAGTTTTGCTGGATACAGTAACCTGGGCTGGCATTTATGTTCTCTTAGGGTCTGTATGACATCTGTCCAGGATCTTCTGGCTTTCATAGTCTCTGGTGAGAAGTCGGGTGTGATTCTGATAGGACTCCCTTTATATGTTACTTCACCTTTTTCCCTTACTTCTTTTAATATTCTCTCTTTATTTTGTGCATTTGGTGTTTTGACTATTATGTGACAGGAGGAGTTTCTTTTCTGGTCCAATCTGTTTGGAGTTCTGTAGGCTTCTTGTATGTTTATGGGCATCTCTTTCTTTACATTAGGGAAGTTTTCTTCTATGATTTTGTTGAAGATATTTACTGGTCCTATGAGCTGGGAGTCTTCACTGTCTTCAATAACTATTATCCTTAGGTTTGATCTCATTACGCCTTGGATTTCCTGTATGTTTTGGACCAGTAGCTTTTTCCATTTACATTATCTTTGACAGTTTTGTCAATGATTTCTATGGAATCTTCTGCTCCTGAGATTCTCTCTTCCATCTCCTGTATTCTGTTGGTGATGCTTGTATCTACAGCTCCTTGTCACTTCCTTTGGTTTTCTATATCCAGCATTGTTTCCCTTTGTGCTTTCTTTATTGCTTCTATTCCCATTTTAATTCCTTCACCTGGTAGATTGTTTTTTCTGGAATTCTTTCAGGGATTTTTGTGATTCCTCTCTATAGACTTCTACTTGTTTATTTATGTTTTCCTGCATTTCTCTAAGGGAGGTCTTTATGTCTTTCTTGAAGTCCTCCATCATCATGATCAAATGTGATATTAAATTTAGATCTTGCTTTTCTGGTGTGATTGGATATTCAGTTCTTGCTTTGGTGGGAGAATTGGGCTCCGATGATGCCATGTAGTCTTGGTTTCTGTTGCCTGGGTCCTGCGCTGCCTCTCGCCATCAGGTTGTCTCTGGTGTTACCCTGTTCTGCTATTTCTGACAGTGTCCTGCCAGTCCTGTAGTCCTGTGTGTCAGGAGTGCTGTAGACCTGTTTGCCTGTTTTCTTTTAGCCAGTTATGGGAACAGAGTATTCTGCTTTCGGGCGTGTAGTCTTTCCTGTCTACAGGTCTTCAGGTGTTCCTGTGGGCCTGTGTCCTGAGTCTACAAGGCAAGTCGCTTGGAGCAGAAAAGTTCAGCTTACCTCTGGTCCAGTGGCTCAAGTTGTTCATGGGGGCTGCTTTTGAGCCCTCCATGAGGGCAGCAACCAGGAGGGCCTGCTCTGCCTTTTCCCAGGCCCCCACTGCACTGGGGTCCCAGATGGCATTAGATGTTTTCCTCTGGAGTCAGAAATTTGGGCAGAGTGTAGTCTCTTCTTTCTTCCCAGGTGTGTCTGCCCCTCTGAAGGTTTAGCTCTCCCTCCCAAGTGATTTGGGTGCAAGGAGCTGTTGACTGGGTCTCTTCAGATCTAGACAGTTTCTGGACCACAAGGGACCTGCTGCTTGAGTGCCCCTATCTTCCTGTTCCTAGAGGCCCTATACAGTTTGCTCTTAGGCCAGGGATGTGGGCAGGGGTGGGTAGTATTGGTGTTCTCTCCCACTCTGCAGTCTCAGGAGTGCCCACCTGTCTGGGTGGTGAGTTTTCTGTCCTGCAGGTTTGGGAGCAGGGAGCTGTGGGCCCAGATCAGTGTGGTTCGGGCTCCAGCTAAAAGCCGCAAGTGGGCCTCCAGTCTCTTAAGAGTTAGGTCCATCTTCTCTGACAGAGTCTAGACCCAGCAGTCCTCTGCTGTATATGTTTTGGGTTCTCATATCAGCTGGTTATGCTGCCTGGTTGGTGGCTCAGTGTCTGAAAGATCACAGGGGTCTGGGCTGGTTAAGGATGAAATTTTTGTTTGTTTGTTTGTTTTCTTTTGTTTGTTGGTTTGGTTTTTTGTTTCGTTTGGGGTTTTTTTTTAGTTTGTTTTTTGTTTTTGTTTTTGTTTTTAGGGTCGCCCTCCTCCTCAGCTTCTTCCAGCTTTTCCTGAATTCAACCACAGGGGTCAGCAGTTTCTGCCCATTGGTTGGATATAAATATCTGCATCTGACTCTTTCACCTGCTTGTTGGGTCTTTTGGAGGGCAGTCAGAATAGGCACTTTTTTGTGAGTACACCATAGCATCAGTAGTAATGTCAGGCCTTGGAGCATCCCCTTGAGCTGGATCAAAATTTGGGCCTGTCAGTGGACCTCCTTTTCCTCAGGATCTTCTCCATTTTTGTCCCTGCAGTTCTTTCAGACATGAATAATTCTGGGTCAGAGTTTTTGACTGTGAGATGGCAAACCCATTCCTCCACTTGATGACCAGTCTTCTTGCTGGAGGTGGACTCTACAAGTTCCCCCTTCCTATTGTAGGGCATTTCATCTAAGTCCCTCCCTTTGAGCCCTGAGAATTTTCTCACCTCCCAGGTCTCTGGTAAATTCTAGAGGGTCCCCCCACCTCCTACCACCCAAAGTCTCCTGTTTCCATTTATTCTGCTGGCCCCCAAGTTTTCAGTCCTGTTCCCCTACTCAATACCTGATCATGTTCCCCTCTTTCTCTCCCTGTCTCCTTTCCCACCCAAATCCCTTCCTCCCTCTCCCACCTCCTGTGATTCCTTTCTTCTCCCTCCCAAGTGGGATTGAGGAATCCTCACTAGGGTCCTTCAGTTTGTTAACCTTCTTGGGTTATATGGATCATAACCTAGATATTCTGTACTTTTTTGACTAATATCCACTTATTAGGGAGTACATAACATGCTGTCCTTTGGTTACCTCAATCAGGATGATATTTTCTAGTTCCATCAATTTGCCTGCAAAACTCAGGATGTCTTCATTCTTAATAGCTGAGTAGTGTCCCACTGTGTAAATGAACTACATTTTCTGTATCCATTCTTCTGTTGTGGGTAACCTGGGTTGTTTCCAACTTCAGGTTATCACAATTACGGCTGCTATGAATATAATGAAACATGTGTCATTGTGGCATGGTGGGGCATCTTCTGGGTATATTTCCAAAAGTGGTATTGATGTGTCTTCAAGTAGATATATTTCCAATGTTCTGAGGAACCCCTAAATTGATTTCCAGAGTAGTTGTGCCAGCCTGCAATCCCAGCAGCAATAGAGAAGTGTTCCTCTTTCTCCACATCCTCACCAACATGTGCTATCACTTGAGATTTTTATTTAGCCATTCTGTTTGGTGTAAGGGGAAATCTCAGGATTGTTTTGATTTGCATTTCTCTGATCACTAAGGACTTTGAATATTTCTTTAGGTGACTCTCAGCCATTCAAGATTCCTCTGTTGTGAATTCTCTGTTTAGTTCTATACCCCATTTTCTTAATTGGGTTGTTTGGTTTCTTGATGGTTAGCTTCTTGAGTTCCTTATATTTTGAATATTAGCCCTCTTCCAAATATAGGGTTAGTGAAGTTTTTCCCCAATATGTAGGTTGCTAATTTGCCCTATTGGCTATGTCCTTTGCCTTACAGAAGCTTTCCAATTTCATGAGGTCCCATTTCAATTGTTAATCTTAGAGCCTGTGCCACTGTAGTTCTGTTTAGAAAATTTCCCCCTGTACCAATGAGTTTGAGGCACTTTTCCACTTTCTCTTCTATTAGATTGAATGTATCTGGTTTTATGTTGAAGTCCTTGATCCACTTGGACTTGGACTTTGTGCAAAGTAACAAATATGGGTCTATGTTCATTTTTCTACATACAGACAGCCAATTAGACCAGCACCATTTATTTATTTTTTTTTATTAACTTGAGTGTTTCTTATTTACATTTCGAGTGTTATTCCCTTTCCCGGTTTCCGGGCAAACATCCCCCTAATCCCTCCCCCTCCCCTTCTTTATGGGTGTTCTCTTCCCCATCCTCCCCCCATTGCCACCCTCCCCCCAACAATCACGTTCACTGGGGGTTCAGTCTTAGCAGGACCAAGGGCTTCCCCTTCCACTGGTGATCTTACTAGAATATTCATTGCTACCTATAAAGTCAGAGTCCAGGGTCAGTCCATGTATAGTCCTTAGATAGTGGCTTAGTCCCTGGAAGCTCTGGTTGCTTGGCATTGTTGTTCATAAGAGGTCTCGAGCTCCTTCAAGCTCTTCGAGTTCTTTCTCTGATTCCTTCAATGGGGGTCCTGTTCTCAGTTCAGTGGTTTGCTCCAGCACCATTTATTGAAGATGCTTTCTTTTTTCTATTATATGTTTTTGGATTCTTTGTCAAAGATCAAGCATCTGTAAGTGTGTGATTTTATTTCTTGGTCTTTGATTCTATTCCATTGATCAACCTGTCTATCTCTGTAGCAATAATATACAGTTTTTATCACTATCGCTCTGTAATTCTGCTTGAGGTCAGGAATGGTGATTACCCCAGAAGTTCTTTTATTGTTAAGGATTGTTTTTGATATTCTGGGATTTTTGCTTTTCCAGATGAATTTGAGAATTTCTCTTTCCATGTCTTTGAAGAATTGTGTTGGGATTTTGATGGGATTTCGTTGTTGAATTTGTAGATTACTTTTGATAGAATGACCATTTTTACTGTGTTAATTCTACCAATCCATGAGTATGGGAGATCTCCCCATTTTCTGAGATCTTCAATTTCTTTCTTGAGAGCCTTGAAGTTCTTGTCATCCAGATAGATCTTTCACTTGTTTGATTAGAGTTGCCCCAAGATATTTTATATTATTTGTTACTATTGTGAAGGATGTTGTTCCACTAATTTCTTTCTTAGCCTGTTCCTGTATAAAGGAAGGCTATTGATTTATTTTAGTCAATTTTATATCCAGTCACTTTGCTAAAGTTGCTTATTAGCTGTAGAAGTTCTCTGGTAGAATTTTTGGAGTCGCTTATGTATACTATCTTATCATCTGCAAATAACGATACATTTATTTCTTTTCCAAATTGTATCTCCTTGATCTCTTTTTGTTGTCTTATTGCTCTAGCTCAAACTTCGAGTACCCATAATAGACACCAAGCAACTGCAGTCATAACAAAATGGCATGCCACTACATGTGATATTGAAAAAGCCACTTCACAGTCCCCTCCCCCAATTTCTCACTGATATATCTTTCATTCTCTGTCCCTATTCAATCCAAGTATTGTAAAACTTTCCCAGAGAACTCATAAGGAAGCACCTACTAACCTAGATAAAGAAGCCACACACACACACCGAAAGTTTCCCTCCAAGCCCACTTTAGTGAGACAACTAGTTTATTGTAGTTGTTTATAGGAGTTGAAAAGCTCAGAAGAGTTTACATCACCAGGACTCCAAGACATTATCCAGATCATTCACAGCTATACCAGTGATTCAATGGATAAGCTCTAATATAAGCTCAAGGATGTATGATGATCTTATGAATATCATGTGAGTCTCAGGAATTCTATAATCTTCATGAGCCATAAAGTCTCAGAGCATCTCTTATTCATAATGAGGAAATAGTTAAAAGGTGCCATTAAAGTCTCATGAGTGAAATCACAGTTTCTCCTATTCTCTACCTAAAACTAGAAGGAAACAAAGAACCCACAACCTGCTCTAACATTTATCTCTTTTTCTCTCGTTTATAACATCCATGCTCCCTCCACTAGTACATCAGCATGCTCACATTAAAAAGACTTTGTCTACTCTTTTACTGAAATATATGGTAAAACTTCTTTTTCTGCTGAAGTCTTTGCATTAAAAAATTCTTCAAAAGATTTGTCTCTAATCTTTCTCCACTGTTTTTATTTTCTAACAACTATCTTCCACTCAGGATTCCCCAACAGTCATCCCACTAAAACTTTCTTTTACATAATACTGATCCCTCCTGGATAAATTAAGTGAATGATTTTTAATTATTTTAAGCCAGGAACTTATTATGCCATCAGCATATTAGCTGCATTTGACCTTCTTTGTGCTAAAAAAATTCTGAATTTACTCATATATCACTAACTGCTTATGCTCAGAGTTCACTAATTTTCCTCATTATTTTTATTAGTATTATCTGCAGATAGAGGGCTCAAGACATCAACAGAATCAGTTTTCTATATATACTTACACTCTAATCTGTCTCAACAAGTCTCATAACTTTAAGTAATATTTATATGACAAATTATGCCTTATTTTCCATATACCAAATTTTTATATCTGGTTGTCTACCCTGGTTTTTATATCAATAACTTAAAATTATATTATACTTATTGTATTATATTAATCTGAAAATATAGTTCTGTATAATATAGTAATAGAGTATAATTAATATAACATATTAGATTAGATTAAATGTAACATGAAAAATACTGAGCTCCTGAAATTCCCTACAACTCTGAAAGTCTTCCCCATCTTCAATGATGACAATTTCTCATTTCACATCAAATTAAAAATGGAGTGACCCTACATTTTCCTTTTTGTCTGGTTCAATATGTTGTCTATTATAAAACTCTTCAAAATATACTGATATTATCACTATGAACTGCCATCTTGAAACTACAAAAAACATTCCATTTAGGAGTTGAATTCAACTTCTAGCTTGACAATGCACAGATGTTTGTAGTACATTCCTTAATACTATTTTAACCATGATAGTCAAATATAAAAGTTTTCATGCTAGTATATTTGTTTAGAATGTTTACCTTTTTAACAGAAAAAAGCCAAATTTTTCAAATGGTGTAAAGTGCCCTATATAGTTTATTCTCCATTTTTGCTGTACTATTATCCTATTATTCTTGCCTATACACAAGGACAGAGTAATGGTTCCATCCTTACCGATACTTAAAAATGATGAGTATTTTGTACATTTGCACTAATTGCAAGAGTTTTCTTCTCTCTTGATTTTCTGGAACAAATAGTAATTCACACAACTCTACCACAGTCTTATTGAAGGACACTTATCCAGTAATCCACCATGATTGTTATGGTTTGTATATGCTCGTCCCAGGGAATGGCACTATTTGAAGGTGTATCCTTGTTGGAGGAAGTGTGTCATGGTTGGAGTGGATTTAGAGATTTTCCTAATAGCTGCCTAAGGATGCTGCTTGTTCCTGGCTCCCGTCAGATGAAAATGTAAAACTCTCAGCTCCTCCTGCAACAAGCCTGCCTAGATGTTGCCATGCTTCCACCTTGCTGACAATGGACTGAGCCTCTGAACCTGTAAGTCAGCCCCAATTGAATCTTGTCATCTATAAGACTTGCCTTGGTCATAGTATCTGTTCACAGCAGTAAAACCCTAACTGATTTACCAAAATATAAAACTTTCTTCCATACTCATATCTTTTCTTCAGTTCCAAATATAACTCTAGTTGGTGAATTACATTTTTACTTTGCTTCTAACTTACTATGGAAGATACTTATTGTCTTGTTAGCTCAATTAAAATATAAATACCAATTGTATTTTTTATATATTGTCACTGAAACAACGTTAGGCATTTAATAAGTACTTCATAATTACTGAGCAAATTAAAAACTGAGACATGCACATTTATGTTTGAGTGTCTCTTATTTCATAGGTGATATTATCGAGTTTATTTACTTCCTTTAGCTTATGTAATAATACAAAGGAAAGGAGTCTATAAAGCTATTTTCACATTAAAATCATAAATATTTTTATTTTATTTTTTATTAACTAGAATATTTCTTATTTACATTTCAAATGTTATTCCCTTTCCCGGTTTCTGGGCAAACATCCCCCTAACCCTTCTCCCTCCCCCTCTATATGGGTGTTCCCTTCCCCACCCTCCCCCCATTACCACCCTCCCCCCAACAATTATGTTCACTCAGGGTTCAGTCTTGGCAGGACCAAGGGCTTCCCCTTCCACTGGTGCTCTTACTGGGCCATTCATTGCTACCTATGAGGTTGGAGCCCAGGGTCAGTCCATGTATAGTCTTTGGGTAGTGACTTAGTCCCTGGAAGCTCTGGTTGGTTGGCATTGTTGTTCATATGGGGTCTTGAACCCCTTCAAGCTCTTCCAGTTCTTTCTCTGATTCCTTCAACGGGGGTCCCGTTCTCAGTTCAGTGGTTTGCTGCTGGCATTCGCGTATGTTAAAATCATAAATCTTAACCATTTTTTCTCCCTCTACTTACCACATCTGAGAAGAAATCATGTAGAATGTGTTTCCTCTTGTTTATTTCACTTAAGGAGATAAGCTATATGAACACTAATTTTCTTGAAAATGATATAACTTTATTATTTTTTACTTATGATTGAATAATATTGAGCACTACAGATTTCAATTTTTTTTATTTTTTTACTAATCACTCCATTCATTTACATCTCAAATAATATCCACTTCCCAGTTACCCCTACAACAACTCCCCATTTCATGATATCCCACTTCCCAGTTACCCTCCACAAAGCCCCCATCCCACATCTGCCCTCCCCCATCCCCTTTACCTGTATGAGAGTGCTCATCGACCCATGCACACACTTCCAATCCTCTGTTCCAACATCCTTCTACACTTGAACATCAAGCCTCCCCCCAGGACCAAGAGTGTCCTCTCTCCTTGTGGTCAGGCAAATCCATCATCTATTATATATGTATCTGGAGCCATGGATCCCTCCAGGTACACCCTTTGGTTGGTGGTCTGGACTCTGGGAGAAAAGGGTGGTCAGGCCAGCCTATGTGCAAGCCCCCTTCCAGTGGGGTTGAAATCCCTGTCTGCTCCTCTAGTCCATCGGTCAGCTCCACCAACAGGTTCCCTGAGCTCAGTCTGATGGTTGGTTCCTAGCATCCACATCTACACTGGACAGTTGCTGGCCAGACTTCCTCAGGAACCAACACAATAGGTTCGTGTCAGCAAGCACCACTTGACCATTGCTGGGTTTGGTGTCTGAAGACATGGTGTATCCCCAGGTGGGGCAGTACCCACTTGACCCTTCCTTCAGTCTCTGTTCTATTTGTTTTTGTCCCAGTTCTTTCTTTGGACAGGAAAATTTCTGGGTTGAAAACTTTGGGATGAGCTGGCACCCGAACCTAACTGATCCAGGCCCACAGCTCCCTGCTCCCAAACCACTTGGGAGAGAGAGTTGATCGCCCAGATGTGTGGGCACTGCTGAGACTACAGGGCAGGAGAGATTGCCACTTCTGCCCAATTTGCCCATATCCCTGACCCAAGAGGAAACTAAATAGGGCCTCTGGGCACAGGAAGATAGGGGCAGTCAAGCTGAAGGAGCCTTGCAGTTCAGACTGCGCCCAGATATGAACAAACCCAGTCAAACAGCTCCCTGCACTCAAATCCTGTAGAGGGAGAACTAGACTTTCAGAGGGACAGACACACCTGGGAAACCAGAGGAGATTATTCTCTGCCAAATTTCTGACCCTAGAGGAAGACGACTAGCACCATCTTGGACCCATGCTCACAAGGACCCAGAAGTAGGGGCAGGCCCTACTGGTTCCCGCCCACAGGGACAGCTGAAGGCCAGTGGATGGGAACGACTACATGCCTTAAAGCAGAATGCTCTGTTCCCATAACTGGCTAAAAGAAAACAGGAAAACAGGTCTACAGCATTCCTTACACACATGCCTATAGGACGGTCAAGCAACTGTCAGAAATTGCAAAACAAGGTGACACCAGAAACAACCTGATGGCCAGAGGCAAGTGCAGGAACACAAGCAACAGAAACCAAGATGACATGGCATCATCAGAGCCCAATTCTCACACCAAAGAAAACAATAAATATCCAAACACACCAGAAAAGCAAGATCTAGATTTAAAATCACATTTGATCATGATGATGGAGGACTTCAAGAAAGACATAAAACACTCCCTTAGAGAAATGCAGGAAAACACAAGTAAACAAGTAGAAGCACTTAGAGAGGAAAAAACAAAAATACCTGAAAGAAAGCAGGAGAACACAATCAAACAAGTGAAGGAATTGAAAATGGAAATATAAACAATAAAGAAAGCACAAAAGGAGACAACCCAGGATATAGGAAACCAAAGGAAGAGTCAAGAAGCCATAGATACAAGCATCAAGATACAAGAATGCAAGAGTTAGAAGAGAGAATCTCAGGAGGTGAAGATTCCACAGAAATCATCATCGCAACTGTCAAAGATAACATAAAACGGAAAAAGCTACTGGCCCAAAACATAGAGGAAATCCAGGACACAATGAGAAGATCAAACCTAAGGATAATACGTATATAAGAGAGTGAAGATTCCCAATTCAAAAGACGTGTAAATATCTTCAACAAAATCATAGAAGAAAATTTCCCTAAGAGAAAGAAAGAAATGCCGATAAACTTATAAGAAGCGTACAGAACTCCAAATAGATTGGACCAGAAAAGAAATTCCTCCTGTCACATAATAGTCAAAACACCAAATGCACAAAACAAAAAAGAATATTAAAAGGAGTAAGGGAAAAAGGTCAAGTAATATATAAAGGTAGATCTATCATAATCACACCAGACTTCACACCAGAGACTATGAAAGCCAGAAGATCCTGGACAGATGTCATACAGACCATAAGAGAACATAAATGCCAGCCCAGGTTACTGTATCCAGCAAAACTCTCAATTAACATAGATGGAGAAACCAAGATATTCCATGACAAAACCAAATTTACACAATATCGTTCTATAAACCCAACCCTACAAAGGATAATACATGGTAAAGCCCAACATAAGGAGGCAAGTTACACCCTAGAAGAAGCAAGAAACTAATCATCTTGGCAACAAAACAAAGAGAAGAAAAGCACACAAATATAATCTCACATAGAAATCTGAATATAACAGGAAGCAATAATCACAATTCCTTAATATCTCTCAACATCAATGGCCTCAACTCCCCAATAAAAAGACATAGATTAACGAACAGGATACACAATGAGGACCCTGCATTCTGCTACCTACAGGAAACACACCTCAGAGACAAAGACAGACACCACCTAAGAGTGAAAGGCTGGAAAAAATTTTCCAAGCAAATGGTTGGAAGAAGCAGCTGGAGTAGCCATTCTAATATCAAATAAAATTGATTTTCAACAAAAAGTCATCAAAAAAGATAAGGAAGGACACTTCATATTCATCAAAGGAAAAATACACCAAGATAAACTCTCAATCCTAAATATCTATACTCCAAATACAAGGGCACCTACATATATAAAAGAAACCTTAAAAAAGCTCAAAGCACACATTGCACCTCACACAATAATAGAAGGAGATTTTAACAGCCCACGCTCATCAATGTAGAGATCATGGAAACAGAAATTAAACAGAGACATAGACAGACTAAGAGAAGTCATGAACCAAATGGACTTAACAGATATTTATAGAACATTCTATCCTAAAACAAGAGGATATACTTTCTTCTCACCACTTCATGATACTTTCTCCAAAATTGACCATATAATAGGTCATAAAGCAGGACTCAACATATGCAGAAAGATATAAAAAATCCCATGCTTCCTATCAGACCACCACGGGCTAAAGCTTGTCTTCAATAACAATAAGGGAAGGATGCCCAATATACATGGAAGTTGAACGATGCTCTACTCAATGATAACCTGGTCAAGGAAGAAATAAAGAAAGAAATTAAAGACTTCTTAGAATTTAATGAAAATGAAGGTACAACATACCCAAACTTATGGGACACAATGAAAGCTGTGCTAAGAGAAAAACTCATAGCTCTGAGTGCCTGCAGAAAGAAACAGAACAGAGCATATGTCACCAGCTTGACAGCACACCTAAAAGCTCTAGAACAAAAGGAATCAAATACACCCAGGAGGAGTAGAAGGCAGGAAATAATCAAACTCAGAGCTGAAATCAACATAGTAGAAACAAAAAGGACCATAGAAAGAATCAACAGAACCAAAAGTTGGTTCTTTGAGAAAATCAACAAGATAGATAAACCCTTAGCCAGACTAACCAGAGGACACAGAGAGTGTGTCCAAATTAACAAAATCAGAAATGAAAAGGGAGACATAACTACAGATTCAGAGGAAATTCAAAAAATCATCAGATCTTACTATAAAAGCCTATATTCAACAAAACTTGAAAATCTGCAGGAAATGGACAATTTCCTAGACAGATACCAGGTACCGAAGTTAAATCAGGAACAGATAAACCATTTACACAATCCCATAATTTCTAACGAAATAGAAGCAGTTATTAAAGGTCTCCCAACCAAACAGAGCCCAGGTCCAGACGGGATCAGTGCAGAATCCTATCAGACCTTCATAGAAGACCTCATACCAATACTATCCAAACTATTCCACAAAATTGAAACAGATGGAGCACTACCGAATTCCTTCTATGAAGCCACAATTATTCTTATACCTAAACCACACAGAGACCCAAAAAAGAAAGAGAACGTCAGACCAATTTCCCTTATGAATATCGACGCAAAAATACTCAATAAAATTCTGGCAAACCGAATCCAAGAGCACATCAAAACAATCATCCACCATCATCAAGTAGGCTTCATCCCAGGCATGCAGGGATGGTTTAATATTCAGAAAACCATCAATGTAATCCATTATATAAACAAACTGAAAGAACAAAACCACATGAGATCATTTCATTAGATGCTGAGAAAGCATTTGACAAAATTCAACACCCCTTCATGATAAAAGTCCTGGAAAGAATAGGAATTTACGGCCCATGCCTAAACATAGTAAAGGCCATATACAGCAAACCAGTCGCCAACATTATACTAAATGGAGAGAAACTTGAAGCAATCCCACTAAAATCAGGGACTAGACAAGGCTGCCCACTCTCTCCTTTGTCCACAGTGTGAATCCTGGGGGCAGAGCTCAGGTTATCAGGTGTGGCTGTTGCTGTCACTATACCGAGCTGTCCTGCTGACCTGTCCCCCTTCATTTCACAAAGTATACAGGAAAAATTATTGTTGGTTTTCAAGAGAAAATCTGCTCAAGTTTCACTGTGGAGATTAGCATCATTAAGAATATTCATAATTAGGAAAATATGTAGTTATTTATGTAAAATATCTGGGTAATTAGCATAATAATATAAATCCAAGTTCTCAAAACAATAAAAAGGATTAATATAGTAAAAATGCCCATCCTACCAGAAGCAGTCGACAGATTCAATGTAATACCCATCAGAATTCCAACACAATTCTTCACAAACATGAAAAGAGCAATTCTCAATTACATATGGAAAAACCAAAAACCCAGGATAGCAAAAACAATTCTTAACAATAAAAGAACTTCTGGGGGGATTCACCCTCCCTGTCCCTAATCTATGCTACCGAGCAATAGTGAGAAAAACTAAATGGTATTGGTACAGAAACAGACAAGTTGATCAATGAAATAGAATCGAAGACCCTAAAATAAACCCACACACTATGGACACTTCATCTTTGATAACAAAGCCAAAAATATGTAATGGAAGAAAGAAAGAATCTTCAATAAATGCTGTTGTATGAGTGGCAGTTTATGTGTAGACAAATGAAAATAGATCCACATCTGTCACCTTGCACAAAACCCAAGTCCAAATGAATCAAGGACTTCAACATAAAACCAGATACACTGAATCTCATCGAAAAAAAAGTGGGAGTCTCAAATTAATTGTCATGAGAGAAATTTACTAAGCCAAACTCCAATGGTTTAGTCTCTAAGATCAAGAATTTATAAATGGGACCTCATGAAACTGAAAAACTTCTGTAAGGCAAAGGACATAGTCAATAGGACAAAAATTTTCACTAACCCCACATGTGACAGAGGGCTAATATCCAAAATATACGAGGAACTCAAGAAGCTAACTCCAAAAAACGAAACAGCCCAATCAAAAAAAATGTGTATAGAGCTAAACAGAGAATTCCCAACACAGGAATTTCCAATGGCAGAGAAGTAACTAAAGAAATGTATAAAGTCCTTAGTCATCAGGGAAATGCAAATCAAAACAACCCTGAGATTCCACCTTATACCAATCAGAACGGCTAAAATATCAAACTCAGGTGACATCACTTATTGGAGAGACTGTGGAGAAAGAAGAACACTCCTTTTATTGCTGGTGGAATTACGAACTGGTACAACCAAATTGGAAATCAATCTAGGGGTTCCTCAGAAAATTATAAATTATAAATAGATCTACCTGAAGACCCAGCTATACCACTCTTAGACATGTATCCAAAAGATGCCCCATCATATCACATGGGTCCATGCTCCATTATGTTCATAGCAATCCTATCTGTGATAGCCAGAAGCTGGAAAAAACTAGATGTCACATGGAAGAGTGGATAGAGAAAATGTGGAATACTATTCAGGTATTAAGAAGGATGCCATCACAAATTTTTCAAGGAAATGAATGGAGCTAGAAAATAACATCCTGAGTGAGGCAACTAAGACCCAAAAGGACAAGCATGGTATGAATGCACTAATAAGTAGATATTAAACAAAAAGGTACAGAATACCTAGGACAATAAACAAAACCAAGTGAGGGTGCTTCAATGCCACTTCAGAGGGAAAAGAAAACAATTACAGGAGGCAAAGGGATGAAGAGACAGGGTTAGAAGAGGGGAAGGTGAGGGAATAGAGGAACATGATCAGGTACTGAGAGGAAGACAGGAGAGAAGTACTGAGGACCAGCAAAATGAATGGAAATATGCAACCTCAGGAAATGAGAGGTGGAGGACCCTCTAGAAACTATCAGAGACCTGGGAGGTGAGAGACTTCCAGGACTGGAAAAGAGATACCTTGGATGAAATGACTAACAGTGAGAAGAGGAAGCTCATACAATCCACCTCCAGTAGAAAGACCCAGGATCAAGTGGAGGAATGAGGTGGCCATCCCCCAATCAAAAACTCTGACCTAGAATTGTTCCTGGGTAAAAGAACTGAAGGGACAAAAATTGAGAAGAGACTAAGGGAAAAGAGGTCCAGTGACAGGCCAAAATTGGGATCCATCTCAAGGGGAGACTCCAAGACCTGACACTATTACTGATGCTAAGATGTGCTTAGAGACAGGAGCTTAAAATGAGTGTCCTCTGAGAGGCCCAACAAGCAGCTTACTGAGATAGATGGAGATACTTAAAACCAAGCATTAGACTGAAGTTGGGGATCCCTGTGGTTGAATTAGGGAAAGGCTGGAAGAAGCTGAAAAGGAGGGCGACCACATAGGAAGACCAGCAGTCTCAACTAACTCAGACCACTAAGACCTCTTAGACTCTAAGCCACCAACCAGGCAGCATGCACAAGTTGGTCCAAGGCCTCAGACATAGGTATAGCAGAGCACTGCCTGGTGTGGCTTCACTGGGAGAAGCCCTGCCAAACCCTTGAGAGACTTGAAGCCCCAGCGAGTAGGGAGGTCTGTCTGGGAAGAGTAGTGGGACATCCTCTTGGAGACATGAGGGAGGAGGAATGGGATGAGGAACGTTGGGATGATGGACCAGGAGGGGGGCAACAACTGGATTTTTGAAAATATAGAAGTAACAAAATAAGAAAAAAAAGTTAGGAGAAAAATGCATAATGGTCTCATGTCTCCAGTACTATATTACTTCCAATGTTCTTATCCTCATATCCTTTCAGTTTTCTGTGGATGATAAATTCCAAGATCTATTTGTGCAATTGTTATTTAGTTTTCAGAACTGTGTAAGTTAATTTATGTATTGTTTCTGGAAATTAGAACTCTTATATTGTTGAAGCTATTACCCATATATATACAACCACCAAACCTAGACAGTATTGACGAAGCCAATAAGGGCATGCTGACAGGAGCCTGATAGAGCTGTCTACTTAAAGGCTCAGCCAACCATACCTAAACATAGTAAAAGCCATATACAGCAAACCAGTTGCTAACATTAAACTAAATGGAGAGAAACTTGAAGCAATCCCACTAAAATCAGGGACTAGACAAGGCTGCCCACTCTCACCCTACTTACTCAATATAGTTCTTGAAGTTCTAGCCAGAGCAATCAGACAACAAAAGGAGGTCAAGGGGATACAGATCGGAAAAGAAGAAGTCAAAATATCACTATTTACAGATGATATGATAGTATATTTAAGTGATCGCAAAAGTTCCACCAGAGAACTACTAAGGCTGATAAACAACTTCAGCAAAGTGGCTGGGTATAAAATTAACTCAAATAAATCAGTAGCCTTCCTCTACACAAAAGAGAAACAAGCCGAGAAAGAAATTAGGGAAACGACACCCTTCATAATAGACCCAAATAATATAAAGTACCTTGGTGTGACTTTAACCAAGCAAGTAAAAGATCTGTACAATAAGAACTTCAAGACGCTGAAGAAAGAAATTGAAGAAGACCTCAGAAGATTGAAAGATCTCCCATGCTCATGGATTGGCAGGATTAATATAGTAAAAATGGCCATTTTACCAAAAGCGATCTACAGATTCAATGCAATCCCCATCAAAATACCAATCCAATTCTTCAAAGAGTTAGACAGAACAATTTACAAATTCATCTGGAATAACAAAAAACCCAGGATAGCTAAAGCTATCCTCAACAATAAAAGGACTTCAGGGGGAATCACTATCCCTGAACTCAAGCACTATTACAGAGCAATAGTGAAAAAAACTGCATGGTATTGGTACAGAGACAGACAGGTAGACCAAAGGAATAGAATTGAAGACCCAGAAATAAACCCACACACCTATGGTCACTTGATTTTTGACAAAGGAGCCAAAACCATCCAATGGAAAAAAGATAGCATTTTCAGCAAATGGTGCTGGTTCAACTGGAGGTCAACATGTAGAAGAATGCAGATCGATCCATGCTTATCACCCTGTACAAAGCTTAAGTCCAAATGGATCAAGAACCTCCACATCGAACCAGACACACTCAAACTAATAGAAGAAAAACTAGGGAAGCATCTGGAACACATGGGCACTGGAAAAAATTTCCTGAACAAAACACCAATGGCTTATGCTCTAAGATCAAGAATCGACAAATGGAATCTCATAAAATGGCAAAGCTTCTGTAAGGCAAAGGACACTGTGGTTAGGACAAAACGGCAACCAACAGATTGGGAAAAGATCTTTACCAATCCTATAACAGATAGAGGCCTTATATCCAAAATATACAAAGAACTCAAGATGTTAGACCGCAGGGAGACAAATAACCCTATTAAAAATGGGGTTCAGAGCTAAACAAACAATTCACAGCTGAGGAATGCCGAATGGCTGAGAAACACCTAAAGAAATGTTCAACATCTTTAGTCATAAGGGAAATGCAAATCAGAACAACCCTGAGATTTCACCTCACGCCAATCAGAATGGCTAAGATCAAAAACTCAGGTGACAGCAAATGCTGGTGAGGACGCGGAGAAAGAGGAACACTCCTCCATTGTTGGTGGGGTTGCAGACTGGTACAACCATTCTGGAAATCAGTCTGGAGGTTCCTCAGAAAATTGGACATTGAACTGCCAGAGGATCCAGCTATACCTCTCTTGGGCATATACCCAAAACATATAAAAAAGACACGTGTTCCACTATGTTCATCGCAGCCTTATTTATAATAGCCAGAAGCTGGAAAGAACCCAGATGCCCTTCAACAGAGGAATGGATACAGAAACTGTGGTACATCTACACAATGGAATATTACTCAGCTATCAAAAACAATGACTTTATGAAATTCGTAGGCAAATGGTTGGAACTGGAAAATATCATCCTGAGTGAGCTAACCCAATCACAGAAAGACATACATGGGATGCACTCAATGATAAGTGGCTATTAGCCAAAATGCTTGAATTACCCTAGATGCCTAGAACAAATGAAACTCAAGTCGGATGATCAAAATGTGAATGCTTCACTACTTCTTTAAAAGGTGAACAAGAATACCCTTGGCAGGGAATGGAGAGGCAAAGATTAAAACAGAGACTGAAGGAACACCCATTAGAGCCTGCCCCACATGTGGCCCATACATATACAGCCACCCAATTAGACAAGATGGATGAAGCAAAGAAGTGCAGACCGACAGGAGCCAGATGTAGATCGCTCCTGAGAGACACAGCCAGAATACAGAAAATACAGAGGCGAATGCCAGCAGCAAACCACTGAACTGAGAATAGGACCCCCGTTGAAGGAATCAGAGAAAGAACTGGAAGAGCTTGAAGGGGCTCGAGACCCCATATGTACAACAATGCCAAGCAACCAGAGCTTCCAGGGACTAAGCCACCACCTAAAGACTCTACATGGACTGACCCTGGACTCTGACCTCATAGGTAGCAATGAATATTCTAGTAAGAGCACCAGTGGAAGGGGAAGCCCTGGGTCCTGCTAAGACTGAACCCCCAGTGAACTAGTCTGTTGGGGGGAGGGTGGCAATGGGGGGAGGGTGGGGAGGGGAACACCCATAAGGGAGGGGAGGGGGGAGGGGGATGTTTGCCCGGAAACCGGGAAAGGGAATAACACTCTAAATGTATATAAGAAATACTCCCCAGACCCCGTGGGAAAGAGAGCCCAGACCCCGTGGGAAAGAGACCTCACCGCCTGGTCAGGTGGGCAATCCTGAGGCTGCAGAGCGGAAGAGACCACCAACACTGCCCACCCCTGCCCACATCCCTGGCCCAAGAGGAAACTGTATAAGGCTTCTGGGCTCCCGTGGGGGAGGGCCCAGGAGCGGCAGGACCCCTGCCTGAGACACCGCCAGAACCTGAGGGAAACAGACCGGATACACAGTTCTCTGCACCCAAATCCGGTGGGAGGGAGAGCTAAACCTTCAGAGAGGCAGACAAGCCTGGGAAACCAGAAGAGACTGCTCTCTGCACACACATCTCGGACGCCAGAGGAAAACCCCAAAGGCCATCTGGAACCCTGGTGCACTGAAGCTCCCGGAAGGGGCAGCACAGGTCTTCCTGGTTGCTGCCGCCGCAGAGAGCCCATGGGCAGCACCCCTCGAGCAAACTTGAGCCTCGGGATCACAGGTAAGACCAACTTGTCTGTTGCAAGAAAGCTGCCTGGTGAAATCGGGACACACAGAGGCAGAATTCCTCTAGGACCGAGCACGTCCTGTGTTTACCGGAAGTCCCACAGCCTCGGATCCCGGCCCGCAGCAGCTCTCTGCTCCCAGACCCCGTGGGAAAGAGACCTCACCACCTGGTCAGGTGGGCAATCCTGAGGCTGCAGAGCGGAAGAGACCACCAACACTGCCCACCCCTGCCCACATCCCTGGCCCAAGAGGAAACTGTATAAGGCCTCTGGGCTCCCGTGGGGGAGGGCCCAGGAGCGGCAGGACCCCTGCCTGAGACACCGCAGGAACCTGAAGGAAACAGACCGGATAAACAGTTCTCTGCACCCAAATCCCGTGGGAGGGAGAGCTAAACCCTCAGAGAGTCAGACAAGCCTGGGAAACCAGAAGAGACTGCACTCTGCACACACATCTCGGACGCCAGAGGAAAACACCAGACGCCATCTGGAACCCTGGTGCACTGAAGCTCCCAGAAATGGCGGCACAGATCTTCCTGGTTGCTGCTGCTGTGGAGAGCTCGTGGGCAGCACCCCGCAAGCAAACTTGAGCCTCGGGACCACAGGTAAGACCAACTTGTCTGCTGCAAATGTAAAAAAAAAAATACTCAAGTTAATAAAAAAAAATGATGCACACAGTATTTATTTAGTCTGGCAGTATGTAATGCAGTAAGTTATGGACAAAAGAAGGCACAAACATTAAGCCACTGATGTCATCAAATAAAAGAACCTTTATAATAATGGCTTGTAATTTAACATCTGGACCTGAAGAGACGCCTTGTGAAGAAAAACAAAGGAGCTTATTGACTCACATACCCATCTTTTTTTTTTTATTCTTTTTTTTTTATTAACTTGAGTATTTCTTATATACATTTCAAGTGTTATTCCCTTTCCCGGTTTCCGGGCAAACATCCCCCTCCCCCCTCCCCTTTCTTATGGGTGTTCCCCTCCCAACGCTTCCCCCATTGCTGCCCTCCCCCCATAGTCTAGTTCACTGGGGGTTCAGTCTTGGAAATACCCAGGAAACCGGGAAAGGGAATAACACTTGAAATGTATATAAGAAATACTCAAGTTAATAAAAAAATAAAAAAAAAAATCAAGTGACCATAGGTGTGTGGGTTCATTTCTGGATCTTCAATTCTATTCCATTGGTCTATCTGTCTGTCTCTGTACCAATACCATGCAGTTTTTATCACTATTGCTCTGTAATATTGCTTGAGTTCAGGGATAGTGATTCCCCCTGAACTCCTTTTATTGTTGAGGATAGCTTTAGCTATCCTGGGTTTTTTGTTTTCCAGATGAATTTGCAAATTGTTCTGTCTAACTCTTTGAAGAATTGGATTGGTATTTTGATGGGGATTGCATTGAATCTGTAGATTGCTTTTGGTAAAATGGCCATTTTTACTATATTAATCCTGCCAATCCATGAGCATGGGAGATCTTTCCATCTTCTGAGGTCTTCTTCAATTTCTTTCCTCAGTGTCTTGAAGTCCTATTGTACAGATCTTTTACTTGCTTGGTTAAAGTCACACCGAGGTACTTTATATTATTTGGGTCTATTATGAAGGGTGTCGTTTCCCTAATTTCTTTCTCGGCTTGTTTCTCTTTTGTATAGAGGAAGGCAACTGATTTATTTGAGTTAATTTTATACCCAGCCACTTTGCTGAAGTTGTTTATCAGCTTTAGTATTTCTCTGGTGGAACTTTTGGGATCACTTAAATATACTATCATGTCCTCTGCAAATAGTGATATTTTGACCTCTTCTTTTCCGATCTGTATCCCCTTGATCTCCTTTTGTTGTCTGATTGCTCTGGCTAGAACTTCAAGAACTATATTGAATAAGTAGGGAGAGAGTGGGCAGCCTTGTCTGGTCCCTGATTTTAGTGGGATTGCTGTCGCGCGCCCAATGTCCCGCCAGCAAGAACGACGCGCGGCAACAGGATTCTTCTGCGAGCAAGCCTTTACTGTGTTACAGCTCTTCTTAGTGTTACAGCTCTTCTCAGTGTTACAGCTCTCTTGAACAGGGACTCCGAGCAGCAAAATCGCTCGGCTTATATAGACAACAGTATGCTAATTATCTCTCAGGGATTGGTGGAGCTTGGATCACCCCACTACTTGTCCTCCAGGGATTGGCGGAGAATGAATCACCTCATTAGCATATTAACGATCAACTAACACCTGGTGCATAAACCGCACGTGTGCAGTACCGCTGTTCACCACTAGAGGGAGCCCTAGCAAGGGGACAAGCCTGCACATGCGCAGTAAGTCGTTTATATCCAGACAAGTCTGGATGTCGGCGCCATCTTTGTTTCGCCGCGCCGCTCTCTACATCTCCCCCTTTTTTGTTTAATAAAATGACTGGTCTAGATCTGGGTGTCACGTCAATCTTGTCATTGCTCCTGTCTTAGGTCGTTCTCATCCAAACTCGGCCTTACCCGTCATAGAGTTACCCTATCGCCACCGGGCCCCATGTCTTAGGTTGGTCCGAGTTCGAGGAAAGTTGCCCGTCCCTGGATACAATGACTCCACATGACTGTGACAAAAATGATCTAGGGCGAACTCTTGATCTTTCAAAGAGGCCAGCCATATGTTGGGAGAAGCACCCTTTTTAATGGTGGTCATAGCCTGGTAAACAACCATTTTGTGTCTGGCATGTTCTCTTTTTAAACAGCCAATAAGCCAGAGACCTACTCCGCATCCCAGGAGGACAATAGCTCCCCGGGACAAACATGCCCGCCCACTCCTTGAAAAGGGAGAAAGCATTGGTAATCCATGAGGTAAAGTCTTCAACTGTGATGGGGTCCAGCCTAGTGCTGTTGAGGACAGCAATCTGCATCAGCAATTGTCTTGATAGTTGCTCTGCTTTCATGGACCAGTTTCCTTTCAGATAATTCGAGATTGCTTTGCTCTGTTGAAAATTCTGAGAAAAGTTAGCTCACAAAGGAATAATGCATAAACCTCTAAGGGAGGAAACACAAGACAGCTGTGTCATATGATACAGTGCTTCAATTTGTTCTTGAACTAAATCTATCCTTTGGCTAATAGAAGGCCAGATGCCAAATGGGTATTAAAATGTTCTTGTATCTCTAGCACCACTGCAGTTCTTTCTACAATCTGATTGACAGTCTCAGCCGTCTGTATTTGATTGGTCATAGCGATTTCAGCTGTGGTAGCTGCGGCAGCAGACAGCACAATGGCTGAAATTATGGCTGCCGTAATTCCAAAATCTCTTTTGGCTCTCAGCAAATTAAGAATAGGAAAGCTATCTGGGTTTGCCTCCACTGGGATTGGCACAAAGGAGGGAATCTTAACCATCACTGCGGTGTCATTAGTGCCATCCCAGCATTCAGCTAAATAGCAGACTACATCAGAGCTATTACAATTTAAAGCACCACTGCTTACATTATTGCTTATCAGAAAAAAGGTGATCTAGCACATACTGAAGTACTAGTGGCAGTATTATTTACCAAGAGGTTATTATATTGAATATTGATCAACCTGGTATCACCTTTTTCTGGTAGCTGAAACATTATACAGCACGAAGTTCTCTCCCATCAACCTAGCAAAGGGGGTCAGGGATGTATATGCCCCTTGCTCATTGGACAGCACCCATTGAAACCAAGACCAGAGATTATGCTTGTCAGTCTTATTCTCAAAACAGTAGAATTGCTATGAACTGGCATGGGTACTGGCCAGGATCTGGCAATAGCCCACAGGGTGAGAGAATTAACCTGTATTACCATTCCCAGTAGTAATAGTAGGGTTCGTAGTCTCATCTTCAGGAAGAGCAGAAGGCAATTTTCGAGTCAAACGCTCAGGTACCCAAATTGGATTTTCTTGATTCTGCGGAAAAACACAAATCGCTCCCCTAGATCTCGAAATCACGGGATCTGGGCCACGCCATTCATCAGTTAAGACATCCTTCCACTTTACTTCTACATTAGTTATAGGTGTAGTAGCAGCATGGCGATCCGTGGCAGAACGGCCATGCGCATCCAGAATTAAGAAATTTAGAGTAAAAAGAGCTAAAGAAAGTTGTTCTTTTGGTGTTCAGCTGCTGGCAATTCCCCCTTTTTGTTTTTGTATAAGCTCTTTTAAGGTACGATGTACTCTTTCCACAATTCCTTGACCCTGGGGATTGTATGGTAAGCCTGTAGTATGACCGACCTGCATTGTCTGGCAAAATGCCTGAAAGAACTTTGCAGTGTAGGCAGGCCTGTTTTCTGTCTTGAGACTATCAGGCTTTCCCCAGGCTGCCCATGCCTCTAAGCAATGGCTAATGGCATTACGAGCCTTTTCACCAGTCATCAGAGTAGCGTGTATAATACCGGAATAGGTATCAACAGAAACATGAGCATATTTTAAATTTCCAAATTGAGATATGTGTGTGACATCCATCTGCCAAAGTTTTAGCAATGGCTAATGGCATTACGAGCCTTTTCACCAGTCATCAGAGTAGCATGTATAATACCGGAATAGGTATCAACAGAAACATGAGCATATTTTAAATTTCCAAATTGAGATATGTGTGTGACATCCATCTGCCAAAGTTTTAGCTGGATCAGACCACGAGGGTTAATACCACATGAGGAGGGTGGTGAAATTGAACACAATTTTGGCAACTTAACACCACATCACGAGCTGCAGCTCTAGAGATTTTAAATTTTTGTTGAAGAGTAAAAGCAGGTACATGAAACTTTTGATGAAATCCTCTAGCGAGATCAACCGGAGTGGCATGAAAAATAAACTCTCTACGAGTACTAGCATCCACCAGGGTGTTATTACTGGTCATGGGACCAGGCAAATTAGTATGGGCTCGAATATGTTGTATAAAAATTTTATTTTTTCTGGCCCAAATCAAATTTTGTAATTCTAAAAGAATTTGACATACGGTACTACTTGACCGAATTGGCCCTGCAATTTCAAGTGAGTGCACAGCATTAACTACATAAGCAGAATCAGAAATTAAATTAAAATAATCATGAAATCTTTTGAAAACTTTCAATACAATTTTATATTCTGTAATTTAGGGGGTACCTGGAATGTATTGAATTAATACTGGTTCTTGAGAATCAACCATATAGGCACCTACACCTGTTTTGGAGCCATCTGTATAAATATCTAACAAAGGCTCTGGCAAAGGCTCTGAGGCAGTGATCTTAGGAAAGATCACTGGATGTTCAGTAAAAAAAAATTGTAGCAAAGGATCCTTAGGATAATGATTGTCAAACTCTCCATCAAAACTACAGCGTAATATGGCCCAATCATCTATCAAGGCACACAATGTTTCTATTTGAGCTGTTGTATATGGTATAATAATTTTCTTGGGTAAAATACCAAAATGCTGAATACAAGATTTAACGCCTAACACAGCAAGCTGTGCAACAGCAGAAGTGTAATATTCAAGGGTCTTATTTGGAGAAGTATGGGGATAAATCCAAAGAAGTGGACCTTGTTGCCATAGCACTCCTGTAGGCTGACAAAAGGTTCTTAGTATACACAAAAGCAGATCTTCCTTTTCCTTGTACCTTCTTAGCATTGCCTTTTCTAA
Organism: Rattus norvegicus; assembly: GCF_021556685.1. Taxonomy (NCBI): domain Eukaryota; kingdom Metazoa; phylum Chordata; class Mammalia; order Rodentia; family Muridae; genus Rattus; species Rattus norvegicus. The sequence continues at coordinate 98,004,944 of NC_141536.1, read as the reverse complement.
TCTTCTACTTTCCTCCAATGTTACATTTTTTAAATCATATCCAATAACTTAAAAGCCAATAGTCCATAACCAAGGCATGTAGAGAATATTCATTCATTTAAAACCAATCAGAAAACAAAAATGAAGTGGCTACACATACCTTTAATATTTAAATCAATCACCATTTTTACTTTTTCTAGCTGTAGTTTTAAGAGAAACACCTTGTCACCTGTTGAGTCCAATAATCACAGTCAAAGACTTTTCTATCAGTTCCATTTCCTTAGAAGCTGTGAAGCTCCTTGTGTCTTTAGGATCGGCTAGTGTAAACATTTAGCCAGCCCCCTGGGGAGCTTGCCCAGCCGCGCTGACTTAGGCTTCTAGCTACAGATGCAGGCTCCAAAAGCCAATTGAAACTTTTTATTTATTTGTTCCTTTCTTGAAAGGAGTTAAAGCTACATCAATGGGTGAATCAACCAGCATTTAAAATTTTAACCTTTTCTTTTAAACATGAAACACAAAACATTCAAGCAAGGAGAAGCAAAACCCAGACATAAATTGACATACATGGACAGCTTGGTGCACCAAGGACAGACAATAGACACAGAGGAAAAGAACTAGATGGTGTTCCACCAAAAGGACCCAAACATCCTACCTAAAGAACCCAGAACCAGAAATAAGCACTTCTCCAATAGGAGCCAGCAAGGAGGCAAGACGTCTCCCACCTCCTTCTGTTCCCAGGAGAGCTCCAAAAAGTTTAAGCTCATTTCCTTCTTTTGCCAAAGCATCTGTGGAGAGTTCGGGAGGAATGTTTTTCTCAACCCCATTCTCTCTCTTGTCCAGGGTGTAAACTGTCTCTAGTCAGGGTCCAAAGACTAGAAGCATCTATGAGAATCGACTTTGCTTCTCTAGATTTTAACATAACTCTAAAAGAACACATACACAAAAACATTTTACCATTATTACCTTGTCCACTACCACTACCCCAAATCTTTATCTTTGCACATGCTTTCAGTTTCTGTGATCCTTCTGAATTCTGCTTACTGGGGCCTTTAAAATCTGTATCCACCACCTGAGTTCCCATTCGAGGGGTCAATACGAGTCTGGTGGTCGAACTGAGGTCGAGTCCTGCGCTTCCTTTTGTTGCTCTGCGGGAGGCCCGGGACCCGATGGTTCTACCTTTAGTTTCACTTTCTCTAAGCTGTCGGTGATGCTTTCTAGATTGTCTGACATTTCTAAGGTCAAGGCTTTTAAAGAATATATCTTATTTGTTTCCTGGTCCTGATTATCCTCTTTTTTTATCTCTGCCTTCTCTCTGTTCCTTTTATCTCCTTTTCTTTTCTTTTTTTCTTTGGAGACCTTTTCTCCCTCTGACATACTTTGTTGCTCTGCAAGGACCCTCTGACCTGTACTAACGGCTCTAACGGCTTCCTCACATTGTTTATCCTCTAAGCAGGCAGGGACCATTTGCCAAAGAGGTTTTGGTCCGGGCTTAAGCTTGCCGTCTGTGGCTTCTCTATCCCACACAAAGAAAAAAAGAAACAAAATTACCAGCCTTGCCCACAAATGATCCATAACTTTAGGTTTCTTCACAGTGGCTCTCCACCTAGGCCCATATCTTTCTTCCTCATATATGGCTGCCTCTTCCTCTAATTCCTCCTCCTCGGACTCTGACAACTCTTGCTCAGAGTCACTGCCAGCCAGTTCTAAGGCTTCTAATTCTTTTAATGGATACAAAGTATCCTCTCCGGATGACTTGTACTTAGTCCTCCGGGGTACGCCTATTTTTTCCTCCATCAGCGTTTCTTCTGCCTTTTGTATCTCTTTCACTTTTGTTTTAGTAACCTTTTTCTTTTTGCGCGCTCCTAATTTCTCACTCTGCTCCGTTTCTGACATGCTCTGTTAAATCCAAAAAGGGGCATGTCTCTCGGAAGCCTAATTTCTCACTCTGCTCCGTTTCTGACATGCTCTCTTAAATCCAAAAAGGGGCATGCCTCTCGGAAGCCTAATTTCTCACTCTGCTCCGTTTCTGACATGCTCTCTTCCAAAAAGGGGCATGCCTCTCGAAGCTTACCTTTTAATTTACCTTCTCGCAGTTCTGAATCCTCTTCAGCACACTGAAGGGTCCCCTGGCACCGGCGATGTTGGTTTCCGGGTTTCGGCACCACTTGTCGCGCGCCCAATGTCCCGCCAGCAAGAACGACGCGCGGCAACAGGATTCTTCTGCGAGCAAGCCTTTACTGTGTTACAGCTCTTCTTAGTGTTACAGCTCTTCTCAGTGTTACAGCTCTCTTGAACAGGGACTCCGAGCAGCAAAATCGCTCGGCTTATATAGACAACAGTATGCTAATTATCTCTCAGGGATTGGTGGAGCTTGGATCACCCCACTACTTGTCCTCCAGGGATTGGCGGAGAATGAATCACCTCATTAGCATATTAACGATCAACTAACACCTGGTGCATAAACCGCACGTGTGCAGTACCGCTGTTCACCACTAGAGGGAGCCCTAGCAAGGGGACAAGCCTGCACATGCGCAGTAAGTCGTTTATATCCAGACAAGTCTGGATGTCGGCGCCATCTTTGTTTCGCCGCGCCGCTCTCTACAGATTGCTTCAAGTTTCTCTCCATTTAGTTTAATGTTAGCAACTGGTTTGCTGTATATGGCTTTTACTATGTTTAGGTATGGGCCTTGAATTCCTATTCTTTCCAGGACTTTTATCATGAAGGGGTGTTGAATTTTGTCAAATGCTTTCTCAGCATCTAATGAAATGATCATGTGGTTCTGTTCTTTCAGTTTGTTTATATAATGGATCACGTTGATGGTTTTCCGTATATTAAACCATCACTGCATGCCTTGGATGAAGCCTACTTGATCATGGTGGATGATTGTTTTGATGTGTTCTTGGATTCGGTTTGCCAGAATTTTATTGAGTATTTTTGCGTCGATATTCATAAGGGAAATTGGTCGGAAGTTCTCTTTCTTTGTTGTGTCTTTGTGTGTTTTAGGTATAAGAGTAATTGTGGCTTCATAGAAGGAATTCTGTAGGGCTCCATCTGTTTCAATTTTGTGGAATAGTTTGGATAATATTGGTATGAGGTCTTCTATGAAGGTTTGATAGAATTCTGCACTAAACCCGTCTGGACCTGGGCTCTTTTTGGTTGGGAGACCTTTAATGACTGCTTCTATTTCCTTAGGAGTTATGGGGTTGTTTAACTGGTTTATCTGTTCCTGATTTAACTTCGATACCTGGTATCTGTCTAGGAAATTGTCCATTTCCTGAAGATTTTCAAGTTTTGTTGAATATAGGTTTTTATAGTAAGATCTGATGATTTTTTGAATTTCCTCTGAATCTGTAGTTATGTCTCCCTTTTCATTTCTGATTTTGTTAATTTGGACGCACTCTCTGTGTCCTGTCGTTAGTCTGGCTAAGGGTTTATCTATCTTGTTGATTTTCTCAAAGAACCAACTTTTGGTTCTGTTGATTCTTTCTATGGTCCTTTTTGTTTCTACTTGGTTGATTTCAGCTCTGAGTTTGATTATTTCCTGCCTTCTACTCCTCCTGGGTGTATTTGCTTCTTTTTGTTCTAGAGCTTTTAGGTGTGCTGTCAAGCTGCTGACATATGCTCTTTCCTGTTTCTTTCTGCAGGCACTCAGCGCTATGACTTTTCCTCTTAGCACAGCTTTCATTGTGTCCCATAAGTTTGAGTATGTTGTACCTTCATTTTCATTAAATTCTAAAAAGTTTTTAATTTCTTTCTTTATTTCTTCCTTGAACAGGTTATCATTGAGTAGAGCATTGTTCAATTTCCACGTATATGTGGGCATTCTTCCCTTATTGTTATTGAAGACCAGTTTTAGGCCGTGGTGGTCCGATAGCACGCATGGGATTATTTCTATCTTTCTGTACTTGTTGAGGCCTGTTTTTTGACCAACTATATGGTCAATTTTGGAGAAAGTACCATGAGGAGCTGAGAAGAAGGTATATCCTTTTGCTTTAGGATAGAATGTTCTATAAATATCCGTTAAGTCCATTTGGCTCATGACTTCTCTTAGTCTGTCGACATCACTGTTTAATTTCTGTTTCCATGATCTGTCCATTGATGAGAGTGGGGTGTTGAAATCTACCACTATTATTGTGTGAGGTGCAATGTGTGTTTTGAGCTTTAGTAAGGTTTCTTTTATGTATGTAGGTGCCCTTGTATTTGGGGCATAGATATTTATGATTGAGAGTTCATCTTGGTGGATTTTTCCTTTGATGAATATGAAGTGTCCTTCCTTATCTTTTTTGATGACTTTTAGTTGAAAATTGATTTTATTTGATATTAGAATGGCTACTCCATCTTTCTTCTTCTGACCATTTGCTTGGAAAATTGTTTTCCAGCCTTTCACTCTGAGGTAGTGTCTGTCTTTGTCTCTGAGGTGTGTTTCCTGTAGGCAGCAGAATGCAGGGTCCTCGTTGCGTATCCAGTTTGTTAATCTATGTCTTTTTATTGGGGAGTTGAGGCCATTGATATTGAGAGATATTAAGGAATAGTGATTATTGTTTCCCTTTATATTCATATTTGGATGTGAGGTTATGTTTGTGTGCTTTCATTCTCTTTGTTTTGTTGCCAAGACGATTAGTTTCTTGCTTCTTCTAGGGTATAGCTTGCCTCCTTATGCTGGGCTTTACCATTTATTATCCTTTGTAGTGCTGGATGTGTAGAAAGATATTGTGTAAATTTGGTTTTGTCATGGAATATCTTGGTTTCTCCATCAATGTTAATTGAGAGTTTTTCTGGATACAGTAACCTGGGCTGGCATTTGTGTTCTCTTAGGGTCTGTATGACATCAGTCCAGGATCTTCTGGCCTTCATAGTTTCTGGCGAGAAGTCTGGTGTGATTCTGATAGGTCTCACTTTATATGTTACTTGACCTTTTTCCCTTACTGCTTCTAATATTCTTTCTTTATTTTGTGCGTTTGGTGTTTTGACAATTATGTGACGGGAGGTGTTTCTTTTCTGGTCCAATCTATTTGGAGTTCTGTAGGCTTCTTGTATGTCTATGGGTATCTCTTTTTTTAGGTTAGGGAAGTTTTCTTCTATGATTTTGTTGAAGATATTTACTGGTCCTTTGAGCTGGGAGTCTTCACTCTCTTCTATACCTATTATCCTTAGGTTTGATCTTCTCATTGAGTCCTGGATTTCCTGTATGTTTTGGACCAGTAGCTTTTTCCGCTTTACATTGTCTTTGACAGTTGAGTCAATGATTTCTATGGAATCTTCTGCTCCTGAGATTCTCTCTTCCATCTCTTGTATTCTGTTGGTGAAGCTTGTATTTACAGCTCCTTGTCTCTTCTTTTGGTTTTCTCTATCCAGGGTTGTTTCCATGTGTTCTTTCTTGATTGCTTCTATTTCCATTTTTAATTCCTTCAACTGTTTGATTGTGTTTTCCTGGAATTCTTTCAGGGATTTTTGTGTCTCCTCTCTATGGGTTTCTACTTGTTTATTTATGTTTTCCTGGAATTCTTTCAGGGATTTTTGTGTCTCCTCTCTATGGGCTTCTACTTGTTTATTTATGTTTTCCTGGAATTCTTTCAGGGATTTTTGCGATTCTTTCAGGCATTTTTGCGATTCCTCTCTGTAGGCTTCTACTTGTTCTCTAAGGGAGTTCTTCATGTCTTTCTTGAAGTCCTCCAGCATCATGATCAAAAATGATTTTGAAACTAGAGCTTGCTTTTCTGGTGTGTTTGGATATTCCATGTTTGTTTTGATGGGAGAATTGGGCTCCGATGGTGCCATGTAGTCTTGGTTTCTGTTGCTTGGGTTCCTGCGCTTGCCTCTCGCCATCAGATTATCTCTAGTGTTACTTTGTTCTGCTATTTCTGACAGTGGCTAGACTGTCCTATAAGCCTGTGTGTCAGGAGTGCTGTAGACCTGTTTTCCTTTCTTTCAGTCAGTTATGGGGACAGAGTGTTCTGCTTTCGGGCATGTAGTTTTTCCTCTACAGGTCTTCAGCTGTTCCTGTGGGCCTGTGTCTTGAGTTCACCAGGCAGCTTTCTTGCAGCAGAAAATTTGGTCTTACCTGTGGTCCTGAGGCTCAAGTTCGCTCGTGGGTTGCTGCCCATGGTCTCTCTGCAGCGGCAGCAACCAGGAAGACCTGTGCCGCCCCTTCCGGGAGCTTCAGTGCACCAGTGTTCCAGATGGTCTTTGGCTTTTTCCTCTGGCGTCCGAGATGTGTGTGCAGGGAGCAGTCTCTTCTGGTTTCCCAGGCTTGTCTGCCTCTCTGAAGGTTTAGCTCTCCCTCCCACGGGATTTGGGTGCAGAGAACTGTTTATCTGGTCTGTTTCTTTCAGGTTCTGGCGGTGTCTCAGGCAGGGGTCCTGCCGCTCCTGGGCCCTCCCCCACGGGAGCCCAGAGGCCTTATACAGTTTCCTCTTGGGCCAGGGATGTGGGCAGGGGTGAGCAGTGTTGGTGGTCTCTTCCGCTCTGCAGCCTCAGGAGTGCCCACCTGACCAGGCGGTTGGGTCTCTCTCTCACCGGGTCTGGGAGCAGAGAGCTGCTGCGGGCTGGGATCCGCGGGTCCAGAAAAGATCTTTACCAATCCTATATGTGATAGAGGGCTAATATCCAATATATATTAAGAACTCAAGAAGTTCGACTCCAGAGAGTTAAATAACCCTCTTAAAAAGTGGGGTAGAGAGCTAAACAAAGAATCCTCAACTAAGGAATATGGAATTTCTGATGAGTACCTAAAGAAATGTTCAACATCCTTAGTCATCAGGGAAATGCATATTAAAACAACACTGAGATTCCACCTCACAGCAGTCAGAGTGGCTAAGATCAAAACTCAGGTTACAACCATCCTGGCCAAGATGTGTAGAAAGAGCAACTCTCCTTCATTTTTGGTGGGATTGCAAGCTAGTACAAGCACTATGGCAGTCAGTCTGGAGGTTCCTCACAAAACTAGACATAGTACTACCGGAGCGTTAATCTATACCACTCCTGGGCCTATACCCAAAATATTCTCTAACATATAACAAGGATACATGTTCCACTATATTCATAGCAGCCTTATGAATAGCCAGAAGCTGGAAAGAACCCAAGTGTCCTTCAACAGAGGAATTAATACAGGAAATGTGGTACATTTACACAAAAGAGCACTACTCCACTATTAAAAATGATGACTTCATGAAATTCATAGGCAAATGAATGAAGCTAGAAATATCATCCTGAGTGAGGTAACCCACATGGTATGCACTCACCGATAAGTGGATATTAGCCCACAAGCTTGGATTACTTAAGATACAATCCACAGACCACATGAAACTCAAGTAGTACAACCAAAGTGTGGATGCTTCAGTCCTTCTTAGAAGTGGGAACAAAAATATTCACAGGAGGAAATATGGAGACAATTTTGAAACAGAGACAGAACAAAAGGCCATTCAGAGACTACCCCAACTGGGGATCCATCCCATACACATACAGTCACTGAACCCTGACGCTAATGCTGATGCTAAGAAGTGCATGCTGACAGGAGCCTGATATACTGTCTCCTGAGATGCTCTGTCAGAGCATGACAAGTATAGTGGTGGATTCTTGCAGTCAACCATTGAAATGAGAATGGGGTCCCTGTTGGAGGAGTTAAAGAAAGGATTGAAGGAGCTGGAAGGGTGTAAAAGTCCATATGAATAAGAATACCAACCAACCAGAGCTCCCAGGGACTAAACCACTACCCATAGAGTACACATTGACAGACCCATGGCTCCAGGTTCATAAGTAGCAGAGAATGGCCTTGTTGGGTGCCAATGGGTGTAGAATTTCTTGGTCCTGTCAAGGCTGGACCCCCCAGTGTAAGGGAATGTTAGGGCTGGGAGGTGGGAAGGGGCTGTGGTTGTGGATGGGGAATACCCTTATAGAAGAATGTGGAGGGGTTATGGGATAGGGGCTTATGGACTGGAAACTGGGAAAGGGAATAACATTTGAAATGTTAATAAAAATATCCAATGAAATAAATTAAAATAAAAAGAATAACAATACCAACCAACCAGATTTCCCAGGGACTAAACCACAATCCAAAGAGTACACATGGACAGATCCATGGCTCTAGTTGCATATGTAGCAGAGGATGACCTTGTTGTGCACCAATGGGACAAGAAGCCCTTAGTCCTGCTAAGGCTGGACCCCACAGTGTATGGGAATGTCAGGGCGGGGATGTGGGAAGGGGTGGGTGGATGGGTGGGGGAACACCTTCAAGAAGAATTGGGATGAGGCATGGGATAGGGTGTTTATGAATGGGAAACTGGGAAATGGGATAACATTTGAAACGTACATAAAAAATCCAATAAAAAATAAACAGGCAAATGTAAAAAAAAGGAGAGGGTCATTTTATGGTGATAATATACTGGGATGAGAAATGTGATTGTGCTGAATCTTTTACAGCCGTAACAAATGTGTGAGATGGGGAATATGACACATGGGTCATTACGCAGTAGAAGTGTGTGGAGGCATTGCACTCCACTCATAGGGGTAGAAAAGATTTACTGTCAATATTGATAAAGAAAGAAACAGTCATGTTACTTCCTCTGAATATTTTGTAATGAAAATGAATACTTCATTATCACATACAATCAATAAAACATAGACTTTTTACTTTTTTGAGATAATACAATTACAAAATTTCTCCCTTCCTTTTCACTACTCCCCTTCAAATTCCCTATACCCCTCACTATTCCCCTTCAAATTCGTGTTCTTTATTTATCAATTGTTATTACATGCACATCTATGTATATGTACATATATTATCCCTAGATATAACTCAGTTATATGTAGATATAATATCCCTAGATATTGCTCAGTCTGTATAATGTTGCTTGTCTGTATAATTTTAGGGCTAACAATTTGGTATTGGATAACCAATTGACGTGTTCTTCCTTGGAGAAGACTATTCCTTCTGCCCTCAGCATTTCTTAGTTGCATGTCGTTCTTTGTGTAGGGCTGAGGTCCCATGGGCTTTCCCCATCCACATTGGCATGTCAGTTTGTGCGCTCCTTGTTCAGCTCGTGTTTGGGAAGTCATGTTTCTGAGAGTTTATAGGTATATATTCTGACATTACCTGAGACAAGATCTCACAGAAAATACTCCGATCTGACTCTTATCATCTTTCCACTCCTCCTACAATGTTCCTCGAGCCTTAGGTCTATGAGTATTTTATAGGTATAGTCACTGGGTCTGAGCTCCTCATTCTTTATTTTGATTGGGTGTGATTTTCTATAGTGGTCTCCGTCTGTTGCAAAGGGAAATTTACTTGGTGACATTTATATATATAGGATAGATATTTATAGATTGTTATTAGGGATTATGCTGGTTTAGTAAAGTATTGGCTGTAGATTTTCCTCTAAAATCCATGATGTCACTAGCTCTCAGCTGTTAGCTAGTTTTCCAATATTAAGAATAACTTCTGTCTTGTTGAGGGGGTCTTAAGTCCAATGAGAGATCTTTTGATTACCATCAAGGTGTTTGTGCCACTGCTACACTCTCAGGGTTACCATGCACTGCTGGTGGTTGATGTGGTTTGTAGATTTCATTGTGTTTTAAATACAAGAATGAGTATCTCTATGTTCATATTAATACTGTCTCTAAATAGCAGTATAGAAAGAGACACTGAAGGCATTTGAATAAACCCACTTGCCAAATGCAGCAAATACAAGCTGGATGCCCTTGATAGCAGAATAAAGTTGCTCTGGAAGACACAAGCTGAGTTAGACAAAGCTGTCCTCACACACTTACTGCAATGCTCTAAATTTATAATTTATAAAAGTCATTATAAGATAATTTTAAATATTTCTGTAGTGATTTTACTTGTGTAGTTCACATGTATGTAGAGAAAATTCTGTTTTTAAATTAAGGTTGTTGTTATCATTTCTATGAATTCCTCAGAAACTGAATATTAAAAGTTATGTTGAAATATTTGTATTCATCATGAGAGAGTTTAAACTGACAAAAGTATGAAATTGATTTTTATGCAGACCTTGGTATCATTTTGCCTTCCTGTGACCCATTACTCATTACAACATTCCCCTTGTTGCTTGACAATTAATATGTTTTAGAAGACATCTTCCTTGGTTAATTGACTTTAGTTTTGTAGGACCGCATCATTTCAGCTTGGTTTGGTCACTATTTCTGCCCATCCCCCACAGTTAATGAGCTATGTTTTCTATTTATAGAAACATTTGTATACATCTCTGTGCTTGAAGTAATAGCCAGTGAGTAGTCACTATGGAGAGATGCACAGCAGGAAAACATTATGATAAGTAAGCTTCAGCAGCAAGGAAGACTTGGGTAACAGTTTGCTTTTTGCATACATTAATTATGGTTTGGTTTGTAGACAGGAAGAAATGGGTGGTGGGAGGAATGTTGTTCAAAACAGAAGAGTTTGTTTTGGTTATAGAGACAAGAAGTAATCCTCAGCGAATTCACTTAGAGAATCAGATTCATCTGAGGTACACTTTAGTCTGTTACTCACCCTTGCTCAGTTCAGGACTAGACTAGAACACAAGTTAGTGACTGCATTCATGGCTCTTTAGGGAAATTATTATGACTGCAGAGGAAGACAAATATTCTGTCTTCTTCAAAACAAGTTTATTGTAGATATTTTAAAAGAGAAGAGGTAAAATATAAGGAAAAATTCATTACTGACAAGTGCAGGTTAAAAAACAAAACAAAACAGTGTCCTGTAAGTGATGCAGCATATAGAAATTGAATATATGCTTAAACAGCTATCTAAGGTACAAATTTACCCCAAGCTAAAACCAGGTAAGATCAGCTACAATTACCTGGTAGAAGAAAGAGTAAAGGCCAAAATGTAAATATGAAATATTTACTGTTAATGATCAATCTTCTAGACTTTTTATTTTTAAAATATTTATCATAATTTTTCTAGGCCAATTCAAAGAGAGGTTTGATGAACTGTGGCAATCAGACAGCAGCAATGAAGAAAAGGGGCCAGAAAATGCATCTTATGAGGAAAAGCCAAGGGACAGGGAGAATGAACACTAACTAGGGAGTGCATTCACATGGTGCGTGAACATTCTCTGGAACATGAATATCTGCCAGTGGTCAGGTGGATATAATCAGAAATATTGTGTACATGTAGGACACTTTTTATTCATAAAAATTATTTTAAAATCTTGGTCTTCTTTCTTTTCTTTTCTTTTTTTCGGAGCTGGGGACTGAACCCAGGGCCTTGGGCTTACTAGGCAAGTGCTCTACCACTGAGCTAAATCTCCAACCCCTATTTTAAAATCTTAAAGGTACAGACGAGTTATTTTATTGGTATTTTACTAGCTTCATGGATATTGAGTACTGAGACTTGTGGGCAAGTTCTTCAAGCCCATAGCAAAAGTAAACCCATGTTCATAGGCAAGTTCTTCGTGTCTACGCAGGAGAAGTGAGCATACATTGACTCTATTAAGAGGATGACAGATTTCCTTTTTGCAAGGAAGAACTTCGGGCTTACTACATTAACAAAATAATAAAAACAAAACATGAAATGACCTAATTTCAAACCTTGTAAACTGAGGAAAACATGTTATGATCCAGATAGATAAATAAAGGGAACAGTCTCAGAACATATTTTAGTCCCATGATTCAATAATTTCTTCACTTGATGTGAACATCACATTTATTTTTCAAATGTTCTGCATGTCCAGTTATTATTAATCCATTCTAAAGTGTCATTCACTTTCATATAAATGAAGACAGAACTAGTCACCTCAAAGCAGAGGACCCCTGACAGGCAGTAGTCACAGAAGAGGACACACTCCAGGAGGGTGTGAACATGGTGAAGGGCTCAGAGCTAAGTGTCTCCCTCTAGAAGTCTTTGAGTGACTAAGTCACAGAAATGGCTGTCTGGTACTCAAGACGTCTGAAAATCTGAAGGCCAAAACTGAGTAAGTTACTAAGTATGCTAATGCTCACTGTGTTATTTTGTCCTCTTTGATTGGGAGGATTCTGAAAAAGGGAAATGTGTATTCAGTCTTGTTTCTCCCACTTTTCCTGCAGTCTGTCTCTCTCCTCTTACCCTCTCTCCTGCAGCCTCAGCCACAGAGCCAAGCTAATCCTCCTTGGATAATGACTTGGCTTTAAAGAAGCTATATTTTTCATCCACAAAATCCCTATCCTTACATGAATAATATCTCAGGATAATTTGTCAGGAAAGCCACATGTGTAACAGGGTTCCTGTCTTTCAGCAGTGTACGCAAGACTGGGGACTGCGATGTGTTAGCCTAAAATGACCCACTGCTGCTGGTAGGGAATTACTTGTGGTGGTGCTGTTTTTAAGAGTGCACCCTTGGACTTCCCTCCTGCCATCTCTTTTCCTTTATTTTAATTTTTCAGCCCCACTGGCCAACTTTGTCTCCTGCCTTGTTCAATGATCTAATTTCACTTTCTCTTTCTTTTCCACCTATTTCCATTCTTATTTTAAATGTATATTTAATTATCCTAAAATTCCAAGTTGCCCTCTGCCTGGGCTTTATCTATGTATAAATTTTACATGGAATACCATATTTTTGTGTTTAAATGTTGCCATGACTATCATTCTTTTGTGTAGTTTCTTTGGCCGTGGTGATTTGTCTTTCCGCAGTCTCCCTCTGGCCCAGCTAGCTGTAACGCACTATGGAGCACAACCTGGATTCAAACTAGCAGTAAATCCCCTGTTTCTTCTTCACAAGGAATGAGAATACATAGAGGGGCATATAGCCAATTTAAAAAAATTGCTCTCGAAATTTCAGTTTGGAAAAAGTATACTCTCATTGTGCTTAATCCATTCAAGCCTTCAGCAAAGTATATTCCTCTTAGGAATCACAAGGAATTTTGGGAGGCTTTTAAATTTTCCATTTTTATGGAACTTTTGGTTAGTTTTATAGCTCCTCACAAGAATGAAAGTTTGAATAGAAATCATAAATTAGTTCTTTTAACTTTCTTGAGATTATACTATACTTACATCATTTTCCTGTTCCTTTTTCCCCCTCCAAACTCTCCCAAGTAACACCGCCACACACTCTTTTTCAAGTTCATGGCTTCTTTTTCTTCTAATATCTACATTCCTAAATACATATATGCAATCTGCTCAGTCCATACAATGTTATTTGTTTGTATATGTTTTCAAGGCTGACTCATTGTTGCTTCACTGTAAGATTTTTATTATTCCATTAAAATGGTGTGGCATATAGAATGATGTCCTTGAAGAATGCCTGTGTCCTAAATGGAAACCTGTGATTATTATCTTATGGCAAAGTTGGTGTTGTGAATATAATTGGTTCAAGAATTTTAAGATTTAAAATTATCATTGATCTGTCCAAAGTAATTCCAATGATCATTAGAAGGGAAAACAAGAGATTCAGAATGAAAGAGAAAGTGATCAGATTAGAATTAGAGGCTGGAAATATGCACTTCAAATATTCCAAGAGGGGCCCTGAACCAAGAAATGCAAGCATCCTTTAGAAGCTGGAAATGACAAGGAAATAGATTCTATCCCAGAAACTTTGAGAAGAATAAAGCTCTGGTGCTAGTGCAAAGTTATTTCCTAATACTCACATTAGAACGGTGTCAGGGTAGGTGAAGATGAGGGTGCAGGTGAGTGGAATGGGGTTGGGACAGTGGGCTGAGGGAAAGATAAGCTCTTTTTACCCACAAAATTTGTGATATTTTCTTACAACATAGATCAGAAACAAATACAAATATTAATTATGGGGCTGAGTAAATAGTTCAACTATAAAACAATTGTTTTAAAATTATGCATAAAGACCTGGATTCAACACCCAGACATGCTAGGTATATACATACATACATACATACATACATACATACATACATACATACTACATAAAAAGAGAGAGAGCTGAAAACTGTTTATTGTGAATATTTAGTGAGAGTCTTACATTTTGGTCTTAGTGTAAAGTTTCATATTTGGTGATAATTGCTTCCTCTCAATTGCTTCTCTAGCCATGTGCAGAGGCTATTCTTTATCTGTACAAAGGTCTATTGTCATCCTCCTCCCCGTGTTGGGAGCTGACCACTCTTTTTTAGCTGCTTTTATGCTCTTTATAACTCAGTAGTCACCCTGTTCCCAAGTACATACACGCACACACACATGCACGCACATGCGTGTGCATGTGTGCACACACACACACAGACACACACACACACACCAGACCACACCTCCACATAATTTGACTCTTCCCAATATTTTATTTGTTGTTAATTTACCCAATTCAAGTGCATCTTAATACAAATTCTATGTGATGTAATTCTTATATCTGGGAGTCAAGTGGGTGTGCAGATCTATACCAGAGAGCATTTTTGTTTCAGATTACCAGAAACAGATTTTGTTGAAAGTGTATAATGGCTATATAATGAAAGGACTTCTATTTTAAAACAAATTTAGCTACCTTCTTTTTGACTTTGTAAATGAATGATTGATGCCTCATAATTAGTTTTATGAGAGAAGTTTCCCATACAACTATTTCTCTGTGTGGATTATCAAGTACAGGAATGACCTTGGGTTCTTGTTGTAGCCCTTAATTGGCATACAGTTACATACTATTGGTTTGAAGACAACTGATTTACAGAATATTCTCAACTCTAATGTCGGTCCTCAGTCCCATGAATGTACTTCTTCATTCAGGAAGCAGATGCACTTGCAATCTGGCTTTGTGAGTTCCTATTGGTGACATGATGGTGGTAGAAACTACCCATGAGAACCAAACAGGATCCCCATATCAAAGTTAGCTATATTTTATTTTATGTTTTATTTTGCAGTCCTAAGATTCAAAATTAGGTCTCATATAGTCTAAGACAGTACCCTACTATTGAGCATCAAGAAGCTGCATTTCAGTTCAAGAGATGGACAGTTACACAATTATGAATAATAATTGTACTAAATACTAACAGAGTGGTTTTAGTTAGGGCTACTATTGCTATTTTAAAAATGTCATGATGAAAAGCAAGGTGAGGAGGAAAATTTTTATTTTGCTTATACTTCCATATCTTTATTACTCATCAAAGAAAATCAGGATAGAAACACAAACAAGTCAGGAAACTGGAAGCAGAAGCTGATGCAGAGGCTTACTGGCTTGATCCTCGTGACTTGTTCTGCCTGCTTTCTGATAGAACCTAGGACTACCTGCCCAGGGATGGTATCACTCACAATAGACTGGGCCCTCCCATGTCAGTCACTGATTAAGAAAATGTCTTACAGATTTCCCTATTCTATTGTCCTATGGAGGGATTTTCTAAGTTGAAATCCTCTCCTCTCAGATGACTATTTTGTGTCAAGTTGACATTAAATACTAGCCAGGAGAAAATTAGCGAATATGGGAAGATTGGATTGGACTGTGATTTTAAAAATAAAGGCATGTTTACCTGGAGTTTGAGAATTAGACTTTGTGTAATGCCCAATACAATGAGAGAAATTTTGGAAGTTGAAGAAAGAAGAGAAATGTTTGTTTAAAGTTTAATTCAGTTATAAAAATAACAATGTAGAGACTTTGAAAACTGTAAAATCATAGCAGTCCATAAAATATTGTAGTCAAAGGGATTTAAAAATGACTTGTTTTGTCATTCAGGTAGAATATCCTGGACAAGAAGAAGTAAAAATATCCATTTAATATTAAGCAACAGCATAGAAGACACCATTTTAGAGATGAAATTAATTTAGTAGTAATAGTAGCTAGGTTTAAAAACTATGACACAGTGTGGAAATCAACTGACCCATCTAGGTGGAAGCCAGTGTACATGCTATAATGATTATTTTGCTAAGTGTAATATTAATTTAATAATTACTTCCACAGCTGCAGACTTTCTTTCTTAAACACTAACTTTTGCCTAGGTAAATTGTTCTCATTTTTATTCTCCCCTCAGCAAATACGAATGCTGATTCTGACATCAGAAGCAATGTATGGAATGAATCGCTCTGCAGTATCAGAGTTTATATTCCTCGGGATCACTAATATATGGGAGGTTCAGGGTTTACTTTTTTTCTTCACCTTGCTGTTCTACTTTGCAAGTATGATTGGCAACCTTGTCATTGTGCTCACGGTAAGCTTGGATCCTCATCTAAACTCCCCCCTGTATTTTCTCTTAGCTAATCTCTCAGTCATTGATATGATGTTCTGCTCAATTACAGCTCCTAAGATGATCTGTGACATTTTTAAGAAACACAAAACCATCTCCTTCTGGGGATGTATAACTCAGATCTTCTTCAGTCATGCTGTTGGGGGCACTGAGATGGTACTGCTCATAGCCATGGCCTTTGACAGATATGTAGCCATATGTAAGCCTCTGCATTACCTGATCATCATGAGCCCACAAGTGTGTCTATTCTTTTTAGTCACCTCCTGGGTCATTGGTCTTATTCACTCAATGGTACAACTAGTGTTTGTTGTAGACTTGCCTTTCTGTGGTCCTAATACATTGGACAGTTTTTACTGTGACCTGCCCCGACTCCTCAGACTTGCCTGCACAAACACTCAAGAGCTTGAGCTCATGGTCACTGTCAACAGTGGGCTCATTTCTGTGGGGTCCTTTCTTCTACTGGTCATTTCCTATATTTTCATTCTATTCACTGTTTGGAAACATTCTTCTGGTGGGTTATCTAAAGCCCTTTCCACTCTCTCAGCCCATATCACTGTGGTCATCTTGTTCTTTGGGCCACTGATGTTTTTCTATACATGGCCTTCACCAACATCACACCTTGATAAGTATCTTGCTATCTTTGATGCATTTATCACTCCCTTTTTGAATCCAGTCATCTATACATTCAGGAACAAAGACATGAAAGTGGCAATGGGGAGACTGTGGGCCTATTTTAGGCATTACAGGAAAATGTCATAAATGGTTTGACTATGATGATGGAACTATAGATACTCCATTATGGACATTTCAAAGAAGTCGCCATGAAATATCAGAGACAGTCCCAAGATTTATGCATTACTACATGCCCAAAGATCTGCTAAATATTTATCATCTGCATTATTACAAATGGTGTTAGTGACTGACACTCTGTACACCAGGGTATGAATAACAATTGTTCTTGAGATTTTTTTAACAAAAATTTTGTTTTCATTGATCCAGTCTCTTGTGTCTCACCTCTTTATCATACTTCTCTCTTTTGTGGTCTGGAAAATTGTTCGATCAGTGTGTAGAATAACAGAATTGAAAATTAGAGTGATTGATCAACACTGTTTGTTCCAATCTCCTTAAGCTATAAAAATGTTAGGAATACAGAGTATATTTTAAAACAGATTGATGGAACTTTCTCAGAGACTGAGTGGAAATAGCTATAAAGTCACCAGGGAGACTCAGGCTGAAGAAAACTTGATGATGAACACTGTATCTGTGCCCTTTCATTTTCAGATGGGCTGTGTATTTGAATTGGTGCCCATATTTCACTCTCTCAGGTTTTCCTGTAGTCCCAAAGCAGTATATCTCCCTTGTATCCTTCCTTCTCTATAAAAAGTCATTTTCATGAGGCACGATGAAGTCGTTTCTAATTCCTTTCCAAACTTCTCCTACTACCATACTTTTCCTGTCTCAGGCCCTAGGAAAGTCCAGAACCAATAGGAGTAGAAGCCCTTGGTTCTGTAAAGGTGTGTTTCCCCATTATGGGGGAATGCCAGGGTGTTGAGGTGGGAGTGGGTGGGTGGGAGTGGGAACATCTTCATAGAAGCAGTGAGAGGGCAGAGGAAGTATAGGAGAGGGGGAAAAGGAGATAACATTTGAAATGTAAATACATAAAATATCCAAGAAAGATATAATTAAAAATAAATAAATAAGTAAATAGTACAACAACAAAAAAGGTGAATTTTAAACCATTGCTCTAACTGTGGAAAAGGAAACTCCACATTAAACAGTTTTCTCTTGTCTAGGGTGGCATTCTCAGAGACTCTCAATCAGAATCTGCTATCCAAGCCTGCAGCCCTTTGTACACTTATGTAGATGCTTTTTTTTGCCCCTTAAATTACCAACACTTAATCATCTTGATTATTTTTATGGTATAAGGTAAGAGTTCTATTTGGCTTTCCTTGGATGAATAGCAATTTGTTCCATTTCTTTCCTTTGAATTGAAACTAAATACTTTTTATATTAAATTACTATTCCTATTGGGATCAATTTCTGAAATTTGTTTCATTCACTATCCAATTTCTTTATTGGGCTATCTATATAATAGATATTATTCATATTTATTTTTATGTGTGCATATGTGTGTACACACACTGTATGGGTACAGATGCCCACAGAAGCAAGATGCACACAGACCATTGTGAGCTGCCGATGTGGATGCTGGGAACTAAACTTAGGCCATCTGGAAGAACAGCAAGTACTCTTAACCTCTGAGTCATCTCTCCAGCCTCGATATATATCATACTCTTTTGATGATTGTCAATTAATGGACATTTTTAGCATCTCATCTAAAAAGCCAGTTTCCTATGTATATTTTCCTTTATCACTGCAATGTGATTTTGTTCACATTAATTGTACAAGCCATGTACTATAGATTGATTATCTCTTACTCAGGGAAATGTGATCTGATGTTGTTCTATATAAGTCATATAAATCATTGTGGCTCTTTCTCAGAAAATTAAATAGAAAAAATGATGTCAGTCAAATATGCATAAATTTCTTTTTGTTTAAAATGTGTTTAAAATTATCCAACATGGTTAATAAAGATTAGAAAGAAGTTACTAATTGACACTTGCTTCATGGTGTGATGAAGTTATGATAACTTCTCATTTCTTGTGCCTGTGGAGATGTAGGGACATCACCTGTGTGGAATCCCACAGATCAGATAGCCTGAAATATGTAGAAATAATAGAGACCCATGGAGGGGAAGACCCATGGACACACACCACAGCATGCTATACTAGAAAATAGTTTTTAATGCAAAAACATAACAGAACTCCCATTTCATCTATTATACCACTCCTGGTTATATCCCTGAAGGAACTTTAGACAACCAACAATAAGATACTTGCACACCCATGATTTTGTGTTATTATTCACAATAAGTAAGTTATGAGCACAATCCAGTTGCCTACCGACAGGTGAATGGATAATGAAAATACTATATAAATGCATACATACATATATACATACATACATACATACATACATCCGTGTGTGTGTGTGTATGTGTGTGTGTGTGTGTGTGTGTATAATGTATTATTCAGCCATAAAAAGTAATGCTCTCTTATCATTGCAGAAAACTGGATGGAGCTTCAGGAAATGTTACATAAATAAGCTAGACACAAGAAAGACATGTTCCACATTTGCTATGTGTAAAACATACAATGTTGTCCTGAAAGTAGAGGCTTGACTACTAGATATGGCATGGGAGAAGAGATTGATATTCTAGGGAAAATCATATATTTTCTAACTATGTTTGAAACAGATATTAATCCCTACTTTTGTGAGACAGAATCTCATATTGCCTTGAGCTCACTGTGTAATGGAGAATGATCCTCCTGCCTTACTCTCCCAGGTATTGGGATTACAACTGTGTATGGCCATAGTCAGCAATAGCATGCACAGTGATGAACAATGAGTTCAACTTCTAGGAGTAGCATATGTTCTCACTGATTAAAGTACAAATATTTGCAGCTGACACCAGGAAGAATTGTCACCTGAAAGAAAATGTCAAGAAGGGGACATCATTTTGAGCTTTTAGTATCTTCTTAGTAAATATTGAAAAGGAGCTCCTGACCCAAAAAGATCAGAAGCTCAAAATCACATGTTTTACAAAATTGTGTTATAGTCATGCATTGGGGTTTCCAGTATGCTTGAAGAAGATTCCATTGCTGTCGGTTGAGCAAGTGAGGTATTTAAAAACTGGATTTCAGACTCCATTCAAAGAGGTTTACATGGAAAGATTTAATCATCAGGCACAAGTTCACTTCAAAGCATAGCCTGATGAACATGAAGTTGGTTACACTTAACTGTTATGTTTGGCAATAAAACTTCTTTAAGTTATTATTTGTGGTTTGGCAAAATTTGTTTTCAGAATTTTAAGAGAAGTTACTCATAAAATAGAAAATTTATTTCTATTTTACAAGTATTAATAAACCCCTCACTATGTTCCAGAGCACTGGTCTGGAAGAATCTTTACTGGTGGGGTGTCTATGTGTGTACAGAAGGGTTTTTAGGAGCATCTATGTACTATGCACCAAATACCATTTATCAGACCTACTGCTATGGCAACCAAAGTTACATAAAATTGTACCAAAGTCCCCTGGTGGCAGTCACCGCTAGTAGGAATGCATCATAGTATAGTCAGGGCTATTTCAGGAAGTAGGTATACATTACTAATACCACAAGAGAAAAAAAGCCTCAGTTTGAGTTCTTGCTAGAGACATAAAATGTATTTATACGATAGATATATTTATAATTTTATTCTTCCCCATACTGACATAAATGTATACCTACCTCTCGGCTACTAGTTTTGACAAAATACTATTGAGATGTGATCAGTTTTCAGCATGTCTTTCTACTTCTCTTTAGTATAATTATTTAATTTATAACCAGAAAAGCATATTAAAAAGCAAAATTCACAAATCATGGTGGTACACATATGAAATCCCAAACCTTGGGAGGTTGAGGCATGAGGATTGCTGTGAGTTTGAGGGCTATGCTATAGGAAGTACAAGGAGAGGTCAGACATGGCAGAATTCACCCTTATTCCAAGAACTTGGGAGGCAGAGGCAGGCAGCCATTGATTTTTCCCCCAGGAACTATAACTGCTTTAAGTTAATAAGCATTGTGCAAAACCAACACATAGCAAACAGAAATGATTTACCATATCATTATTTTCAGCATAATCCAATGCTGAATTAATGGCTCCTTATTGTTTTCATGATCTTTAAAACAAGGGTTCAATGGAAAGAATGGATAGACAAAACAGATCAAATTAAATCAAATCAAAGCAAAGCAAAGCAAAGCAAAGCAAAACAAGTCAAATATCCCAGAAAAGATATTTCATAGTTCATCTTTTCCCCAAAAGGAAGAACAGTAGAAATAGGTAATCATTTTGCTTACACACACACACACACACACACACACACACACACACAATCACGCCCTCACAAGTTTGTGTATCCACACGAAAAATAAGAAATAAAAATAAACAATACAATGATCACCTAACCATTTTATTTACAAAGAATAGACCCAGTTTTTCCATGTCTAGATCTCTGTGGCCATTTGTTTATATATCCCTGGCTTCAGTTGAGGTATGTACACATGGAGCAATCCATGGCTCCAGTCACATATGTAGCAGAGGATGGCATTGTTCAGGAGGAGTGGAGGATAAGAGGAGAGGCCCTTGGTCCTGTGAAGACTCATTTCCCCAGTGTAGGGGAATGCCAGGGTTTTGATGTGGGAGTGGATGGGTGGGAGTGGGAGCCTCCTCATAAAAGCAGGGGGAGGGGTATAGGGCAGAGGAATAACATGTGAAATGTAAATACATAAAATATCCAATAAGTAAAGAATTTAAGGAGTGGCAAATCAGGAAATACAGAGTCATGCTTGTTGCTGTAAAATTAAAATAAATGGTTTATTTTATCCCACACTAGATCTGGCACCATAATGCCCCATGGCATCTATTTGATATTTTCATCTCAGTCAGGAAAGCATCTCACTCGCTTTGCTCCATCCCATATCACACAGCCGATGGCGACTCTCTGAGCCTGGCTACAATCTCTCTACCCTGTTTTACCAAATTGTGTTCAGTGGCAGGTTGCCACTATGCCAGACATACACTTCCCAATTTCATGGCGGCCCAGTGTCTCCAACCCCCACACACTCTCTTGAATTCAATTAAATCACCACATTAAAGAACACACAATACAATAACCTCTGGTCCAATTGATAATATATAATTGCCCACCTAGACATACAAAGTCCTGTACATATCCATCCCTTAAGAATATTTGTAATGATCTGTAAATGTGCAGAGAGAAATATTAACATCTGCCTCCATGTTCTCTTGGCTGCTTCTCCCACTGGCTCCAGTTTCTTTCTCCTCTCTAAAACTTTTTTCCCTCCCACCCTTCCTTCTCGTCCAATGACAGGCCTCGTTCTATCTTGTACCTGCCTTCACCTGCATAATGACATCACCCTACATGTGCTTCCTAAATTCAGCATGAAAAAAAAATTGCTGCAGACTGGGATACATTAAAATAAAGTCATTTGGTTTGTCTGTTGTACACTCCCAACTATACTCTGGAGTGTTTTACTGATGTGCCTTGGGTTGCTGAGATATACAGTTATATCATTAATAAATTAATTTTAATTTGAAAATTTTCTGGTTCTATATAGTATTCATTACATGACAATCCTATGAACATGGAATGATTTCTATACTTTTCTTCCTTTTCTTGGTTACTACCTCATTCCTTGTGATATACTTTCTAAAAAAATACATGAATTATTTTCCTCACCAACACTATTTCCTCCTTACGGGTTCTCAGCACCAAATACACTTAGATAATTAGGATTATTTTCTCCACTCTCTGCTCATGTGTTCCACTACAAATAAGTCAGTTGATAGTTTTATCTTTCTGGAAACACTATTGGTGTTATTGATAGTGTCAGGTGAATGTATCCTCCCAATTCTTCTATAATATTTTCCATCTCATCGATGACCTTCACCCACTGTGCTTAAACGAACCTTTTTACCCCATCTTTATTAAATTGGGTATTTCTTATTTACATTTCAAATGTTATTCCATTTCCCGGTTTCCAGGCCAACATCCCCCTAATCCCTCCCCCTCCCCTTTCGTATGGGTGTTCCCCTCCCCATCCTACTCCCATTACCGCCCTCCCCACAAGAATCCCGTTCACTGGGGGTCCAGCCTTGACAGGAGAAAGGGCTTCCCCTTCCACTGGTGCTCTTACTAGGATATTCATTGCTACCTATGAGGTTGGAGCCCAGGGTCAGTCCATGTATAGTCTTTGGGTAGTGGCTTAGTCCCTGGAAGCTCTGGTTGATTGGCATTGTTGTACATATGGGGTCTCAAGCCCCTTCAAGCTCTTTCAGTCCTTTCTCTGATTCCTTCAACGGGGGTCCTATTCTCAGTTCAGTGGTTTGCTGCTGGCATTCGCCTCTGTATTTGCCATATTCCGGCTGCATCTCTCAGGAGAGATACATCCAGTTCCTGTCAGCCTGCACCTCTTTGTTTCATCCATCTTATCTAGTTTGGTGGCTGTATATGTATGGGCCATATGTAGGGCAGGCTCTGAATGGGTGTTCCTTCAGCCTCTGTTCTAAACTTTGCCTCCCTATCCTCTCCCAAAGATATTCTTGTTCACCTTTTAAAGAAGGAGTGAAGCATTCACATTTTGGTCGTCCTTCTTGAGTTTCATGGGTTCTGTGCATCTAGGGTAATTCAAGCATTTGGGCTAATATCCACTTATCAGTGAGTAAATAAAGTGTGTTTTTCTGTGATTGGGTTACCTCACTCAGGATTCCAGTTCCATCCATTTGCCAATGAATTTCATAAAGTCATTGTTTTTGATAGCTGAGTAGTATTCCACTGTAGATGTACCACATTTTCTGTATCCATTCCTCTGTTGAAGGGCATCTGGGTTTTTTCCAGCTTCTGGTTATTATAAATAAGGCTGCTATGAACATAGTGGAGAATGTGTCTTTGTTATATGTCGGAGCATCTTTTGGGTATATGGTCAAGAGTGGAATAGTTGGGTCCTCAGGTAGTATAATGTCCAATTTTCTGAGGAACATTGAGACTGATTTCCAGAGTGGTTGTACCAGTCTGCAATCCCATCAACAATGGAGGAGTGTTCCTCTTTCTCCACATCCTCGCCAGCACCTGCTGTCACAGGAGTTTTTGATCTTAGCCATTCTCACTGGTTTGAGGTGGAATCTCAGGGTTGTTTTGATTTGCATTTCCCTTATGACTAAAGATGTTGAACATTTCTTTAGGTGCTCCTCAGCCATTCCACATTCATGAGCTATGAATTCCTTGTTTAGCTCTGAACCCCATTTTTAATAGGGATATTTGTCTCCCTGTGGTCTAACTTCTTGAGTCCTTTGTATATTTTGGATATAAGCCCTCTATCTGTTGTAGGATCGGTGAAGCTATTTTCCCAATCTGTTGGTTGACGTTTTATCCTAACGACAGTGTTCTTTGCCTTACAGAACCTTTGTAGCTTTATGAGATCCCATTTGTCGATTCTTGATCTTAGAACATAAGCCATTGGTGTTTTGTTCGGGAACTTTTCTCCATTGCCCATGTGTTCGAGATTCTTCTCCACTTTTTCTTCTATTAGTTTGAGTGTATCTAGTTTGATGTGGAGGTCCTTGATCCACTTGGATTTAAGCTTTGTACAGGGTGATAAGCATGGATCGATCTGCATTCTTCTACATGCTGACCTCCAGTTGAACCCGCACCATTTGCTGAAATTGCCATCTTTTTTCCATTGGATGGTTTTGGCTCCTTTGTCAAAATCAATTGACCATAGGTGTGTGGGTTCATTTCTGGGTCTTCAATTCTATTCCACTGGTTGAGCTGTCTGTCTCTGTACCAATACCATGCAGTTTTGATCACTATTGCTCTGTAATACTGCTTGAGTTCAGGGATAGTGATTCCCCCTGAAGTCCTTTTATTGTTGAGGATCATTTTTAACTATCCTGGGTTTTCTGTTATTCCACATGAATTTGGAAATTTTTCTGTTTTACTCTCTGAAGAATTGGATTGGTATTTTGATGGGGATTGCATTGAATCTGTAGACTGCTTTCGGTAAAATGGCCATTTTTTACTATATTAATCCTGCCAATCCATGAGCATGGGAGATCTTTCCATCTTTTGAGTTCTTCAATTTCTTTTTTCAGGGGCTTGAAGTTCTTATTGTACAGATCTTTTACTTGCTTGGCTAAAGTCACACCGAGGTATTTTACATTATTTGGTACTATTATGAAGGCTATTGTTTCCCTAATTTCTTTCTCGGCTTGTTTCTCTTTTGTGTAGAGGAAGGCTACTGATTTATTTTAGTTAATTTTATACCCAGCCACTTTGCTGAAGGTGTTTACCAGGTTTAGTAGTTCTCTGGTGGAACTTTTGGGATCACTTAAATATACTACCATGTCATCTGCAAATAGTGATATTTTGACCTCTTCTTTTCCAATCTGTATCCCCTTGATCTCCTTTTCTATCTCATTGCTCTGGCTAGAACTTCAAGAACTATATTGAATAAGTAGGGAGAGAGTGAGCAGCCTTATCTAGTCCCTGAGTTTAGTGGGATTGCTTCAAATTTCTCTCCATTTAGTTTAATATTATCTACTGGTTTGCTGTATATGACTTTTACTATGTTTAGGTATGGGCCTTGAATTTCTGTTCTTTCCAGGGCTTATGAATGTGTGTTGAATTTTTTTCAAATGCTTTCTTAGCATCTAATGAAATGATCATATGGTTTTTATCTTTCAGTTTATATATATACTGGATTGATGCTTTTCTGTATATTAAACCATCCCTGCATCCATGGGATGAAGCCGACTTGATCATGATGGATGATTATTTTGATGTGTTCTTGGATTAGGTTTGCAAGAATTTTTTGAGTATCTTTTCATCGATATTCATAAGGGAGATTGGTCTGAAGTTCTCTTTCTTTGTTGAGTCTTTGTGTGGTCTAGGTATAAGAGTAATTGTGGCTTCATAGAAGGAATTCGGTAGCACTCTATCTATTTCTATTTGTGGAACAGTTTGGATAGTATTGGTATGAGGTCTTCTATGAAGGTCTGATAGAATTATGCACTGAACCCATCTGGGCCTGGGCTCTTTTTGGTTGTGAGACTTTTAATGACTGCTTCTTTTTCTTTAGGATTTATGGGGCTGTTTAAATGGTTTTTCTGTTCCTGATATAACCTTGGTACCTTGTATCTGTCTAGGAAATTGTATATTTCCTCCAGATTTCCAAGTTTTGTTGAATATAGGTTTTTGTAGTAGGATCTGATGATTTTTTGAATTTCCTCTGATTCTGTAGTTATGTCTCCCTTTTCATTTCTGATTTTGTTAATTTGGACACACTCTCTGTGTCCTCTTGTTAGTCTGGCTAAGAGTTTATCTATCTTGTTGATTTTCTCAAACAACCAACGTTTGGTTCTCTTGACTCTTTGTATGGTCCTTTTTGTTTTTACTAGGTTGATTTCAGCTCTTTGTTTGATTATTTCTACTCCTCCTAGATGTATTTGCTTCTTTTTGTTCTAGAGCTTTTAGGTGTGCTGTCAAGCTGCTGATATATGCTCTCTCCTGTGTCTTTCGGCAGGCACTCAGAGCTATGAGTTTTCCTCTTAGCACAGATTTCATTGTGTCCCATAAATTTGGGTATGTTGTACCTTCATTTTCATTAAATTCTAAGAAGTCTTTAAATTCTTTCTTAATTTCGTCCTTGACTAGGTTATCATTGAGTAGAGCATTGTTCAACTTCCATGTATATGTGGGTATTCTTCCATTATTTTTATTAAAGACCAGCTTTAGCCCATGGTGGTCTGATAGGACGCATGGGATTATTTCTATCTTTCTGTATCTATTGAGGCCTCTTTTGTGAACAATTATATGGTCAATTTTAGAGAAACTCTCATGAGGTGGTAAGAAGAAGTTATATCCTTTTGTTTTAGGATAGAATGTTCTTTAAATATCTGTTTAGTCCATTTGGTTCATGACTTCTCTTAGTCTGTCTATGTCTCTGTTTAATTTCTGTTTACATGATCTGTCCATTGATGAGAGTGGGGTATTGAAATCTCCTACTATTATTGTGTGAGGTGCAACGTGTGCTTTAACTTTAGTAACGTTTCTTTTGTGTATAGAGGTGCCCTTGTATTTGGACCTTACATATTTAGGATTGAGAGTTCATCTTGGTGGATTTTTCCCTTCGTGAATATTAAATGTCCTTTTTTATCTTTTTTGATGACTTTGGGCTGAAAATTGATTTTATTTGATATTAGAATGGCTACTCTAGCTTGCTTCTTTAGATGATTTTCTTGGAAAGTTGTTGTTCAGCCTTTTACTCTGAGGTAACATCTGTCTTTGTCTCTGAGGTGTGTTTCCTGTAGGCAGCAAAATGCTGGGTCCTCATTACGTATGCAGTTTGTTAATCTGTGTCTTTTTATTGGGGAAGTGAGTCCATTGATGTTGAGAGATATTAAAGAATAGTGATTATTGTTTCCTGTTATTTCGTATTTGGAGGTGAGATTATGTTTGTGTACTTGTCTTCAGTTTCTTGCTTTTTCTAGGGTGTAACTTTCCTCCTTGTATTTGGTTTTATCATTTATTATCCTTTGTTGGGCTGGATTTGTAGAAAGATGTATACATTTGGTTTTGTCATGGAATATCTTGGCTTCTCCATCTATGTTAGTTGAGAGTTTTGCAGGATACAGTAACCTGGGCTGGCATTTGTGTTCTCTTAGGGCCTGTATGACATCTATCCAGGATCTTCTGGCTTTCATAGTCTTTGGTGCGAAGTCTGGTGTAATTCTGATAGGTCTCCCTTTATATGTTACTTGACCTTTTTCCCTTACTGTTTTTAATATTCTTTCTTTGTTTTGTGTGTTTGGTGTTTTGATTATTATGTGACGGGAAAAGTTTCCTTTCTGGTTCAATCTATTTCTAGTTCTGTAGGCTGTTTGTACGTTTATGGGCATCTCTTTCTTTAGGTTAGGGAAGTTTTCTTCTATGATTTTGTTGAAGATATTTACTGGTCCTTTGAGCTGGTGTCTTCACTCTCTTCTATACCTATTATCCTTAGGTTTGATCTTCTCCTTGTGTCCTGGATTTCCTGTATGTTTTGGGCCAGTAGCTTTTTCAGTTTTACATTATCTTTGACAGTTGTGTCGATGATTTCTATGGAATCTTCTGCTCCTGAGATTCTCTCTTTTATCTCTTGTATTCTGTTGGTGATGCTTGTATCTACAGCTCCTTTTCTCTTCCTTTTGTTTTCTATATCCAGGCTTGTCTCCTTTTGTGCTTTCTTTATTGTTTCTATTTCCATTTTCAAATCCTTTACCTGTTTGATTGTGTTTTCCTGTAATTCTTTCAGGAATTTTTCTCTTTCCTCTCTAAGAGTTTCTACTTTTTTACTTGTGTTTTCCCACATTTTTCTAAAGCAGCTCTTTATGTTTTTCTTAAAGTCCTCCATCGTCATGATCGAATATGATATTAAATCTAGATCTTGCTTTTCTGGTGTGTTTGAAGATTCAGTGTTTGCTTTGGTGGGAGCTTTGGGCTCTGATGATGCCAGTCTTGGTTTCTGATGCTTGGGTTCCTGTGCTTGCCTCTCGCCATCAGGTTGTCTCTGGTATTACCTTGTTTTGCTATTTCTGGCAGTGGCTTAACTTTCCTATATTCCTGTGGGTCAGGAGTGCTGTAGACCTGCTTCCTGTTTTCTTTCAGACAATTATGGGAACAGAGTATTCTGCTTTCAGGCCTGTAGTCGTTCTTGTCTACTGGCTTTCAGTTGTTCCTGTGGGCGTGTGTCTTCATTCTACCAGGCAAGTCACTTGGAGCAGAAAAGTTGGTCTTACCTCTTGTTTCAGGCCTGAAGTCCTTCCTCAGGATTGGGTTTCAGCTCTCTGTGAGGTAGCAACCAGAAGGGCCTGCCCCTACTTCTAGGTCCCTGTGCGGAGGGCGCCCTGATGGCACTAGGTATTTACCTCTAGAGTCAGAAATGTGGGCAGAGAGTAGTTTTCTCTGGTTTCCCCAAAGTGTCTGCCCCTCTGACACTCTAGCTCTTCCTCCCAAGGGATTTGGGTTCAGGGAGCTGTTTGACCAGGTGTCTTCAGATCTGGTCACAGTCTGTACCACAGGGCTCCTGCAGCTTGAGTGCCCCTGTCTTCCTTTTCCCAGAGGCCCGATACAGTTTCCTCTTGGGCCAGGGATGTGGACAAAGGTGGGCAGAAGTGGTGGTCTCTCGTGCCCTGCAATCTCAGGAGTGCTCACACTTCTGGGTAATCAGCTTTCTCTCCCACAGGGATTGGGAGGAAGGAGCTTTGGGCCGGGATCAGTGAGGTTTGGGGTATCAACTAGAAACCGGAAGTGTCCAGTCACAGGGAAGTTTTGTCTTTGTGTGTCTTGAGTCTATCAGGCAGGTCACTTGGAGCAGAAAAGTTTGTCTTATCTCTGGTCTTTGGTCTGAAGTCTCTCCTTGGGCCTGGGTTTCAGCTCTCCATGAGGGCAGCAACCAGAAGGGCCTGCCCCTCTTTCCTTAATCAAACCTTTTACTGTTAGAATTCTTTCCTCAAATCTAGCTTCTACATTTTTTTCAGCTACAGGTGCTTATCTGTGAGTTAAAAAGTCATCTCTAAGAACATTCCTGGTGGTTCAAATGGTTGTGATTAAGACAATTTTTTCCAAGTGCTTTGGAATTAGGAATGCTTCTGCTCTGATTTCATTATTAGTATGTTTTACTTAATTTTATTTCATTTTTTATTACTTTTTGATTTTGCAAACCAACCAGACCTTATACAAAATAGTTACATTCTTTGTAGCTCAAGTACCTCCACCAACACTTTTTAATCTTTTGTACCAAGTATTTCTTTAGTAGAGGGTTACTAGCACTTAAAAGATTATTTGCCTTGTTTCTAACTGCTTACATACTATACATATATTCCATATCTCTTGTTGAAAACTAGTCCAAGAAAAGTGATATATACTTCACAATTAAAAAAAAAAATGATTCAAAGGCCAGGGAAATGGCTCATCAAGTTCAGGCTTTTGATGCCAAACTGGGAGACTTGAGGTCATAACTGAATTAAATCCCTAAGTTGCATATGGTGAAAGGAGGGACCTGACCCCAAATGTCCTCTGGATTCTGGTCTGACTTTTGGCTATTTTATCGTGTTCTTTTCTCTAACATCCTTCTTTATCATTCTAACCCTGCAACACTAGGTAGGAAAGAAAGACAAGGAAAGTGGGCATTGAAATCATTAGAATACTTCCTGCTAATTAGGGGCATTGAATTCCTTGGGGCGAGTCAAGCTTCACTATCAGGACACCTCCAACTAGCGAGCAGCAAACATTGAGCAGCAAGCAGCAAGCAGGAAGCAACAAATAGCAAGAAAGCAGCAAGCAGGAAGTAGCAAGCAAGCAGGAAGCAGCAAACAACAAGAAAGCAACAAGCAGGAAGTAGCAAGCAAGCAGGAAGCAGGAAGCAGCAAACAGGAAGCAGCAAGCAAACAGCAAGCAGCAGTCAGTAGTAGCAGCAGCCATCACCTCTCTCAGGGCTCTGACATTTATGTTCCCTCTAAAGTGTCCCCAGAATTCCAAATGTAAACTATTTTTAGTTGACAAAAATCATGTTACAGCCAGAGCACAAGATGAATCATAGTTAGCTGCTGTGGACAATATGAAGCAGTCCCCATATCTTACACCTCAGATTAAAAGAAAAACATTTAAGTAACATTTCTGTGCTTTTAAAAAAAACTAAATTTCTCACTATATTTCCCCTCTCTGTTTTAAGCCATTAATTGTGCTGTTTTTTTTTTAATCAAGCATTTGGTACAAATTTTAAACAAAGACATTTACAATAAACTAAACACTTTTTAAATCAATGGTTAAGGTTTTGAGGAGATCTTTCCTGCTCAGTTCTAATCTTTATAAATTTTGATAGTATCCATAGGTTTTCATTTCCTGTAGAAACATAAACCAAACTGCAACCTCAAAGCAAAACTATCGCAGGTGTCCATGCTGATGTTACCACATCCTTATAGTATATAGGCTGATTTGATTCCATAGTTTTTTTCTATAACCCAGTGCCTCTGAGCTGATGTTATTCTGTTTTCATTACCATTTAGAAATTTTAAAGTTAACAAAGCATTACTTATCTGATCCCTGAGAATCTTTACTCTCCCTTTTCATTTTATAAGTATTTCTTTTAAAGCATTATTAGAGCTTTCTACAAATGCTTGTTCTGTAGGATTGTACTGTATATTTGTAATATGCTTTATATTATAGTATGCAAAGAATTTGCTGGAGAGAAGTGTGGGAGACATTGTCTTTTTTTTGTGCAGGAATCCCCATAATAGCCATTACTTCCAGTAAATGTATAACTGTAGAATTAGGCTTTTTAAAAATCAAAGTGGTTGCCCATCGAATCTTCAAATATGGGTCAATGGTATTGTGTACAAATGTTATTTTTCCAAATTCTGCAAAGTAAAAGACACCAGTCTGCCAGATTTCATTTCTTTCGGTATCCCTAGGCCTTCTTCCAGTGGCCAATGGAACTGTGGTTGTACAAAGAAAAAGTAGGATGTTTTCTTATAATTTCCTTGGCATGTTGCCAGGTTATATAGATTTTTTTCTTTAAACCTTTATTGTTAACATGGTGTTTTCATAAACATTTGAGGCTTCTACCACATTTCCTATTACTAATTGAATTTTCTCATTTCTTCATGCTGGTGTGCCTGGAAACCCTGTAGGAGGTTGAATATAGATGATATATAATGAATAGTTTCTATTTCTGATTATTTTTTGTAGTTGAATAAATAAGGTTAATTCTGAATGTCAGGAATAAACAGCAGTTTCTATACATAGATGTTCTACATACCTTTAATCCCTCTGGCTCAAAGACAGATTCTCCTTTAGTAGACACCTTTAATCTCAAGCAAAGATATCTAATTGATGGGCTAACAAACTAACTAATCAGAGCAAGATTTGAGAGAAAGAGTCAGAGCCAGGTCATGTCCATCTCACAGGAGAATAGCCAGGAAAGAAGGGCTACTGAAGAGCAGCCCAGAGGGAGTCAGGGTAGGTCAGTTCAGTGAGTGCAGTTCAGTTGCCTTCAGACAATGCAGTGGAGTTCTGTTGAATTCAGTTGAGTGTGGTATGTTGCAATTCAGCTGAATGCAGTTGAATTTATTTGAATTTGTGCACTTTCATGCAGTTCCGTTCAGTTTGTGCTATCAGTGCACTTCAGTTGATGGAGTTCAGAGGCAGTTTTTCTACACACAGCAATTCATAGAGAAGTCAAGAGAAGCCAGTTTAAAGAACTCAGCTTGAGGAGGAGTTTTGAACCAGAAAAGTCAAGTTGAACAAGTCTGTTAGAGTTCAGAAAGCACCGAAACGGTGAGCTTACTCAGCAAAAAGCCTCTGAGACAGTTACATCTGATGAATAAAAGAGTTTTACAGAATATAAGACGACAAAGGGTACAAATAGTTCTCCCTTCCACTTATATCTGGTTTCTGTTTCTGTGCTATTTCTGGGTTTATTAATCACCCACTGACATGAGTATGCCATTTCTTATAGGAGCCATCTTGTTACAAGTTATATAAAATTAAGCCACAATATACTTCATTGTTTCTGAAATCCTTAGTGTGCTGTGGTACTTACTGAAAAATAAATCTATATTCTTCTACATTTATGTTTACTTATGTGTACAAATCTATTATGTGCTTGTCTGCTCTCGATTCTTTGGATAACCTGTGTTGTTACTGTTGTCAAACAGTCTTGGCCTTTTTTTTCCCCCAGGAGTTTCTAGGACTTTGATTGTTTATTTTATTATCAGTTGACAAATATTTTGGTTATTTTATTCAATTTTGAGGTTTATTTACCATATCAACTTCTATACATCTAAACATGGGCACACACCTGCAAAAGCAGGTAGTAGTATACCGCCTGCTTTTTACTGAAAACCAAAACGTTTCATAGACACTTTACTTCCTAAAGGACAGTACAAGTAGCATATTGGTTTGTTTCAATAAATGACATGCAGACATTTCATGTCATAGCATGAAAGTAAATGAGAATATACTTACCTAATATTAAGGAATAAGAGTTATGAATGATTATTAAGAATTATATCCATGTAGGCTAATGATACAAAACCAACATTTTTTTGTCCTTATATTACTGTGAGTTGTAATTTTTTGTCACATAGGCCACATCAAGTAAGCCTCCAGGGAAGAGAATCCTGTATTTATGTGATCTTTCTAAATTACCATGTTTTTACAGCACATCTTGGTCATCAGCCTCTTGAGGTGTATATAATTAGCTTCTTTTCTCCTTAATGGAAGATTCTGTGTGGCAGTTTATGTGAGAGGACACAGGGACCTTGAACAATGCCAAGATTCAGGTAAAAGGAAACTTAATAATGCTTGAATTGCTTATGGTCAGATGTTAGTTTGTGATTGGAATTGCAGTGGAGATGGTTTACATTACAAAGGAATGTGTAATATATGGGAACATAGAACAAAGCAGAAAGCAGTCAGGAAAAGGAACTGGACAGCACAGGAAAATAGTCATTAAACATCAATTGATGTACGGAAAAGGCTAAGTACCTGACAGCCTTTGAGCTAGAACCACATTGTAAATGGCCTTGAGTAGTCAAACTATTTTGTTACTTTCTACTAAGTTTATGCCATAATTAACCATTCTATGCTCACTGATCATTGATTGAATGAATGAGTTAATATCCTATGAACTGACAACTAAGAAAAATAGCAGTAATGCATACAAATAAAAGGGAAAATTTGTATTTATCTCTTCATTGGCTTTTAAACATAGGTGGGAATGAACTATTCCCCTGTGAAATATTTAGTGAATATTAAATTTATCAGAAATATTCATGTTTTCCATCCCATGGAAGAATGTTATAAGTACCTGATTAGAAGTAAAATTTAACATATGACCAAGGGACCTAGTGCCAAAACAGGCATTCTGATAGTTTTAAATTTCAAAAGAAGATGGTACTTAAAATACCAAACTGTGTAATTTGTTTTCTTGTTGTTATCTGTGGTTTATAGTTGGAGTTTCAACATTCATTGGATTTTGATTAGTGATCTGAAAAGGAAGGTTTTTAAAGAGGTATGAGGTGACAGTCACATAAATATTTATTTGAAAATGATATGGAACTATTTATATCTCCCTAACTATTAAATGAATATAATATGTTCTAAACCAAATTTAAGAATTTTGGTTAGGTTTAAGGAAAACCTTGAAACAATCTGCAAAGTGAAAATACAGACAGATTTAATTGGGGGAGAAAAAATCAGAATTCAAATATTTTTTGAAGCTTAATTTACAGTAAGCTTTCCCATATTCTTTGCCCAGTTACATCCTTGCATATTTCAAATTTCATAGTTATTACATGTACATTCTACATGATCTAGGTCTAGACATTCATTTTGTTCTTATTTTTATTTTATTGTCACTTTTTTGAAGCTTGATAATAATTTTATTAGTGTTTAGAAGAAAAAAAAAATCTCAGCAAAGGCAGATTTTAAATCTCAGCAGTACTCCAGAAGAGAAAGGAGGTTTGTCTCTCTCTCTCTCTCTCTCTCTCTCTCTCTCTCTCTCTCTGTGTGTGTGTGTGTGTGTGTGTGTGTGTGTGTGTGTATGTGTGTGTGCACATGCACACACCCATAAATGAGAGAAAGTCAGAGAAAGAGAGAGAGAGAGAGAGAGGCAGAGACAGAGACACAGAGACACAGGGAGATAGACAGAGAGGTGTTAATTAAGCTAGCATGAAAATCAGGCACAGGGTGGGAAGGGAACCTTAAAGAAATAATAGGCAAGACAAAGAATTAGAGGACACATGTTTAGGACAAACATAGGGCAGAGTTTGAAATGTTAAAAGCAAAAATTACAATTTATATTTTCTATCACTTCATAATTTTACTCAATCTTAAATATTATACAATCGTATATATTTTAAGTGGTTTAAGAACATAGATTCACAACTTTTCATTTTCAGCAAACACTTATTTCCCCATTTTCTGATTCTAAACTTTTGGATGCATTAATGAGAAGACATGTAAATTCAACTGTATAGGGTCTACTGTCTGATTGAGGAATTCATCAACGAATTAAAATTTGTATTGAGTATTAAAAGTAGACATGGTATTCCATGAGAGCAAATGCACTAATTTTACATTTGAACGTTGTTTTTTGGTCAATAAAATGATGCAAATAATGTAATGTGGTACTGAATGGGGCATAGGTATGCCATTTTGGAACATACTTTGGGCATGGCAGTGTGATGTTCTCTGCCTATTTCTATTCTTTGATACTCTTGAGTAATTATTCTCATGGGTTGGTCACTACTATGAGCAAGAGAAAGAAGAGCAAAGGCATTGATATTGTTAACGTTTATTGAGCCTCCACAAATGGAACACCTGTCTATTGAGGACATGATTGTGTCTATGAGCATGCCACCCTTATCCTGACAAATATTTACTGATTTCAGGACTGTCTTTCATGTTTCGTGTCTCTAACTTAACCAAAGTAACCACTTTAGTTTGTTTAACAGAGAAACAAAAACCAAGGTCAGGGGTTACAGTACCTTTTCTGATAGTGGAACCATTAGCTTAATCATGGGTCCTGAATGCAAAGCCCAGATGTTATCTATTATGCTGTTTCATCTCTAAATAAAAAGAACTCTACAATATGATATGATAAATTTTTCATAGAATCTTGAAGAAATACTCATACATGTGTGTGTTTATAATCCACATGTCTGTGAATGCTCAATGAATAAATGTTGTTCATCATAATTTTTATAAAAACTGCTACAATGAAAATGGGAAAACATACTATGACATGATAATATTTTCTTCTGTATTTACATCCTTAATGTGAGAATTTTATATGATATGGCTATTCTATCCTAATCTTTCAAATATTTTCTCTTGTCTTTTTTTTCTACCTTATAATCTGCTCACTTCTCTTTTTGTATTGCCCTATCGAGAAAAAAAATCCAGTGTCAATACTGTGTTGCAAATCTAGTCTTGATGGTAGTATTTGAAATGTCTCCATACTTTTAAAAATATGTGTGTTAATTTACACTGTCATTAACAATTTGTAAAAATACCCTCTTCATAATTAAAAATTATGTGTATGTGTCCTTGCCCCCAAGTCTAAGCTCTATATTTGTGGAAACCTCATGGAAACAAAGAAAGAGATATCACATTCTCTGGAATTTGAATTACGTACAGCTAGAACTACTGTAATCTGCTTGGCCTGGATGTCAAGAACAAAACTAGGGTCTTTTGCAAGAATTCCAATTTGCTCTTAACTGATGAGCCACCTCTCCAGGTCCAAATATTCTTTAAAAAACATCCATTAAACCTTATTATGTTTTGAGTTTTTGATGAAATATTTTGTTATAGGTCTTAAGTAATACTTTAAAAATTAATTTGTGATTTTTTTTTGTTATTGGTTATGTTTGGAACTTGCTCACATCTCTGCTTAGTTACAATGCTATAGTTAAAATAGTTTTCACAACTTGGAGATCCTCCTTTCCTCTTATACAATTATAATGTACAGTTTCTCCCATTTTCTCCTTCAGGTACCACTACCTACAAAGCCAATGGAAGGTGTGAATCAGTCTATGGTGTCAGAGTTTGTGTTCCTGGGACTCACCAACTCTTGGGACATCCAACTATTCCTTTTTGTGTTCTCCTCCATATTTTATGTAGCAAGCATGACAGGAAACTCTCTCATTGTCTTCACTGTGGCATCTGACCCTCACTTACACTCTCCAATGTACTTTCTGCTGGCTAACCTCTCCTTCATTGACCTAGGTGTATCTTCTGTTATTTCCCCCAAGATGATTTACGATCTCTTTAGAAAGCATAAAGTAATCTCTTTTAGAGGTTGTGTCACTCAAATCTTCTTCATTCACTTCATTGGTGGTGTGGAAATGGTTTTACTCGTAGCCATGGCCTTTGACAGATATGTGGCCATATGTAAGCCTCTCCATTACCTGACCATCATGAGCCCACGGATGTGCATCTTGTTTTCAGTGGCCTCCTGGTTGGTTGGCCTTATGCATTCTCTGGTTCAACTGGCTTTTGTAGTAAGCTTACCATTCTGTGGACGAAATGTGTTGGACAGCTTCTACTGTGACTTTCCCCGGTTCATCAAACTAGCCTGTATAGACACATACAGCCTGAAATTACTGGTCTCAGTCAACAGTGGATTCATGTCTGTGGGCTCCTTCTTCATACTGACCATTTCCTATATTGTCATCATATTTACTGTTCAGAAACACTCTTCAAGTGGTTCCTCCAAAGCTCTGTCTACACTTTCAGCTCATGTTATGGTGGTTGTCTTATTCTTTGGTCCCGTGATGTTCATTTATACATGGCCTTCTTCTTTCACACACTTGGATAAATTTCTGTCTATATTTGATGCAATTGTCACTCCCTTTCTGAACCCAGTGATCTATACACTCAGGAATCAAGAAATGAAAATGGCAATGATGAGAGTACTTAATCAGATAATGGGTTACAGACAACTTATTAAACACTTGCACTCTGATCAGTCTTAACTAAATATAGATATTAATTATTAACCAATTTCTAAGAAAAATACTTTCTTGCATATTTTGATATGCTTATTTATAATTATATATTTTTCTTATACTTAGTAAGGAGTAATAAGAATTGCATTTATTTATATAGCAAAAATACAGCAGGGGCTGGAGAGATGGCTAGGTGATTAAGATCATTAACAGCTCTTCCAGGGGTCCTGAGTTCAATTCCCAGCAACCACATGGTGGTTTCCAATCATCTGTAATGATATTTGATGGTCTCTTCTGGTGTGTCTGAAGAGAGTAGCAGTGTGCCCATATAAATAAAATTAATTAATTAGAAATACAACAAATATAAATTTCTACAGAATAATATCTCACTGACAGACGCTCTTAGGCATAAAAGAGGGACTTTTTTTTTAAATTAACTTGAGTATTTCTTATTTACATTTTGAGTGTTATTCCCTTTCCCGGTTTCCGGGCAAACATCCCCCTAATCTCTCCCCCTCCCCTTCTTGATGGGTGTTCCCCTCTCCATCCTCCCCCCATTGCCGCCCTCCCCCCAACAATCTAGTTCACTGGGGGTTCAGTCTTAGCAGGACCCAGGGCTTCCCCTTCCACTGGTGCTCTTACTAGGATAGTCATTGCTTCCTATGAGGTCAGAGTCCAGGGTCAGTCCATGTATAGTCTTTAGGTAGTGGCTTAGTCCCTGGAAGCTCTGGTTGCTTGGCATTGTTGTTCATAAGGGGTCTCGAGCCCCTTCAAGCTCTTCCAGTTCTTTCTCTGATTCCTTCAATGGGGTCCTATTCTCAGTTCAGTGGTTTGCTGCTGGCATTCGCCTCTGTATTTGCTGTATTCTGGCTGTGTCTCTCAGAGGGACTGTTTTAAGGTCTTCAGGCATAGGAACAATTTTTACCCTTCTTTCCAAATAATTTTTTAAAAATTATGTGTATTTATATGCTACATGTGCACATGAAAATGCAAGTGCCCTAAAATACTTGACTACATTCATAGAGAAAAGGATGATTCAACATATGTTAATCAATAAATGTTCTTTGGTACATAAATAGTCTAAAAGTCAGTATTACATAATCATCTCTGTAAAGGCAGATGCAGCCTTTAACAAAATTTATCGCTTCATGATAAAAATCATGAATATGCTAATGTTAGAAGGAAGATATCTCAACATAATAAATGCTGTACTATGTAAATCTATATCCACCATCATACTAAATGGAGAAACGTTTTTTTTTTTTCGGGAAAGGAGACCCAATTTATTCTGGTGTGATTGCAAATGGGTATGATCTCTGTGGAAGTTAGCATAGATCTTCCTTTAAAAAAAACTGAAAATCACATATCACATAATCTAGCTTTACCACATTTGGGCCTATATACAAACAGGTTTACATCTTGCTACAGAGATATTCATCTATTTTATTGTTGGTCTATTAATAACAGCCAGAAATTGGAAACTGCTTAGATATTCATTAACTGATGAATGAATGGTGGAATGTGGTACATTTACACAGTGCTAAATACGAAGGGGTGAAGCTCAAGATAAATTGATGGAGCCAGAAATGATCCTCAGTGAGGTAACTCAGACTTCAAAAGACAAACATTGCATGTTTTATTATGTATGCAGAAGTTAGCTTTTAAGCTTTAGACACGTGTTTCAATCAGAACAACCACAGAGGTTAGGTAGCTACTAAGGTAGCAGGCCTTCCAAAGAAGGAGAAATAGAACATAGTGCTATTAAGTTGAATTTTGCTTCATTATTTTCAATGTTTGTGACCTTCTTTGGTTTGAAACTTTTTCTCTTTTTCTTCCCATTTCCTTCAATCAACATTGTGTGTTCTTTCTTTTTTTTCCTTCCATTTTTCTTTATTAACTTGAGTATTTCTTATTTACATTTCGAATGTTATTCCCTTTCCCGGTTTCCGAGCCAACATCCCCCTAGTCCCTCCCCTTCCCCTTCTATATGGGTGTTCCCCTCCCCATCCTCCCCCCATTACCGCCCTCCCCCCAACAATCACGTTCACTGGGGGTTCAGTCTTAGCAGGACCAAGGGCTTCCTCTTCCACTGGTGCTCTTACTAGCCTATTCATTGCTACCTATGAGGTTGGAGCCCAGGGTCAGTCCATGTATAGTCTTTGGGTAGTGGCTTAGTCCCTGGAAGCTCTGGTTGCTTGGTATTGTTGTTCATATGGGGTCTCGAGACCCCTTCAAGCTCTTCCAGTCCTTTCTCTGATTCCTTCAACAGGGGTCCCGCTTTCAGTTCAGTGATTTGCTGCTGGCATTTGCCTCTCTATTTGCTGTATTCTGGCTGTGTCTCTCAGGAGAGATCTACATCCGGTTCCTGTCGGCCTGCACTTCTTTGCTTCATCCATCTTGTCTAATTGGGTAGCTGTATATGTATGGGCCACATGTGGGGCAGGCTCTGAATGGGTGTTTCTTCTGCCTCTGTTTTAATCTTTGCCTCCCTATTCCCTGCCAAGGGTATTCTTGTTCCCCTTTTAAAGAAGGAGTGAAGCATTCGTATTTTGATAATCCATCTTGAGTTTCTTGTGTTCTGTGCATCTAGGGCAATTCAAACATTTGGGCTAATAGCCACTTATCAATGAGTGCATAGGAGAAACATTTAAAATTTAAAATTACTTAAAATTAGAAGAATCATTCTCTCTCTGCCATTGTTCAATATAGCAATTGAATTATTAGCTAGAGCAATAAGACAATGGAAAATGAGAAAATAGACATGAAACTCTGAAGCTGTCAGAGGGAAAAGCAGATAGTTGTGTTAGTTACTTTTGTTGTGACAAAATTCAGTGACCAAAACCAGAGTTTATTTTGGCATGTAGTTTCAGGGGTGATGCTCATAACAGCAAGGAAGGTATTTCATCAGTGTTAGATCAGGAAGCTGGCTAATCACATTTGCCAGTCCTATACACAGAGTAGCGATGTGCTGGAAGTAAGGTAAGTCTATAAACTCTCAAAAACCACCTCCGAAAATGTACTTCTGCAGCAAAGGTCTAGATTGCAAGAGTCCTCTCCAAACAGCCCCACCAAATGTTCAAATACCTGAGCCTATTGGGGGCAGGGGAGTGTTTTTCATTCAAACCACCACAGTACTATAAAATAAGGGTTTGGGAAGTATTTTCTAAATAGGACTCTGGTTTCTCAGGGAATAAAGGCAACAATCGACAAATATGTCCTTATGAAATTAAGAAGCCATAGAGCAGAGAAAAGTGTCGATTGAGTGAAGAGGTAGTCTATTACATGGGAGAAAATATTTCCCATCTGTAGATCTAATAGAATATTACTATTCAGATTACATAAAGGCAAGATTTCTATGATGAAAACAACCTAATAAAAATGGGCTATAGAATTAAATAGCAAGTTCTCAAAAGAGAAGTTGCAAATGTTAGTAAATATTTTGAAGGGTATCGATCTCTGAACACTCCATCTTCTGTAACAAGACTAGTCGCCAAGCAATGGGATTGGGACACCATCCCTGCCACAAAAAAATCTCTCCAGCCTGCAAGATGCCTTGGGGCAATGCTGGCTCAGAGCTTGTGGGAGTGACCAACCAATGACTGGTCTAATTTAAGGCCTAAACCTTAAGTGGGAGCCCATGCCTTGTATTGCCTGGAAGTCCAGGAACTACAAAATGTGGATAGATCAGAGACCTAGGGTAGAACTACATATGACTGACAAAAGGAAAAAAAAGTCAATTAAAATGATGTTTAATGATATTCTACTATGCTAATAGATTGGCACCTCTCCCGGTAATCATCAGAGAAACTCCTTCCAACAGCTGATGGAAACAGATGCAGAGACTCACAGTCCAACATCATGTAAAACACAGAGCTTCTGGAATCCTGTAGAGGATGGGGAGGAAGGATTATATATGGAAGCGGGGTCAAGAATACTAAGAGAACACAGTCCACAGAATCAAGTATGCAGAATCCCGAGGAGCTCTCAAGGACTGAAGTGGCAATCACAGAGCCTGCATGGGTCTGTGTTACAACTTCTGCCTACATGCTATGACTATTTAGCTTGGGGTTTTGTGAGATTTCTAGTAGTGGGAGTAGGGGCATCTCTTACTCTTTTGTCTGCATATGGGACTCTTTGCCTTCTGCTGGGTTGCCTCTTCCAGCCTTGATAAGAGGGTTTGTGCCTAGTCTTATTGCATTTTGTTATACCTTGTGTGGTTGACATCATAAGAGGCCTGTCCTTTTCTAAAGGGAAACAGGAGAAGTGGATCTTGAGGAGAAGAATGGATGTAGGGACTGTGAGGAGGAGAGGAGGGATGGGAGGTTGTGGTTGGGATGCATTGTATGAGAGAAGAGTAAAGGAAAAGAAAAGGAAATTTTAAAGTGTTCAACACCGCTAGCTATTAGGGAAGTGCAAATTAGAACTACTTTGAGATACCATCTCACTCCAGGCAGAATCTTTATCATCAAGCAGACAAATGACCATAACTGTTGGTGAGAATGTGAGCAAAATGGCATCTTTATTCATATTGTTGTGGTTATAGATGCAGCACTATGAAAATCAGTGTGTCCAGGGACTAAGCCACTACCTAAAGACTATACATGGACTGACCCTGGACTCTGACCCCATAGGTAGCAATGAATATCCTAGTAAGATCACCAGTGGAAGGGGAAGCCCTGGGTCCTGCTAAGACTGAACCCCCAGTGAACTAGACTATGGGGGGAGGGTGGCAATGGGGGGAGGGTTGGGAGGGGAACACCCATAAGGAAGGGGAGGGGGGAGGGGGATGTTTGCCCTGAAACCGGGAAAGGGAATAACACTTGAAATGTATATAAGAAATACTCAAGTTAATAAAAAAAAAAGAAAGAAAATCAGTGTGGTGGCATCTAAAATATACTGACTAGAGTTCATAGCACTGGATGGGACTATGTACACTACTGGGGGGCAAAGTAATAATCCATTTCTCTTTGGCACAAACCCTGTCAGTTACCTTAGAGACCTACCTGAAAGATAAACCCTTTGGTGCAATAGTTAATGGAGTTAATATAGTCGAAGGTCATGGGAGTTAAGCAAAACACTATTTGATTGGATTTAAGACCCATTCCATGGTATGGAACCCATACCTTACATCATTAGTTATATTAAGAACCTGAGACTACATAGATTATAGACCCCATAGAAAAATCTGCTACAATTATTCTGCTAGCTAAATGTCTCTTAACAATATATGGCTATACCTATATGTTGATCAGTCCATCATTCAACTCTTATCACTGAAACATCTTTGTGCAGTAGAGTGCTTTTAACACAGATACCTACAACTGGACCACATGCACAGAGTGAGAGACTTTGGGTTACTCAGCCCTAAATGAGGTAACCTCATTATCATACCTCTCCCTTCAAGGCCCAGAGATTTAAGTGGAAGAGGAGACAGAAAGATGATAATAATCAATGGTAGATGGATGACTCTAAGGATACTGCTTGTTTGCAGACAAAGTAGGAACTCATAGGAACTACAATAGCATGCATAATATCTGCACAAGTTCAAACTAAAAATCATCCCATCAGAAACAAGTGGGCGCAAGTTTTCACACCCAAGAAGCTATTTACAATTAATAGCTGCTGGGATAGGGAAAATCAGTTTCCATCAGCGACACTGG
Source organism: Rattus norvegicus (assembly GCF_021556685.1). Taxonomy (NCBI): domain Eukaryota; kingdom Metazoa; phylum Chordata; class Mammalia; order Rodentia; family Muridae; genus Rattus; species Rattus norvegicus. Next base: position 97,962,022 of record NC_141536.1, on the reverse strand, counting down.
ATATGTGACCTCAGAGAAGGCTGCATGCTCAGAAATAGTTGGTCACACAAAACAGACTCCATGTATTTGTCATTTTTTGTTTGTTTGTTTTTGGTGTTTATTAAAGCTTTTTTGCTCTTACTGTAGTTGGTGTTTTAAGGAGAGGGTATGAATATGAAGTTGGGTGGGGAAATGGGGAGGAATTGAAGTTGGGGAGGGAAAAGAATGTGACAAAATATATTATGTGCAAAGTCTAAAAAATGAATTAAGAAAATAAAATAACTAAATCTAGAACTACCGTATTACCAGCTTTACCATTTATGGCCATTAACCAAAGGTTTCTGTTTTAGTTATTTTTCCATTTATATGCGATGAAATACCATGATCAACTCAACTTCTAGAAAGTGTTTATTTGGAGTTATAGTTACAGGGAAATAAACATCCACGATGGCAGAGTAGAGTACATGGTGACTGGCACTAAGAACTTTCATCCTTTAGTATAAGTACACAACAGAGAGAGTACTAGAAAGGATGAAAGATTTTGACTCCTCATAGCCCACTCCAGTAACATATTTCTACCAGCTAGGCCATACCTTCTAAACCTACCCAAAGAGTGCCACCAAATGGGGACCGAACATTCAAACATTTAAGCATATGGGTGATATTATTATTCAAATGACCACAGACAATATTTTACTATAAACATATATGTATATTCATTTTTTGATGTTCTATTCAAAATAGCTAGAGAATGGAATGAGCCAAAGAGAAATAGAAAAATAGATAATGAGAATTTGGTACATATACACAATAAAATTTTATTAAGCATGAAACAAATAAAATTATGAGGGTAAACATTTTTATAATTAAGAATATTTTTGTATAGGATGGACTGTGTGGAGGTGAGGATCTTCAGAGTCATTTCTCTCCTTCTACATATAGTTTCTAAGAATCAAACTCAGGTCGTCATGCCTGAAGGTAAGTGTCTTTATTCATTGAGTGAACTCATTGACCCTGAATATTTCTAATCCATTGGTTATAGTTAATTTTGTGAAAATATTAACCCCATAATCAAGAGTAAATGCAATGAGTAATTTTCGATTTATTGTATAGAAGGAGCTTAATGAGACCAACAAGACTCTTATTTCCCCCTTTCTCCATAGTATCTGAGGTTCAGAGTCCTTTGGCCACACTGACCAAAACAGTTCTCTAGAGAAAGAAAAATCCTGTAAGCATGAGCTTGATCAAAACTCTCATGCATTTTCTGTGTTTCTTGGTCAGTGGCCTCTTGAGATGTATATAATTAGCTTCATATATTCCTATTGGAAGATGTCATGGGGTATTTCATGAGAGGACACAGGAAAACCTGACTCTGCCAAATGCTGTTCTCATTCAGGTATATGGAAGGAAATAAATTTAAGAATGCTTAACTGGATTATTCTAAGATGCTAGTTTGTGACTGGAATTGCTGTGGACATGAGTCACATTCTAAAGTCCTCAAGGAAGTCTAGAGCAAAGTGGAGAACAGTCAGGAATGGAAGTAAACAGCTTGGGAGAAACGTGCAACAATAATCAATGTATACATAGATTATGAATTTACTTTGAAAAAGATCAAGGAGAGGTATGTGGAAGGGTTTGGAGGGAGGAAAGGGAAGAGAAAAATGATGTAATTTAGCAGGGGATTAGACTCTCATTTTATCATTTCTAAGCATAGGGCAATTTATTGAGAGATAAATTTCACACAAAAATTTCAAAAGTTCTGTGACTTTTTCTAGTACTACTTATATTCCCCTACATGTAGTGTGGTTCTGGGTCAAAGGCAGTCAGTTGTGTTAGCTTTTTCCAATATTTCAATAGGCAGGTTTTTTATTTTTGAGATTATGATAAAACTACATCAATTAAATCAACTGTTCTTTGAGAAGAAATGGATTAAGTTTATATTTGAAATTTCAAGAATCAATAAAACAAATATGGATATGAAAATATATTATTAAATAAGAGTTAATACATTTTGGACCTTTATTTTGGTGCTCCCTGCTAACTGACATTCATTTTTTAAATGAATATATCTCCTATGTTTAACATTATTATGGACAAGTGAAAGAAAATAAAATGATAACATGTAGTTCAAAACCACATTTGGAATACTTAGTTATTGAGAGTGTGGTTGTAATTCTTTTAGTCTTAAAGTTAAATATAAGCTAATACATTAGTTTGTTTATTAAACAAATAACAGACAAATTATACTAAGCTTCAAATATTTAATTATTTAGCTTGATATTAAACTGTCAGTAGCTAAAGTATGGTATTAATCTTGGGTTTTAATTGAAAGCCCTATTCTTTTCATTGTTCTACAATTCTTTAAATAAAACAAATATCTATAGTATTCAGATAATATTACATGTAATGAGATAAATGATTTTGCAGAGATTTAACCACATAGTTACCACTACAGGATACCATCTTGCAGAAGACTCATGCCAATTCAGAATAATTCCAGGGCAATGATTTATATCATGCCCAGTACTTCAAGACTGATACTCTGCAAGAATGCAAGTCTGGATACTTGATTTTGTCATGATGTCAATTATTAAAGAAATGTATTGAAATGATGCAAACTGTTAACTGTTTCACAGAATGCAAATACATATAAATCTACTGTTTGACGGAGTTAGTCTCATATCCAGTTAACTCAATACACTGATAATACATTAATAATACATTAATTTTTACATTTTAACTTAAGACTTCATGGTAATAACATTTCATAAAACTTGGGGTTAAATATTTTCCAGAGTTAAGAAGTTAAACGTAAGAGAATAAACGCCTGAATAAGGTCTATAGTCATTGACGTGGATATCAACATGGATAGTTGAAAAACGTGAGTTGTTTTTTATTTTGTAATTGATCTGATAATGCATTACTCTTCAAATGAAATTGTAAAGAGTTGCTGTCTTTAGTGTTGGCTAATCTTTTAATTTATGAGGAAAATTTCTGAACTGTTTCTGGTTTGAAAGTAGAGGGATATTGAATTCAAGACTACATGACTGGCAACAGCTTCTCCTTGATCACAATTTCAAAATACATGAGCATAGTGAGAACCTTTTCCTCCTCCAGTTTTTATTAAGGACAGTTAACAAATAGATACTGTATATATTTATGCTGTACAATGAGGTGTTTTATATGTGTGCATATATAAAATGGAAAAACATGTAAATATATGTGAATGTTGTATGATGATTAAGTCAAGCTAATTAACATACTGACCATCCATACTTATTCAGAATATGAATGTCGAAGTTCTACCCTTACTAATTTTCACGTAGGTACTACTTTTTTTTAAAAACACACTCACCGTATGGTACAATGAATTTCAAGAATCTACCCATACTATCTAATTGCTTTTTTCCCCTTTGACAAAAATCTCCAATTTAATCTTTTTATCTTATCCCATTGGATTATGGAAAACTGTCAAACTCTCTGATTCTATGAACATAGGATCTTTAGAGTTCACTCTCCAATATTTCAGTACTTGACTTTCTGTGTCTCTTTAATTTCACTTAGCCCAAAGATTTCTAGGCTTACTCATGTTAAAAGAAAAATAGAACTTTTTGAATGGGATAAAGAATAATCTGTGTGTCCGTGTGTGTGTGTGTGTGTGTGTGTGTGTGTGTGTGTGTGTGTGTGTGTGTGCAGAATCATAGACATGTAATTCTTGGAGGCCAGAAGACAATGTCATGGCTCTTTAATCCTTTGAGATAGGGTCTTATCCTGAACCTTGATCTAGTCTGGCAGCTCACAAGCTCAAGTGATCCTTCTATTCCCACCTCTTACAACACTGTGAGAACAGACATACACAGCCACAATTAGATTTTTTTTTTTTGATTCTGGGATCTGAGCACAGGTTCTCATGATCACACTACAAGGACTCTTATTAATGAAGCCAACTTTCTAGCCTGGTACTTCTTATTTTTGTTTTTTTCTTTTTATCTCTACTTTTTATTTCTTTATTTAAACTTCTACAACCATTTTATCAATAGTGTGGTGTTGAAGATCATACATAGGACCTTATTCATCTTTACTTTTAATTCATTGGGCTAACAACCCAGTAGTTTTACATTTTTGAGTACCCCCCTCCCAAGAAATTTTAGGCTTTCAACAAATACTAATTTATATTCACATCAAGAGTTTACAAGGGTACTGCCTGTTAAAATCCAACCCAATATATATCTTTAATTTTTTCAAGTTTTTGAAATTAATTTTCAAGTTTTGAAAATGAGTTTTGAAACTCATTTCCTTTTTCTTTTCTTTCCCTTTCCCGTTGTTTCCTTTTCTTTTCCCTTCCTTCCCTTCCCTTCCTTTCTTTTTCTTACTTTACTTTTCCTCTCCCAATGCTTCCCACTCACTTTCCATTGTTATGAGAAATGTGAGGTGATATCTCCCTGCAGCCTGTAGTTATGATTCTCTGATGACCAGCGAAGCTCGACACTTATTTATATATGTGCAGAACTTTACATTAATATAATTGTAATTTATAGTTTCTCCTGTTTCCTCCTCCAGGCAGCATTGCTAATACAATCAATGGAAGGAGTGAATCAGTCTGTGGTGTCAGAGTTTGTGTTCCTGGGACTCACCAACTCCTGGAGTATTCAACTATTGCTCTTTGTGTTCTCCTCCATGTTTTATGTGGCAAGCATGATGGGAAACTCACTCATCGTATTTACTGTGGCATCTGACCCTCACCTACACTCTCCCATGTACTTTCTATTGGCTAACCTCTCTTTCATTGACTTAGGTGTTTCTTCTGTTTCTTCCCCCAAGATGATTTATGATTTATTCAGAAAGCACAAAGTCATCTCCTTTACAGGTTGTGTTACTCAAATATTTTTCATTCATGTAATTGGTGGTGTGGAGATGGTGTTGCTCATAGCCATGGCCTTTGATAGATATGTGGCGATATGTAAGCCTCTTCGTTACCTGATCGTCATGAGCCCAAGGATGTGCATCTTCTTTTCAGTGACTGCCTGGGTGGTTGGCCTTATGCATTCTCTGGTTCAACTGGCCTTTGTAGTAAACTTACCATTCTGTGGACCAAATGTGTTAGACAGCTTTTACTGTGACCTTCCTCGGTTTATCAGATTAGCCTGCATAGACACTTACCAGCTGGAATTCATGGTGACAGTCAACAGTGGGTTCATCTCTGTGGGATCCTTCTTCATACTGATAATTTCATATATTGTCATCATAATGACTGTGCAAAAACATTCTTCAAGTGGTTCCTCTAAAGCTCTGTCCACTCTTTCAGCTCACATCTCTGTGGTGGTCTTATTCTTTGGTCCTTTAATATTTTTCTACACCTGGCCATCTCCCTCCACACACCTGGATAAGTATCTGGCCATATTTGATGCAGTTATCACTCCTTTTCTGAACCCTGTGATTTATACATTTAGAAATCAAGAAATGAAGATAGCAATGAAGAGAGTATGCAGACAACTAGTTAGTTATAGGAAAACTTCCTAAATAGATGTAATATTGTCTGTCATCATTGAATGTAGATGTTTATTGTTCATCAAACTCAGAAAAATCTTTGCATATATATGTTTCATATATCAATTATATAGACATAGTTTTTCATCTACTAAGGCAGGAACAATTTCTCTTGAAGCGGAGAACTACATGTATTTGCAAACCAAAGATTATAATAATCTTTAAACTACATTCCTAAGGGATGATTTTTACTTGAAGTAACTGGTGCATTAAGTGCTCTAGAAAAAGGAAATTTTCTCTTTCCCTTTCCATATTTTATAATCTGAGAATTTCATACACAAATTTCTACTCTGTCTCCCCACCCAAAGTCATCCCTGGTCTCCTTCATTTCTTTTTTATTCATAATTATTATTGTTACAGTCACACATGTGAACACACATGTGTATTTTATACACACATATATGTGATATATACATGTATATATTTCAGTATAAATCATGCTGAATAAACTTAATGTTGCTAATATGTATATTTTCTTTAGGAATAATAGGATAACCTTGGGATTGGATAACATGTCAAATTATACATTGTCTCATATGCAGGGGTTTCTGAGTGGATTTTGGGGCACTTATAAAGACTTTCTGAATGGAATATTTGTCTGTCTCCTGTAGTTTGTACAAACTGCACATTTGGAGTTGTAGAAGGGTTCTAAATCAAGAGAATACACAAAGGTGTATAACGGATGCACATTTTTAAAAAGAAGATTTGAAAAGTATGTTGGAACTAAAAAGGAACTAAGAAATCCTGTTTATTCTGCTCAATTAGCATGATTCTATTCAAATGCAATCAAATTTTATTTCATTTTTTAATTTATTGACTAAGTTATTTGCTTCAAATCCCAATGCAGCTTCCCCTCCTCTCCTCCTCAATCCTTCCCCTCCAACCTTCCCTCATCTGCCACTTCTCGTCCATTTCTCCTCAGAAAAGGGAGACTTCTGGCAGGTAGAAACCATCCTTGGCATATCAAGTAGTAGTAAGACTAGGTATATCTAATACCACTGAGGCTAGATAAAGCAGCCCAAGTAGGGGACAGGGATCCAAAGGCAAGCGATGTTGTCTGAGAGAGGTGTGGTCTTACTTTACAGTCTAACATGATGTCTTATCTGTAAACTATTACACATATGTAGAGGGCCTAGGTCAGTCTAATGCAGGCTCTCTGGTTGGCAGTTTAGTCTCTAAGATCCCCAATAAACCCAGGTTTGTTGACTCTGTAGAGTTTCTTTACCCCTCTGGCTCCTTCAATCCTTCCTTCCTTTCTACAGGATTTTTCTGATTCCACTTAATGTTTTGTTGTGGGTCTCTACATCAGTTTCCAACAATTGTAGTTTTAAGCCTCTCTTATAACAGTTTTGCTAGGCTCTTGTCTGCAAGTATAGCAGAATACCATTAAGAGTGTCAGGTACGGACTCTCTCTCATGGCATGAGTCTCTAGTTGGGCCTCTCATTCATTGGCCCTTTCCTCAAATTCTTCTTCACCATTACCCATGCATATCTTGTAGGCAGGACAAATTGTGGGCCTAAGGGTTTCCTGGGTTGGTGTCCTAATCCCTCCATTGGAAGTCTTACCTCTTTACTGGAGATGTCTGATTCAGGTTCCCCATTGCTAGGAGTCTTATCTATGCTCATCCTCATAGATTCCTGAGAAGTTCCATGATCCTAGGTCTAGCTTGTCCTGGAAATGCTGTCCTAGTCCCCAATACAGTTGTCTATCCCCGCACCCTCTTCTTCCATCCTCCCCCTACCTGATCCCATCTGTGACCATCCCCATCCATTCCATAACTGAGTCCCATCTCTCCATCATCCACGATGTGTAATCGATTTCCCCTTCTCAGTGGGATTCAAGTATCCCACATTTGTGCCTTCAATTTATTTATTTGTTCTTCTTTACTTACTTTCTGTTTTTATCAATTCCTTTTTTATAATCTAACATTAGGCAGAGCTTGGGGAATTTTGTGGAAATGGTTGGGGATGGATTAAAGAAGTCAAGGATCAAGAACACAAGAAAACCTATAGAATCAATTAACTTGGGCCAATAAGGAGTCACAGAGACTGAATAACCAACCAGAGAGCATACATATGACTGACTTACACCTTCTGCATATATATATATATAACAGTTGTGCATTTTGGTCTTCATGTGGGACCCCTAACATCAGGAGCAAGGGCTATCTCTGACTCGGTTGTCTTTAGATCAGTTTCCCACAACAGGGCTGCCTTGTTTAACCTTAACTATAGAAGATGCACCTAGTTCTAATGTAACTTTATATGCCAAAGCTATTCTTAGGAATCCTCCTCTTTTCTGAGAACAAAGAAAGAAGTGGATGAGGGTAAATAAGAGGATTTGAGAGTGAAGGAGAGGCCAGAGAGAAAACTGTTATTGAGACATATTTTCTTCTCTTTGAATATTTCCACATTAAAGTGAAACTCAAAAGCAATGTTATATGTGGAAGAAGAAATTGAAGCAACACTGGTGTCCACACTGTGAGTTTGTTCATAGTAGGTACTAAGGTACTTCAAATGCTGCTACCACTACTCTGGCTTACCCTAGTGATATGGGAGTAAAACCATCCCTAATTTTTTTCTATTTTTTAAAATTATCTCTAATCTTCTCTTACACTCCAGTCATTATTCCCAGTCTGTGCTCCAACATTTCTTCATCCCATTCCTCCTCACCCTGTCTCCAAGAGGTTGTCCCCACCTCACCCCACCAGGCTTCCCACCCCCTGCAGGCTTAAGTATTTCAAGGTTAGGTGCTTCTTCTCTCACTGATGCCAGACCAGGTAGTACTTGACCGTATATGTGTTGGGGGTCTTGTACCAGCTAGTGTAGCCTGCCTGGTAGGTGGCTTAATGTCTGAGAGATCTCAGGGGTCCAGGCTAATTGAGACTGCTGATTTTCCTCTAGGGTCCCAGTCATATGCAAGTGTATCACCACTGTGATGAGAGTCACAAGAGCAGCAATCATCTGCATCATAAAATTTGGTGCACTTAGACACAGTAGGTACTAAGGTATTTCAAGTGCTGCTACCAGTATTGTAAGTTTGTCCTTGACCTTTCTTTGTACATAACATTTTGATTTCCATAATGCTTCACTGGCTTGAGATTCAGGATGAGGTTCTCTGGGATTAGACTTAGGTGAGCTCCTGACTTATTATATAAACTTTTGTTAATAAATGTAAACAGTTGCTTTATATAACAAGCTTGTTTCTACTAAGGAATCTCTGAGTGATTGGTGCCAGCTCTATTATTTGTGCATTAAAGTAGAACTTTATCAATTTCTGTGTTATGCAAACAACATTGCACATATGATTCTTTTATAGCAGATAAAATGTAATAATGAACTCACAACACATGGAACTAACTAGTCTACCCACTTGTTTCATTCCTCATAAGCAAGTGACTTAAAAACTTGTAACAACTTGTTAGATGGAATTGCAATGCTTTTGGGGGGCAATCTATTTGGGAAAACAGGTGCCCTTCCACTGTAGAGGTTACAATCACAGCTGTGTCACTCTTGTGCTAACAACCTTCTGAGCTTCCCTCTGGTCTGTAGTTATATTTTACCTGTGGTTGGGCAAGTGTCTATTTTTTCTTAGATGTGCTGCCATTAGAATGATAAGAGCTCACTATTCCAGTCAACCCTAATTTTTTAAAATCACCTCTTATTGGTTTTCATACTGCTGCCTAAACTGAATATTCCTCCTTTTATAAATTCTCTTCCATTACCAAGGCCTTAGTTTCTGGACCTTGATTCATTCCCTATAACAGGGATGTATTACAGGAATGTGTAGAGTCACTTTCATTCACAAAGGCATATATGTGTAAACGCAAAACACAGGAAAGATCTGAAAGAATACACATTACATGAGGGTTACCCCAAGAGATATGTGGGTGGGGAGTCAATAAAGGCTTAAAAGATCAATAGTTGCTGATTTGACTTAAAATAATCTTAAATTTAAGATGAGAATGGCCCCTGCACTCTCAATGTAATTGGGAATATTAAAAGCAACCATAAAAATCAGTTATTTTTAAAACTGAAAGTACAGAGTTCCATCATACTTGCATCTTACATCTAAATATTATACTTACAATACCCATAAAGCTTAGATATTATGGATTTAGTCTTTCATAGTTTGTGATGTTTGACATAATATTTAAATACACTTCATGCCCACTGAACACCTCTCTTTCAACCACGTAAGACTTCTGAAACTGTGGTCTTATTTACTTCTTTTACTTTTTTTCTTTTGAAAATTAAATATTGGTCATTTTATTTATTGACATTACCCCCTTCCCTGTTTCCCTTCCAAAAACCTCTATTTCATTCTCTCCTCCCCACTGCTTCTATGGGAGAGCTCCCCTATCTGCCCACCCACGAACTCCTTCCTCACCATGCTACCATTCCCCTACTTGGGGTAACAAGTCTCCAGAGGACCAAGGGCCTCCTTTCCCATTGATGCCAGATAGCTCAGTCCTCTGTTACATAAGCAGCTGGAGTCATGGGTCCCTCCTTCTGTACTCTTTGGTTGGTGGTTTAGTCCCTGGGAGCTCTGGGAGGTCTGCCTGGTTGATATTGTTGTTCTTCATATGGGGTTGCAAACCCCCTTCAGCATCTTCAGTCCTTAACCTAACTCTGCCATTGCGGTCCCCATGCTCAGTCCATTGGTTGACTGTGAGTGTCCTCATTTGTATTGGTCAGGCTCTGGCAGAGCCTCTCAGGGGAAAGCCATACCAGGCTCCTGTCACAAGTGTTTCATTGCATCAGCAATAGTGGCTGGGTTTGGTGGCTGCAGATGGGATGGATACCTAGATGGTACAGTCTCTGGATGGTATTTCCTTCAGTTTCTGCTCCACTCTTTGTCCCTACATTTATTTTAGACAATTCTGTGTTAATATTTTTGAGATGGGTAGGCTATACCCCAATCCAAGCCTTGCCTAACCTCTGTACAGGTTCTCTCTCCCATTTATTGGGTATTTCAGCTAATGTCATCCCCTTTGGGTCCTAGGACCTCTTGATTTCCTGGCACCTGGGACTTTCTGGTGGCTACCCCCAGTTCTCCATCACACACTGCTACACATCACCATTCAATTTCTTGATCCTCTGTACTTCGCAATCCCTCTCCTGTGTCCTCCTACATCTGATCCTGCCCCCCCTTTTTCAGTCCTGCTCCCTCTCGATTCTAGGTCCTTTCCTCCCTCTACCTCCCTGATTATTTTGCTCATCTTCTAAGTAGAACTAAGGCATCCACACTTTGATCTTCCTTCTTCTTGAGCATCATATGGCCTGTGAGTTATATTGTGGGTATTCCGAGCCTTTTTCCCAATATCCATTTATATGGATTATATATATATATATATATATATATATATATATATATATATATATACATTATGTGTGTGTGTGTGTGTGTGTGTGTGTGTGTGTGTGTGTTCTTTTGTGACTGGGTTACCTCACTTAGGGTAATATTTTCTAGTTACATCCATTTGCCTGAGAATTTTGTGAAGTTATTATTTTTAATTGTGGAGTAGTACTTCATTGTGTAAATGTACCACAGTTTCTGTATCTATTCCTCTATTGAGGGACACCTGGGTTGTTTCCAGCTTCGCGCTATTATAAATAAGGCTCCTATGAACATAGTGGACCATGTGTCCTTGTTATATGTTAGAGCATCTTTTGGGTGTATGTCCAGGAGTAGTATAGCTGGGTTCTCAGGTAGTACTATGTCAAATTTCAGAGGAACCTCCAGACTGACTTCCAAAGTGGTTGTCCCAGCTTGCAATCCCACCAACAATGGAGGAGTGTTCCTCTTTCTCAACATCCTTGTCAGCATCTGTTGTCACCTGAGTTTTTGATCTTAGCCATTCTGACTGGTGTGGGGTTGAATCTCAGGGTTGTTTTGATTTGCATTTCCCTGATGATTAAGGTATTGAACATTTCTTTAGGTTCTTCTTGACCATTTGAAATTCCTCGGTTGAGGTACAACCATTCTGGAAATCAGTCTGGAGGTTCCTCAGAAAATTGGACATTGTACTACCTGAGGACCCAGCTATACCTCTCCTGGGCATATACCCAAAAGATGTTCCGGCATCCACCAAAGACACATGGTCCACTATGTTCATAGAAGCCTTATTTATAATAGCCAGAAGCTGGAATTAACCCAAATGTGCTACAGCAGAGGAATGAATACAATAAACATGGTACATCTACATAATGGAGTACTACTCAGCTATCAAAAACAATGACTTCATGAAATTCTTAGGCAAATGGATTAAAGTAGAAAATATCATCCTGACTGAGATAACCCAATCACAGAAAAACACACATGGTATGCACTCACTGATAAGTGGATATTGGCCCAAAAGGTCAAATTATCCAAGATACAATTTGCAGACCACATGAAGCTCAAGAAGGATGACTAAATTGTGGATGTCTCACTCCTTCTTAAAAGGGGGAACAAAATTATTCATAGGAGGGGATATAGAGGCAAAATTTGGAGCAGAGATTGAAGGAGCCTGCCACACATGGGTATACAGCATATATATATATATATATATATATATATATATATATATATATATATCCACTATAACCGGATATAGATGTCTCCTGAGAGACACAGCCAGAGCATGCCAAATAGAGAGGCGAATGCTAGCAGCAAACCATTGAACTGAGAACAGAATCCCCATTGGAGGAATTGGAGAAAGGATAGGAAGAGCTAAAGGGGCTTGCAACCCTATAAGAACAACAATGCCAACCCTCCAGAGCTTCCAGGGACTAAACCACTACCCAAAGACTATATATGGACTGACCTTTGGCTCCAACTGTATATGTAGCAGAGGACGGCCTTGTTGGGCACCAATGGAAGGAGAAGTCCTTGGTCCTGCCAAGGCTGGATGCCCCCCAGTATAGGGCAATGTCGGGGGGGGGCAAAAAGGGAGGTTGGATGGGGAGGGGAACACCCTTATAGAAGAAGGAGAGGGGGATGGGATGGGGGTTTATGTCCAGGAAACTGGGAAAGGTAATAACATTTGAAATATAAATAAAAAATCTAATAAAAGAAAATTAATAACTAAAAAATGAAATTCAGTTGAAAATTCTTTGTTTACTCTTGTGTGTCATTTTTTAATAATGTTATTTGATTCTCTGGAGTCTAACTTCCTAAGTTCTTTGTGTATAATGGATATTAGCACTCCTACTTTATAAACCTACCCAAACAATGCCAGCAAATGGGGACCACATATTCAAACATTTAAGTATATGGGGGATATTCTTTTTCTTTCTTTTTTTTTCTTTTTCAGAGCTGGGGACCGAACCCAGGGCCTTGCGTTTGCTAGGCAAGTGCTCTACCACTGAGCTAAATCCCCAACCCCATATGGGGGATATTCTTATCCAAATGACCACAGACTATATTCTACTACAAAGATTAATGTATATTCATGTCTTTTGCTATTCTATTCACAATAGCTAGAAAATGGAGTGAGCCACAAATGAATAGATG